>NC_134043.1:40468596-40783024 GCF_965140245.1 Athene noctua | reverse complement strand
ATGGGACAGAAGCTTCCCTGCCTAATCCGTTGTACACAATTGCTAAATCAAACACCTTTTGTCTTTTGGTACTGGATGGAGTATTTGAATGTTTTTCCGTGCTTGTAAATGCTCAAAAATTATACATTGCTTTTATATGGAGTTATGGAATGTATATAAGGCATCTTTTATATGTTAGCAGTCTGAGATGGAAGGTATAATAAGACTGCAGTGGTGATGATGGCTCTAAAATTACATATTAATTATGTACAGACTTGTTTATCCTCTTCTTTTTTACAACCTGTATTCTTTGAGCCTGGCATTTTCACTCCTGAAGATAGGAAGAAAGATGAGATGGTGTCGGAGGGACAGGGTACAAAATGGAGCCACAGAATTCAGTGTGGGAATGTTGGGTTTCTTGAGTGCTGCCGAAAGATAGACTGAGGGATGAAGTAGTAGGGAAGAATGCTGGGGAGAGTTGAACTTTCAAGAAGGATGGATTTTCCCATCATCATCTTCCTGCAGGCCTTTCACTGATGATTTTTTCTTAAAGATGTAGTAGTACTGTATTTGCCATAGTGCTACCCTTTTTTTGTACTCAACAGTGTGAAAGAATCAGATGATGTTGCTCATTACTGCTGGAATCCCTGAGACAATAAAATGCTCTCCAAAGAAAGTGTCTGAACTATGAGGGCAATGGCTGAAGAAAAAGGTGCCTCTGGGGAACAACAAGGTCTGATGAGCATCAAGTTGCTCATTTCAGGAATTAATTCTACCACTGACAAATTGTTAGGGAGCTTAGTGTAAGAAACCGCATGTTTTGGTAATGCTTAGAGAAGGTATTGTTTTAAGTATGTCCTCTGAATCCTATTTACTTGAACAGCACTTGTGTTTAGAGGATCAGCTGCAAAGAGCAGTAGAGGACTGTGTCACTGTGTGATAAAACAGCAGTTGGAATTCATTATTGAAAGAAGAAATGCACATAGGAAAAGGAAAAACTTTATATACTTCATATACTTTATATAGTTATGGGCTCTGAACCACCCATTAACTCACAAGATAAACGTTGGAAAACTTGCAAAAATTGCTTTAATGTTCAGTCACACTGTGAGAAGCAAGTAGAACACTAAGGATTATTAGGAAGTGAACAGAAAATTAAAAGGAAACTGTCATTGTGTCACTGTATAGATTTGTAGTCCGTTTCTGTTTTAAGTGTTACACAGTTCTGGTCCCTGTTCTCAGAAGTCATAGAAGATCAAAAAGTCAATAAATATTCAGACAAAGGTATGAAGCAGCTTCAAGATGATGAATGATTAAACAAGATTCTTCAGCCTGGATGAGAGACAAAATGTCTAATAATGACTAGTATCTTTCAGTAGCATTTAACAGTAATTTTTGTGACACTACTTTTTTCTTCAAATTCTACTGAATGTTTCTCATTATTTATATACACATTTAGTGTAATGTTTATTTCTAGGGGCATTTTGCCTCTTTAGTTATGCTTCTGAAACCCATAAACTGTTTTCCTGCATTATAAGAGTGACAAATTTCCTTTCTGTAAGCATCAGAGCACTACAGGACACATAAAACGCAGCACGCTAACAACTGTTGTTTGGAAGTGCTTGCGTTTGCAACTGGTTTGAAAAAACAGGTCTGTGAATAGTCATCTGCATTTGCTTATAGTGCTAACTGTTGTTGACATTAGTAATTGCACTGGATGGGAGTCTGGATCTTGCCATCTACTTAGTAAGGTCTGAAATTGAAGTGGGAAGGTCATTCTGCTAATGTATTAGCTTAGCTCTCACCGTGGAAAGAAAAGAACTTCCAATTCTTTTTTAAATTTGAATTAGAGAAAGAACTGCAAAATGTGTTTAATTCAGAACAAGAGAATTAGAATTGGTTTTTATATGAATTAGATTTTGAAATGCTTCCTGACAAGTTATTGCAAAGGACATAATAACATAAGGGTTCAGTTATTACAATCTTTAGCTAAAAAGAAAAATGGAAAGATGTATTAACATCTTTTAAACAGTCCTCACTTTATTCACCAAGAAAAGTTTGCCACCAGCTCAAGGTACTATTCAGAATTATGCAAGGTTTAAGTTAGCTTTCACCTAGACTTCAGTAGAATAAAGTCTGTCTTAGCCAAGTAAGTGTCTGTGTGGCAAATCTTACCAGTGCAACAAGGTAAGGAACCTGCAATGCTGCTGGAAGGCCTTGTAGCTACTGCTGGTATTACTAACTATAGCTTAGTCATATCAGGAGTCTTGAGGACCATGATTTAGGTGGGTTGTAGTGCTCAATTCTATTTACTGCATGTTTCTTATTGTTATACAAAGCATTGTGTATTTTCGCCAAGCTAAGCAGCACAAAAATGCTTTAATCACCTTTTCATGAACACTTGCATCTTAGTGTTGTGCACTGAAAACATTGCTGTCAAACTCAGTGTATTGTGTCTGCTATACACGTGCCTTTCTGTGCTACTGTTTAAGGTGCGAGGATATGGTGGATGTTCGACGACTGAAGATGCTTCAGATGGTACAGTTATTTAAATGCGAAGAGGATGCTGCTCAGGTACAGAAATGCCTACGGAATTTCATCATTCCGGTCTTTGTAGTCCACTGGTTAAATTTATGGGTGTTGATAGTTGTACAGTATTTCTGTCACTTTCAAATGTGGTTTTATTTAGTGAATGTGTACAGTGAAAATAAAGGATATGGTAGTATCTGAAAATAGTGTATTTGGTGATTACAAGTATGATCTACCAGTTTGTGATATGTCTTTTAACTTTTTTCCACACCAAAAGTATATGCTAGTACTGAAGCTACTTCACCCTTGTGGATGAATTCCTTTTTAATTTACTAGTTTTTATTCTTTTAACTTCTGTTTCAAGGCGGTAGAATGGTTAAGTGAACTGTTGGATGCTCTGCTGAAGACACACATCCGATTGGGAGATGATGCTCAAGAAACAAAAGTTTTACTAGAGAAGCATCGAAAATTTGTTGATGTTGCACAGGTGAAATTAATATTTTTTTTTAGCAATGTGGGTTTTGTACAGTTTCAGAAGAGGTCCTTGGATAGAATTGGTACATGTATGGATAATCATGGAACAGCTGTTACTAGGTTTGCCTCAATGCTTGAAGTAAGAAATTGTGATTGCTGGAATTGGAGATGAGCCTAATGAGATTTCGAAGTTCCATGAATGATGCTGCAGTTTACTACCTTAGCTTATCTGCTTCACACAGGCAATGTAAGCCACAAAACATAAAGTTCCCACTGACTTTCTTTGAAAGGCATATATTTCAAACAGTCTTTATAAGGACTTTTTTTCAAGGACTGCAATAAAACACTAAAACATGGATGGGCCATTTGGTTTCATTCTACTTTGTGCTGCACCTCATGAAACAGAACTTGTCTTTCTATTGGTTTTCCAGGTAGCGCTGACTGTTGGTGTGTGGTCCTGCTCGTGCAAGGAGTTTTGGCACTAGCAGAGTCAGTGGCTGAACAGAACTGACAGCTTTAATTCTTGACTGTAGCAGCCAACTAGTGAATCCTGCTGTCCAAGAGTCTACTCAAATTCACTGAAGCCATAGGGCATGCTTGCACACCTGTTTGCAGATCTTGAATATGCAAACAGATGCCAGGTGCATGTGAAAAATTTTACCTAAGAACAGAAAGTGTACAAACGGGGCCTTTTTCAGGTGCATTTTCAGATGTGTACTGCTTTTAGGAATGTCTGATTCAGACTTGCCGATAAACAGATGTGATGTTTTCAAATTGCACCTGTTACACTGGAACTGATTTTCTCTTATGATGAATCAGAACTGACAATGACAGGAGGGTAGCTTGCTGTTACAGTGATGTGCCACAGTGCACCTGGATGCTGGGTGACCACAGACATGGTGACAGTGAAGTCAGTGAGACAGTCATCTTGGCAGTAGATACCAGGTATCCCATGTAAGATCTAAATAGCTACTCAAAAATTTCAGGAAGCTCTGTTCTTTTGCTGGTGTGAATGCTAGACAACAGGGTACTATTTTTATTTTTTTAAATTTTCTTGTAAAGAGCAAAAGCACTGTTTTGTCATTGCTTAAGTATGAATAAAATTGCAGCGTTTTCTAGTAGACCAAATTAGGTCCACAAAGTTTATTGAACTAAACTGAGGAGCTTTCATAAACTTGTCTGCTGTCATTTTAATATGTTAACTCCTAAATTAAATGCAGATTTTACATGTACTTTCTTTCCCATGTCCTCCAATTTTTAGAGTACTTATGATTATGGCAGACAGTTACTGCAGGCAACTGTTGTCCTGTGCCAGTCCCTGCGATGCACTTCAAGGTCCTCAGGGGACACACTTCCAAGACTGAACAGAGTGTGGAAACAGTTTACAATAACCTCTGAAGAAAGAGTGCACCGGCTGGAAACAGCTGTTGCATTTCACTCAAGTGCTGAAAAGGTGAGTGTTGTGATTTCAAGAAGAAAAATTTCTTACCAGAATTTAAGCAAACAAAATGGAAGAAAAAATGAACTCGTTTGTGTATTTTTTTCCCCATTCTAAATATTAAAAAAAAAAAAAAGCCAGAAGAATTTAAGCATATATTTCTAATTGTTTTTTCGGTACTTAGTGCACTTATTGCTTGCATACATGTATTGGTATAGGACCTGCTTAAGGAAAAGAACAGCAGCTCTGAAGTTCAGGTGCATTGAGTTGGGCTGGAAAGAATTTTTTTTTAACTCTTCAGAGGGGAACTCTGATCATAAAGCATTTCTTCATGTGTTTTAGACTGTAATTCTTAAAGGCAAGGAACACTTCGTGATTACGTCTGTAAATGAATGCAGCACTCACCAGTTTAGTTTCCGGGCCTGCTGTGTTGCTGAATTTTGTCTTTTGTACTCGGAGTGTTTTGAACTTGCTTCCTTCAAGACATGCCTCTACCTTGGTTATAGTTTGAAAAAAATCATACCAAGTGTTTCACCACTGTGCCCAGTTGGATGATGCTGGAAGCCACAGAGCAAGATGAGCAATCAACAAGGGTATAAGGAATAGTTTTTATTCAGTAACAGCTTGCTGAAGGGGGGGAATGTTGAGAGTTTTCAAATACCTGAATTTGAGACAATGCCCATTAATGCAGATCATGAGAGGCAGGGTGTTTTTGTCCAGGAACCAGTCTTTGTGTGGTGATACATTTCAGAAAAGTGATTTAGAGTATGTATCTAATATTGACAACAAAATTGCATACAACTGTAAAAAAAGCCAACCTTGCATGTGGTTAAGAGGAGAGCATGGATGCAAAGTTGCTCCTTGCTTTTTTTTAATTTTTTGTTTGTATTAATGGAAGATACTTTGAATTTATAGGCATTAGGAGTTAATGGAGGTTCACAGAAGCAGAAACGTATCATCTATGCTGCCACAGATGGCTAAAAATTTTACCTGATACCAATTTAGAAGTCAGTGGCTCATAAACTCTTTTAAGAGTTGACTGTCTCAGTCCATATTATGATCATTCTTTCATTATTTGAGTAGTTAATTGCTATGTTTTTAGGCAGTCATAAGTTTAGAAAAAGTGGATGGCTGAAAAAATAAAGCTATTGTTCAAAAATGTAATTCTTATAGCACTATTGTGACATAGTAATGAGTTTGTGAGGAAAATATGCTATTAATAACCATGCTCCTTTTGAAAAAAGAAGTGGCAGAGGGAGAAGTGGAATACTAAGTACTAGTATTGGGTTCCAATTCCATCTGAAAACACTTGTGTTTGAATTTATTTTTTAATCCCACCTATTCTGTGCCAGATGCCGATGTCAGTTTTGAAACTGTTTGTAAGGGGCATTCGTTATCCATGTTTTTCATTTTATATGACTGTCTTGTATGTTTAATGATGCAGATTACTATTTTTATGCATTATATATTTGTTGTCTAATATTGTCTAGCAAGACTACTTCTACGAGGCAAAAAAGAAAAAATAATGTAAACAGTTCTAGTACAGAACAGTGGTAGCCCTGAACTATCTTCTCAATGTAGCTTAATTGATATTTTACATTCTTGAATTATATTAATATTTCAGTTGATCTCATATAAACATGGCAGCGAAGATGCTGGAAGAGCATTCACTCTGCCAGTTATTGGCACTTAAAAAACTACATGCGATCCCTTGTGTACTTGATTCTGCATTTCTTTTTTTTTTAAATAGATTTTGCAAGAATGTCCAGAGCAGCCTGAAGCTTTTAATGAAATGGAGCAATTTGATGAAATCGAAGCAGTTGGGAAATCGCTGTTGGACAGGCTAACGGTGCCTGTAGTTTATCCCGATGGGTATGCAAAATTTTTTCTAATGCCTTCTGAATATGCTTTTGGTAAAGTTTTGTAATAGTCTCATATGCAGAAGAATCCTGAATGCTTATTGCTGAAATTAAAAAGGCAGCATGCTAATACCTATTAAAAATTCTTTCCCATCTTTTCACAGAAAGTGGGCAGGTTCAATTTCAAACTTTCCAAAGACAACGTGCCCATTTTTTCAAAGTAGAGACTTTTTCCCACACAATAATTATTAGATTTATTCAGTGTTTACACCAGCAAAGTATATAGAAGTAACAGAACAATGACCAGTCCCAATCTCTTCTCCCTGGAAAAAAATACCAGATTAGAATTATGGTATTTTGATTAATTTATTTGCAATTCTATCTGTCTGAAGTCTTGAAGCCAGTACCTTGAAGTTAAATTTACATATGATTTCTTCAGTAAATAAAACAGTACTTCCCCTGTGAGCTCTTCATACTAATTTAAAACTGGTGGCTGTCTTGAGCTACAAAACCAATTGAATTTGGAATCTCAGACATAATAAAACTCAGTTCTCTGTTCAGTAAAATACACTTGTTCATTGTGATGCTGAGCTTGTAGTTAATTTATTCTACCTGAGTATAACCAAGCCTTAGAACTAGTCTCTGAGTTTGTAAGGTCCTGCACCATAATGAATGAGATCTGAAATCAATATTTTGAATTAGAGGCTGAAACCTTATGAGATGATATCAGGCAACTGCATTATGTGTTACCTAAAGTCAGTCTGAAAAATGCAGTTACAGGAGGCTGGTCATGAAAATTAATTTCCTGTCATCTTACTTCCAAAGTATCACATTCCTATGCAGTATAGTTTCCTTCAGTAAGGAGTGCTACCCATGAAGATGGACCCAGGCCTGAACTAGTAGTGAGTTTTACTGCCCTTTCAGGAGTGTATTTGAAAATAATGGAGGTTTTTATAGCTGTGAGGGGAAAAAAAAAAAAACACAACACAAAAAACCCAACAAAACAAGAAGTGTGTTATGCTTGTTGAAAGTGTTTTGGTATAACTTCTGTAGAGCAGATCTTAGTGACCTGGTAAAAGTAGCAGCTGTTGTTTATTGTTAAAATGGGTGTAATTGGCAGATAGTCTATTAAAGTAAAAACTAACATAAGAACTCAGGAAAGCTCCCCATGAAAGACCACACTTGTCACACTTTGAGTTTCGAGTACTAACACAATGCTCTTATAGCTATATATATATACACCTGTATTTTAGGCTGGCTGACTGAATCCTGAACATTATTTCTCACCCCTCTGGCAGTTCAGCAGAGTTCTGCATGGCCCCTTCTCAAAAGTAGGATTTTAGCTGTCCTAAATCCCAGGATCCCCTGCTCATCATCTGTAGGCATTCTATATTTGAAGCATTTAACAAACAATTTTCAGAGGATTCATTCATTAGTAGAAATAGTTTAAGAAATATCATAAAATGCTTGGAGGCATCTTCATCAGCCTCTTCACCACTTCAGACTTTTGTCAGTATCTTGGAAGTGCGCATCACTGTTCCCTGTCCTGCTCATGGCTACTAATCTTCATCAGGAAAAACATCTGCCCATGCTGCGATCCCATGCGTAGTTGTGCAGTCTGTTGTCTCCGGTATCCCCTAGTCAAACTAGTCTACTCTTGTGTGAAATAACTTCTCTGTCTGCTTATGCCTGTCCCGCTACTCTGTCTGAAGTCCTTTGTCCTACTACTATTTCCATTCTTCCACCTCTGTGCTTTGTAATTAGATTGGGTACCTGTTCTTCTGAAACATGTGCTCTGTTCAAATCCTCCTTTTGCTGACAGCTTGGTTAGTGGTTTTTCTAACATTTCAGCTGTTGTTTTGCTGATTTTGGGAGAAATCAACTTACATAGCCATGTGCTCTTTTTGGTTTGAGAGAGAGACGACATAATTTGACAGCATGTGGCTGAGTTCACATACACGTGAAGTCCTTCAATAATGCAGCAATTGAATAGCCTCAGAATTCATGTATAGACAGATTTCCTTGATTGTCATAGTACTCAAAACTGCCAGACTGACTTGGAGGGTAGCCAGAGAAGGGAAGTGAAAAATAGAGTTAGGAAGTATTTTGTTGCACTTAACAGAACAGTGCCCTGCTGTTGAGAGAATCTTTTTGGGTATAAAAGGATCACTTTTATTTGTAATTTCAGTAAGATCTACTCTCAAGTCTCATCACTGAGTCTCCAGAGTCTTTTAAAGGTGGCTTTTAAATTTCAAGAGGAAAAAGTGCCTATTTTTCTTACCTGCTTTGTGTTTTCTAGTGCCTTTCATGTGTATATTCATGTACTGTTTTCACTGATAACTCCCTTTGGGTTGGTTTTTCTTTTTTTTTTTTTTTTTTTCCTTTAGGTCTGAGCAGTACTTTGGGAGCCCAAGTGATATGGCTTCGGCAGCAGAACACATTAGAGAGAAGATGAAGCTAGTCAGCCTGAAAAAGCAGCAGCTGAGACAACCAGAAGCCACTACCCCAGAGAGCTAATACTGACCCTTGTCTGTGAATTCATAATAGGACTTCAGTTTGTAATCCAGCATGTTGTTTGCATATTACAGAATTTGGCATAATATATTAAAATGCATTTCACAGCTGTTAGAAGTCTCATCTTTTTTCAAAGTAAATGTCTTCAGCATCTTAACACTGTACATCTGTCAAGCCATAATTATTTAACATGCTATGAAACCATAGATTCCAAGTATCTTACGAAAAGGAACTGTAAACTTTGCACTGAAATTCGCTGTAAAGCTTTATCTGACCTGTCAGCTGCTGCTTAGTTAAACAGCTGATGCAAGCTTTGAATGGTGCTAATGAAAGTGTTAGGAGTTCCATATTATGAAATTGTAGGTTTTTTGCTTCCCCCTCTGCCCACGTGATGTAGTAAATTTAGGCTGTAGGTAAAGTTCCTGCAGTGTAGACAGTGGTGACCCTATAATTTTAATTTTAAATTTTTTTTTTTTTTTAAAAAAAAGATCATTTTTATTGTGCCAGTATGCAACCTGCCCATCAAATCTTTGATATATCAAATTCATTAAACAGATGTTTTCCTATTTGTATTGATAATGTATTAAAAGCTGTTTGTGCTTAATAAAAATCATCTTTTTAAAATCTGATATAAATTTGTTCTGGTCTGTATTCCCAGATGTCATTTATTTTATATTTTTGTGATAAATAGTAGTGAAAATCATCGCTCCCTAATATATTTAAGAAGTCTGTATAATTTTTCATATTAAATACTCTTTAACACACTGTAGCTATAAGGGGAACTGCTCTTGAACTATTTTTAATAGGTGTAAGAGTCTGGGTTTTTTCTTACTTATAGCAGTACTTACACAAAAGTAAGATAGTATGTGCATAAGTCCGTGTTACATTAATGATATTTTTTTTCCCGTGTAAGACTGGTACACATCTCTTGTGCTTTATTTCTAAGTCTTGTCTCCCTTTGGAGAATCTGAAATATATGAATATCCCTGGTGTGTAGTTCCTTTGAAGTTGATTTTCATCTAATGAAAAATGATTATCATGAAGTTCATAAACAACTTAAATTTCATTTTATCGCTAATCTCATGTTTTTAAGGGATTGTATTGAAACAATCAGCTGTGTGCATAATTTGGTTAACTTTTTACTCTTCAGGATTTAATCTGGATAAATTCAATATTATATTTACTGGCAGATGGTGTGGTATCTGACCATTTTAGTATACTGTTTGTGAAACAAACAACTGTAGATCTAAGTACTTTATGTTGTTATCGCATTGTATTTTGCTCACAGTAAAGCTAATGCTCTCTTCCTGCAGGCATTGTTATTACTTTTCAGGTTTTCTTGCGGGATCTGTCATTTAAATATATTTACTTATTTGTTTCAGTTTTTCCACATTTTCTCCAGAGGAAAGTGATGTGTCAAATAAAGCAATTTCGCTATAAAAAAATAATAATTCAAAATTAATGACTTATCTGTAACTTCATGATAAAGATATTTTTCCTCTCAGGGTATTTTGGCATAGGAAATCCAATTAGTATTTTGATGCATTTGACACAGTGGTACAGTATTACATAAATACTCGTTTAAAACCAATGGAAGTTTCAGGGACGTTATTTATAAAGAGTATTTTTCGGTATAATATTTTAAAATGTAATTTAGTTGTTTGATTCTCTTTGAGAAAGCTGCTGTCGTCATGGTTAATATTTGGATGAAATTTATTTAGAAAGAACCCAAACATGAAAAATCTACATATATTTAATACAAAGCACAAACACAAAAGTAAATTGAGATTATAGTAATTAATAAGCACTGTCTCCAATTCTGCAGCATTTGTTTGTAAATTGAATCTTATAGTAAATAATGGTCTGCAGTATAAAATCCCGTTAAAATATTAGCTTACTGTTATACTAAGATTATTTGCAGGTTTTTATTTCATTTTTTTAATTTTACTTTCATTCTGTTTAGGGGCTCAATAACGTATGTAAAACCAGAGCACTATCAGAAGCTCCTAACTCATTCATGTGACAGCTGTGTGCACAACTTGGAATTGATGACTCCTAACCTTAATAACCTCGACATTAATTTTGGCTCAGTGTATGAAGTCCAGTCTCGAGGCTGTTATCTTTTGTCTGGCATTCCTAGAGGCCAGTGGATTCTGACTTTCACCCTGCTGTTTCTAACAAGTGATACAACCTGGTGGGCTATGCCAGCTTCTCCTCTTTACTCCCTTCCCCTTCCTCTGGAATTCCTTGCCTTTAGGGAATTCGAGTGACTGGTGCTATTTACCAGCACTTTGTGATTTTCCCATTTTCTATGTATCGGGAATGATGGCAAGTAGTTTTCTAGGTCATGTTACATAAGCCTGCCAAATATTTCTGAATCCTTCTGATGAACTCTTGAGACTTCCTATTTTACTGAAAGAATGGAATAAACACTATCTGTTAAGAATACCGTTGGATGTAACTAATTGAGAGAGATTTTTGTGCTGGTCTTCTCTTAAGTTGATCTACCCCCTATGGTTGTACTTTCTGCTGAACTTTTAGAAATGTACAACCCTTAATAGCATACGAAGTCAGTGAGATATAAATCAGTGAGACATGCTAAAAGGCAAAACAGTGCTCAAGTAATGTATTGTTGCCTGTCTGTGCAGGTAGAGTGGTGGCTCTACCTGTGGCTCCTGCTCTGCACTTTTTAGTAGCAAAAAAGATTCAAACGATGGAGTTCCAAAAGGTGCAAATATGTTTGGGGTTTTTCTTAACATAAATCACCTGCAGTGAGGGATACAGTACTACATGTAAGGTGGGTAGATACCAGTAGAACAGGGAAGGATTGTAGTTATAATTGTAAGTATATTACAACTAATGACTTGGAAATGATGGAGTCAAACCTGTTCCGTGGTAATGAAATCAGTAACAATTTCTAAGTTCCTGTTAGACCAGTTTGGAGGTATTTGAAATGTTTCAGAATATGGTAAATACTTGGTTACTCTTTCTGGTAATGTAATCTGAGTGTGGTTTTTGTGACAGTGAGCAGTATTGGAAAGGTGATCAGCTCAACAGGTGTCATCCATTTTTAGTAGGGCATCAGTTGGATAGACAGTCATTAAAAATGCTTATACCTATAAGTTATTTTAATTGTGAAAGATGTGTGAGTATTTATATTAGTTTCCATTAAAATGTTTGATTCTGTTTACTACTTAACTTTGTCTTGTGATTAGTAGGACTAATGGGGTTAATTTTTTTCTTGGAAATATCAGGTTTGGACTTTGGAGACTTGTATAGCTTGTGTGACGGATTGAGCGTTCAGTTAGTCACTGTGGGGGTCCAGCAGTGAATGCAGAAGAGTTGTGGGTGCAGTGGGATTGTATAGCACTTCCTTATAGCATCATGCTAGCCTAAGCGTATCAGTGCCAGCTGACAAAAAGATAGGGGGAATATTTTTTCCATCCCAGTTAAAAAATAAAAAATGTCAGTAGGATCACAAGGAGAGGTTGTCATGGGCTTTCAACAAGAGTAATGGCACGTAAAGTTGCTATGTCAACCTCTAGTTTTCTGAATTCTTTCTACAAGATAGTTCTAATCTGTATAAAGAGATTATTAGGAAGGAGGAAGAAAGGAAGCTTTCGAAGCTACAGGTTAAATTCTGTAATAGCACATCACGTGAGCTCTGGAGACAGAACACTGAGAAACGGATGAAAGCAAAGATTTGGTGATTCCTAGCTTCTGAAGTCTATTCCTCATTTCTAGACTCCTGCAACAGTAAAAATGGAGTCAGCACTGTAAAATGCTTAGTTGTGTTAGACTTCTAGTTTAAAGAAAATAATCGGGTTGAAGCATATGGGATATCAACCTATACATAAGTAATAGCTGCAGAAGTGCCTGTATGTGAACTACAAGGCCAAAAACTGTTTGAGTATCTGGAATTTACATAATATCATTCCAAAAAGGTAAATAATTCTTGATCCCTTTAGAGATACCTGTTGGGTTTTTTCAGGTTTGTGGAAAAGTGATACACGCTGAAAATAAGATACAAAGCCAAATAGTCAAGCAGTTTTATTTCTGGTTCCAACTTGCACAGTCATTTTGAATCTTGGTAGACTGAGTCTTTTCTGTAGTGTGTCATTTCCACAATTTCCTAATGCATAACAGTGCAGGCTATTGAGGGGTTATTTCTGGGCAATCAAAATCAGGTATTGGAAAAGAACACTGGGCTATTCTTTTAAAATCGACTCCCACAATCATCCCACTTCTGTTTCCTTTACTTACATAGTCCCATTGTTATAATACTGTTGCCTGCCAAGACTGCATCTTAATTGAAAATTCTGTTGAAAATTGACTAATTGCTTGCCTTTTGCAAGGATATGGAGTCAAGGAGTTCTTCAAGACATTTTTCATCTAGTGCTCAAGGGAGGTAGTTCTGTTGTGGAGATTTACTGTGTGGGAATACAAGTAAAACTAAATAACCACACAAAAATGAGTTTAATTTCCAGTTTCTAACGAGTCCCTTTATACAGATCTCTTAGGACAGTTTTTCTGTGACTTCAAGGTTAATTTGGAACCTGAAGGTGAATCATTAAAGAAGCTTATGAGAACTCCTCTGATTCTGTCAAATTGGGAAACAATATATTAATCAAATATCAGAGATATTAATGAAAAAACAGATGCTTGTTTGACTGTATAACTTTAGTTAATACAAGAATGTATAGAGACAGGATATACTAAAACATTTGATATAGGTAAAGCATTAAAGATAACATTTAAGCTCAAAATAGTGAAAAGCTTTCTCTTTTCCTGTTAGAGTTGACTTTAGTTTACACAGGTCTCTTACAGCAAAGATTATGGGAATATAATACAGAGACAAGAGGAAGGCTAATCAGGATATAAATTCCTCTTTTGAATGGAGAGGAGAAAAAAAAATACTTTCTTGAAATTTCAAACGTGCTAAGGAAATAGGTTGTAAAACATTAAAAATGAAAGTGAAAATCCTAATATTATTTAACTTCACTTGGAAAAGTTCAGCTAATTTCCCAGATATTAATAATATTTACAGTTTGTAAGCTGTATAGCAAGGAGCTAGACTAAAGTTTCAACTTCTCAAGCACAAAGAAAAGCAAAGGAAACAAATTGGTCTTAGGTTTATTAAGAGAAGGTTAAGTGGAAACAATTAGTTGTTAGCAAGAGATGTGCAGATAATTTCCTTTAGTAATGAACAGGAATAGCAACATATGATTTTTGTTGCAGAGAAACCACAGGTTTTTAAAGAAAAATGCTGTTTTGTTGGCAGTTTAGTGACAGCATTGAAGTATTAAATGTGTTGTGACTACCCGATGCTACAGGAAAAACTACCTTTTTGTGCACAGGTAACTAGCACATACAATGTGCTTAGAAGTAAGTGTGCTTAAAAGCTTAAAGTAATTTAAAATTATTAAGCATGTTTTTATCTAGTTCTGCAATTTTAAATATGTATTTTATATATTAGCAAGCCTTTTAGCTGTTGGCCATTGATTACTGTCAGACACTGCTGATGTAAGCTGCTGTTGGGAAACCTCTAATACAATTTGGATTTCTGTGTCAAGGGGAGGAATACTATATGGTATATAAAATATCCTATTGATTTATTAAGCTCAAACATCTGTGCTTAAAATAGATGAGTAGACCCAGTGTAACTATCCTTAGTTTCTAATACTCAGTATGTAATAGTTTTTCTTTGGGAAGGCTGATTTAGCCACAGATTATCTGTCAAAATTCCATAGCAAACCATGCCATTGATGGCACGTGACCAAAATGACCTGTATGACTGCTTTACACAGGCCAGCTAAAACATGGTTTCTACTTATGACTATATAAATATACTTGGCTTTTCTGGGGATCCTGGCATTACATATCCCAATCTTGTTCAGTCCACTCTGCTACAATACTGTCACTGTCAGAAGGCAACATGTACATTAAGTAGATTAGAAAATAACGAAAAGGAGACCTCATGGTAGCTGTGGGTCCTAGGTCATGTGCAGTAAGATGCTTGGGCAGTTCTGTGTAGATGAATATTGCATGTAGAATAAGGCTGTGACAGCTCAGGGTAGAAGAGCCCTGTGACTTTCATGAAGTCCTGAGAATCACTGGCTCAATTTGAATGGATATAAATGCTCCCCACACAGTATGCTTATAGGCTTGGCCTTATAAAACTTGGAGCCCTTTTCTAGATCTTACACCAAACATCAATTCTAATAATCTATACATTATGTAAATGGAGAGTGAAGCTTATCTTAACTGTAAGATCTGCCTTTTGGAGGAACTGATGGAAGACCTGTTACTTAAGATTTTGTATCAGAACAAAGCATGAACAAATACATCTCAAACCCCCCAGTTTTTATTTGTTACTGTTCTCCATTTTAGCAGGAGAAGTCAATAGTTTAATTTCAATGGTGTAATTTTCAGACATGGTTCACTGTGTTATGCTTGGTTTGCAGTGTATGGATTGTCATCTAAATTTTGGAGTTTCTGCTTCCCATGTTCATTTTCTCAGCAGGAGTTGCAGATGCTGGGTAAGTAACAGCACATTCCCACTGTCGTTGCCAACTCTGCAGGCATGCCTGGATTGCTCATGATACACATGCGTCACGGGATCAGAGGTTGCAGAGTTCCAGTGGGCTGGAGAGCTCCAGTAGGGCATTTCTCTAAAGTAGTATGCCAGGATTATTGTAAGTCTTGGCCAAGTGATAAATGTCTTTTAACATTTCATTCTCCTCTTAAGGTTTTTAGACTACTAGGCAATAGAGTAGCTTTCATGGCGTCTTAACCATTTCCACAGGCAAGTATACAGCATGGTTACTTGATATTTATTATGATTGTGTGATGTGAGTCTGACTTTTAGAGACTTGAGAACAAGCCATATTCTGAACTGATACTAAGTGCAGACTGTTCTCTTTCTCAACCCTTGTGTGCAGCTCTGCATGCCTCTGCTGGATGATAACTGCAAGCTAGTCTCAGCAGGGTGAAGCCTGTACAACGTATTCAACACATTTGACTGCTACTTCACATATCTGTGGTGGTTATGTGAACGTGATGCCCCACTGTCCGCTTTATATCACTGCCTCTCAGAACGTGGTCTTCCTCCTCTCAAAGACAAATAAATCCAAGGAAACACAGTAACACGGTCAGATCCAGCCAGAGTTTTTATTAATGCTTTGCTTGAAACAGCATCAAAGCCACATGCTCAATGAGCCTTGTAAGGTTTTTATTTCCACCCATTGTATATGGCCAGCTCGTTAGGTAGCTGCCATTTGCAGGCATCATTTCATGGTGCATTACCTCTGCAGAACCAGTCATTCATAAAGAAGCCAGGGCATTTGTTCCTGCAGCTGACAGAAGTGTGAACTATTGGAGTGCTTTTTGCTATTCACTGTTAGATGTTTCCTCTTCTTGAAGTATTGCTTTGTCTTCTGGACCTTATCAGATATGCGTCCACATGTCTACCACTCAACTTGTCTTCTCTGCTTACAATTTTATCAAAGACTTTGCAAGTGATCCAACTGGCATTTTAAAGAGTTCCTTCCTTGTCCCCAAAGAAGAATTTTACTTTCAGGATGAAATGGTTGCTACTGCCAGTGTGCGTGTGTGTTGGGAGGGGATGACAGCTGCATTCCCTGCTTCACAGGGTTGCTAGGAAGGAAGTCTCATTAATATTCGGGAGTGGGTGAGATGTTATAGTCATGAAAATCACACACACACCCAGAGGATATAAAAAGCACAGCTAAGATGAGAATGATTTGAGAACACTGGGGTGATGGGGTTTTTTCCTATATATGGTAGTAAGACCTGAAGAGTGGTAATCAGCAAAAAGAAAGGAAGGAAAACCAAGGAAGTGTAATAAAACCATTTGGTGAATTTTAGGAGTTTAATTTACAGTGAAAACATTTATAAAAATCATGTGGTGTCAATAGATGGGCTGTAAGGACGTTTAGGAAGATCAAGCTCATCCTTCGAAGGCAGTTAATCAAATACTCTGCAAACAGAAGAAATGTTAACACAGTGAGAAAGAGTAACTTGGAGAAAAGGGTTTCAGTTACAAAATATATACTAAATACTAAATATCACATCAAGTAGGAAAAAAAGCTATGCAGCTCTGCAGCCCATGAAATACTCTTGCATGCTATTTTTATGCCTGGAACACTGAAAGCAAGGTTCTAAAACAGTTACTGCAGGTCCTGCTGCATTCACAAGGGATGACAAAATAATCATCTATCTCTGCCTTCTGAAAAGGCTTCTGTGTAATGAAAGGATGACAGAAGACTCTCCTGGAACTGCTTATGTTGGGTTCAAGCTCTGTGAGTTAAAAAGTGGGGAAGTAGTGAAATAGTTTATTTTTAAACTGTCTCTTGATTTAGCTAAAGAAATAGAAAGACCACAGTTGTTATATAACTGGAAAAGTCTAAATCTAATATTCCATTTTGCAATTTATGAGAATTATTTAAGATTTTTTTTTTAAATCTAAAGTGCTGTAAAACATATTACATGTTAAAGAACCAGTGCAAAAATAGACAAATATGAAACATTGAGGATTTGCAAATACATTAGCATTAGTATTATTTTAAATTTACTTGATATATATCCCTTTTACATCAGGGCCTTACAAGATGCCTGAAGAGTAAGACCCTGATTTATAGTCATTTGCAGATTAGATGGGAACGGACTGGAGCAAAACCTACTGCACAGCTGGTGACACCACGATATCTTCTGTAAACCTTCTGTAAAAATGCCGGTATATTTTTAATGTGACCAGTTCACACCTTAATTTGAATGTTACTTTGCATTATGTGAATTTTACCTCAACACTCCAGCAATGTTATTGCTGCCAGTGTGGACACAGTCCTTTCCTCAGGCCATAACATTCAGGCAAATTAATGTGATGTCTGAGAACGTATCCTGCAAGACTATGTCTCAAATCTTCTAATACTGAAATTGCTAAAACCAAAATAAGAATGTCCGTGCAATTTTAAAAATTCAAGAAGTTTATAGTTGTACTTGATTGGGCATTTCCTTTGTCCCCCCTCCCCCAATGCCACCTGACTGCAAATTTCAAGTATAGTGCTTGGCTGCCTTTTGTCTCCACAGGGTGAGGAAGATCACAGGAGATTATACCAGAAGATCTTGTATCCACCATACCATTAAACTTCATTTTGTATCCTTTTTCAGTCAAAAAATGGTGATTACTGTCCTGGGCAAACCTATTTTCAAGTGTGAAATTTAAGGTAATTAAGCAATGGGGATCCTTAATCAAAGCAGCTGCCTGCAGACTTTGCTAGAGCACTGCTAGTGCAGGAAAAGCTAGTTTGAGAAATTGGAAAAAGTGGTCAAAACTAAATTATTCCATGATTCTCAGGAAAAGACCTTTGTCCTGGCAAAAGGATCCTGGATGTGTTGTTGGACACTGACAGATAAAGCTCTGGGAAAAGATATATTTGAGCAACTGGTTTATTTGCACGATCAGTGCTGATGGCCTGTGGCAAATGTGTATCTGTAAAAGGGTCGTAGATAGAACATACACCTTGCAGGTCTAACACCACCAGCAAGGTCTCAGATGGTCAATTTAGTGATTTGCTTTGCAGTATTACTGCAGTTTTAAAGTGACCTCCTGCCTGTGTTCATTCACTGCATATTAGTTAAGCTCTCAGAGCTTAATGTTTTATTACATACAGTTTAGTCTTCAGAATAAAACGAATCTGGAAGCTCAGATTCAAATGTGATTTAAATTGATCTAACACTTAATGTGACATTAGGTTGTCGACCAATGTGCCTGCCACCTTCCGACAAGCTCTTTCGGCTTATACCTAATACAGACATCAGCAGCAAGATCTTGAACCACGCAGAGTTCTTCCAATACCCTGACATGGTTCTCTTGCTACAAAGGGCCAACTGCCATGTGTGCCTTTGCACTTACTATTGATTGTCAGTCCCCAATTCATTCTTCGCTATTTTGCCATGCTGAGAACTACATCTTCTGCCTTCTGCTGAATTTCAAGAGGAGAAACCTGAGGTCCTGAGATGTCTGATCATTAATCTGTGTGGTGGAAGAACCAGAAGCTGCTTGGAGCAGACAGCAGAACGATTCAATGGCTCCCCTGAGAGTCTGCTACTTGCACCTTGGGCACAGCATTGCATCCACATACCCTACATATAGAGCCTGAAGAGACTGCCAGATGGGAACGTGCTGCCAAGGTGATCTTTCAGATCCTGGGATGACAATGAGGGAGACTTCAAAGGAGCATGCACTCCCCAGAACTGAGCCAGGGACCTTGTCCCTGGAATCTGCAGTCAAATCCAACAAGAACATGCTGACAGACCACTTCTTGTTTTTCTCTCCTACAGCCAGGTCAAGTTACTGATTTTCTGTACATATCTGTGGGGGAAGGGAGGCTTCTGGTGATATTGCAGCACTGGGTACAGCATATGGCATCTTGTAGTAGTACACATTGACGTGCAGACAGCTTGGTTATCGTGGTGTCACTTGGAAGCAGTATGAAGAACAGTGATATAAAGATTCTGGGTACCAAGCTTCTGACCACTGAATCACCTGCTACTGCAGACAGCAGCATTCAGGTCACGTGAAGTTCTCACCCAGGCTGAGAACAAGGAGCAAATCACCTATTCCTGGTGACTGTACAGCAGCAGCAGTTTTAGCTATGGATGGCAAATGATGGCTCTGAGGCATGTAAATTCATCTTAACTGCTTTTCAGCGAGTGTTGAAAGAGTATTGAGGGGGAGAAAAGAGGTTTTTTTTGTTTTGTTTTGTTTTGGTTTTTTTTAATTCTAGCTGTTTCCTAAATTTATGTGTGACTTGAATGCTGAAGTGTTACACGCTAGCCTTTGTAGAGTGTGAAGGGTCACTTACACTGCGAACAGTGAGGGAGTAGCTTCATATCCTGTAGTCACACCTCTGTTACACTGGGTGTCAGCAGTGAGCACACATCTGTTTAACAACCCAGTTGCATACAAATCATCGGGGGGTGTGGGTGTGATTTCAGTACTTACTGCTTTTTAACCTCTTCTAAGTATGTCACGCAATTCAGCACTTATGTGATAGGGAGAGGCAGGACCTAGTACGTGCCTGCTGTTTGAGGTACCAAGATCTGGAAGAGGGAAATGTGTGACCAGAACGTAGAGAGGCTTGCTCAGCAGTGTGAACCTTCAAGTAGCAAGTTATACAAGATAGAGGTATCTTTTAAAAACAAAACAAACGACTGATATTTACTACTCCACTGATAAATGACTTTTTAAAAAAGGATTTTGAAGCCTTATGATTCTTTTACACTTAAAATTCAACTCCCCTCCCGAATTTTTCTTTTCTGGATACACCCTACCCAATATCAGATGTTTCAAGTAATGTGCTATTAGAAGTGTGGCTGTGTAACGTACTTCTGCACTGATTCTAAATTTAGCTTTCTGAAATTTGTGTCCATTTAGATCAACTCTTCCAAATAATAGCAACAATATGGCTTTAATGTTTTGGTATTGTTACTATGATTATACAGCTAGTCTCCTGTTAAATTAATGACTCATACTGATCTTTTTGCATCATTGCTGGCTGATTATTTCTGAAGAGATTGAACAGAGATGTTTCACTCTTAAAAACATGGTCCTAAGAACCTCTTTACACTGATGCCACTGTCTCTTTGAACAGCCTGTGTGATTTTTAACTAATGTTTTTATTTCACAAGTTTAATTCCTAAGGAATTATAAATTGGAATTAAAATAGCAGCTGTGAAATGACCCCCATGATCAGAATCAATGACTTCAGGAACTCCCTATTTAGGAATTATTTCCTTCTCTAAATTTTTTTTACTACTGCTTTTGAATCATATTCCTTGGTAGGAAAAGCTTTTACTCATCCTGTTAGCCGATCAGTTATCACTAACATGTAAGAGTATCTCCCCTCCTTTTTTTTTTTTTTTTTTTGCATTTCAGTATAATCAGTTTGGAGCTTTTGAAAAATGAAAGGTGGCTGGATGTCTTTTTCTACTGGGTGCCTTAATTTGTACAGAAGCATATTGTTTACAAATTTTACATCCTTCACGGATTCTTTTGGCTGCTGCATAAATTCCAGGGGCAGCCCAAAGTCTTTGAATCCGGAGCACTAAGCTCTCTGGCCCCACCATGAGTTTTTTTGTGATGCCATCGTGTAATTGGTAATAAATACTTTTTTGGAAGAAGCAGCTTGTTATTAGGCATCTATTGTTCTTTTTGTGGCTGGGTTCCAAGTTGAATCCACTGCTCCTTTTCTTCATCAGGGAGGTTTTCATATAACTTATTTATATCCGGGAGTTGGAATATCACCTTATGTTGTGATAATGACATGATGGACACAACCTGTCGTGCTGTGTCTCTAGCTGCTTGGTCAGCTAAAGAATTTCCTTTAAAAATCATATCTTGCCTCTGAGTATGTGCTTTTATATAGATGACAGAAATCTCAAAGGGTAATTGTATCGCCTCTAATAATTCCTTGATCTTCTTTCCATGAGGCATAGAATTCTCTGCTGATGTTAAGAAACCTCATTCTTTCCATTAAATCCAAGGTGCATGGTAGATACCAAAAGCATATTTAAAGTCCATATTTTGCAGCTTCTGTGAGAGTAGTTATTTCTGCTCCCTGTGCACCTACAGGTGCAGGAAAAGGTCCCACCAATAGTACCTGTGTTTCCGTAGTCATCTCCGACCTTCTTCATAATAGGAAGAGCCGTCCATGAAAAGGTTCAAATCGGGGTTATCTAAAGGTTGATCCTTCAAATCGTCTCACGGTCTGCTGGTTTCACTTAATAGTTGAACACAGTCATGATTATCTTTTTCTCTATCAAAAGGTAAAGGTATTAGGGTGGCAGAGTTCAATGTATTGCACCTTTCCAATTTCAAATTATTAGCCAATAACAGAATTATCTCATACCTATGCACCCTTTGAGGAGATAAAGCTTTCTCCACATACTGTTTTAATAATATTTCTACTTCACGGGGTACACAAACAGTTAGTGGTTGTCCTTGTGGTTTTTTTATTCCTATCATTTCAGCTGCTGCTGTTACTGCTCTAATGCAAAAAGGAGTTCCTTTAGTCACTGGGTATAATGTAGAAGAAAAATAGGTAACAGGTTGTTCATGTGGTCCTAAAGTTTGTACTAACACCCCTCTTGTAGTTCTTTTATTTTCATCACAATACAATTTAAAAGGTCTTGAAGAATGAGGAAGTGCTGGCTTTAATATGAATCCAAGATATTTCACTTGTTGTTTGTAAAACTGTAATTTGGACACAGATGCACAGTGTCCCTTTTTAACAAGTTGGATACATAGATATTCAGTACCTCTACTACAATCATCCTTAGTTTTACTTGCTAATAACAAATCATCAACATATTGTATCACAACAGACTTATTTGGAAAAAAAAAAACAACAAATCTTGTAAATAATTTTTTAAATTTGAGAAAATATTGTTAGAGAACTAGTAAATCCTTGTGGTAACATAGTCCAAGTCAAGTGCTTCCCTTGCCACATGAAGGCAAAGACTGATTTGCTTTCTTCTGCAATTGGAACACTAAAGAAAGCTCCTGTAAGATCAAGCACCATGAAATACTGTGCCCTGACTGGAATCTGTGTTAAAATCAGACTAGGATCTGGTACCACAGAATGTGAAGCAATTGCATGTTCATTTACAGCTTGTAAACCTTGAACAAATCTATATTCAGGATCTTCATCTTTATCTACTTTATGTTTACTAACTTGTAAAACTGGAGTATTATAAGGACTATGACATTCCTTCAAAATTATTTTTTTCTAAAAAAAAATGTACAATTTGTTTTTCTATACTGAGAATGGCCTAATTTATAATTGGATATTGTTAAATTGAAGGAGAATCCCTCCTTTTGTTTTTATCACAATTGGCTCAGCTGGTTTTAACAATCCCACTTACTTCAAAGTTCTCTGGAAATTGCAGCCAATTCAACTTGTATATCATTCAAATAATTTTGGTTTTGACCTTCCAATTCAATTATTTCTGAGCCTGTTAAAATCACTTGAATCTCTATTGGAGCCAAGGAGATAAACGTACCAAATTCCTGCAAAAGGTCTCATCAAAAGGGTAGATAAATATTTTATCTCTTCCCCTACTGCTCCCCGTACTATCATTCAAAATGTGGGGAACTTCAAAATTCAGTACAAGCCCAAAAGGCAAATAGGGGAATTGGGAGAGATCACAAATTTACCGCAAACTAATTTCTTATCTAAAATTATACCATTTACCTTTGCAGAAATCTGACTGTGCTCATCTACCTTGATGCCAACAGATCCCATTGTTCTTTCAATTCCCAGAGAAGATGAGTATCATTTTCTTTACTGTGAGTGAGGTTGAGAAGGTCTGGCAGGTGGAGATCCTCCTTGTGCAGACACGGGTCTCAGTGGACACTCTCTGCCTGTGTCCCAAATTTCCACAGTAGAAGCACTCTAAAGAATTAGCATATTGAGAGATAAGAAGAATTCTGCCTCACACACCCCTTCCCCTGATTCTACCTCGGGGAAATCCCTGACCTCTCCCCCTTGGGTTATAGGTTTGAGTAATTGCTACAGCCAACAACCCAATTTCTCCTTCTTTCTCTTTTTGCTCTTGCTTTTTCTCAGGTTTTAACCTTTCTTCTTGCTGGCTTTAGTTCATCTCTCCCGTCAAAAACAACAGCAGCAATGCTCAAGATTTTAGTTAATGTTTTACCTTACCAGCCTGGCATCAATTTCTACAAAAACACTAATAGCTGGTGGCTCTTGGGAATTGTCAAGGGTCATACCCCCATAATTACAGTAGCCTTCTATTGGCCCTAATAATCACTTGAGTGCTCGTCTGATCTTTTTTTTTTTAATTCCAAAACTTTTGTCCAATTAGTTGTTCTCTTACCTTTTTGGAAAATCTTTATCTGCTTGAAATAGTTCTCGGCATAAAGTTTTCATATCATTCCAATTAGGAGTGTAATCAGTGACAATTCCCAATAACAAATGAGCATATTTTTCAGCATCAGCTCATAAACAAGGCATTTTTGCTTGCCAAGTTAATAAATTACCTTGCTTTCAAGGTTTGTGTCACATTACTGCTGTTACTGGAGAGACATCGGCACCTGCACCAGGGCCCACTCCAGGGTTTGGGCTGTCATCCGAACGCACTGCATACTTCTAAAAGCGAATTCAGTTTCTTCAGCTTCAGGAGCTGAAGGAAGTAAGCTTCCTTTAGTTTTTATTAAAGCGGTTTTCTTTCTTTGTTGACCTCCAGTATATCAAGTGTATCAATGATCAATATTTTGACTCTCATAATCCTCCAAAATTATTCTTAGAGATTTTTACTGATGGGGTTTAACTGTTCCTTTCAGAGGCCATATATCCATTGGCCCTTCTCCTCTATTTCTTGTCAGGAATGGCCATTTCTCTTGGCACAGTATTATCAGTTTCCTTTTCTGTAGTGATTGTGCCAAAGGTATCATCTTCCCCAATTTTCTAAAACCTCAGCAAGGATCATCCTCCTTTCAACACGGAGTACTGTCCCCATCTTCTATACGTTTCTTTTATCTCACTCTTTGTAAATTTAAACACAAGAGTTTCCCAGTATAATTCTGTCTGGAATTACCCGCGCCCAAGTCTCTTAGGTGAACTCACATCTTATTTCTTTGCCAGCAATTTGAGTATTGGTAATGGGTTTGCCCAGAGAAATATCTGACTCTTCCTCTCTTGTGTCCTAGAGTCCCATCTGTGTTGCCAGTTCTGTTAAAGGATTTCACCAGACTGTGGGTATCTCTAGGCTGCTTTATTAACAACTCAGAGTTGGGCTGTCACCTCAGGGAGTGGCAACAGCTGACAAAAAGCATCTTATATTTATATGATTCTTCATAACATGCAATACAATACCAATTCATCCTCAATTTCAGAAGTCCATTATGTTTCAGAGTTCCGACTATCTAGTTCTTCTTGTTCCACTCCGGTTCCTCTTCTGACATCGCTGCTTCCTGATACAGTCTTCGGTCATCATGGTTACTGTTTCAGTTCTGACAGAGCAAATTAGACATCAATCAGCAAAAGCTTTGTTCATCCATGAGATGATTCCAGAGGGACAGTACCTTGGCAATGAGACCCTGTTGGCACAAAGGAACTCAAGCTGGAGCTCAAACCCCTGGCAGAGGAACAGGCACACTGTGCACCTCACAAACCCGACTCCAGTCTTCTGTCCCTCTTTCACTTCCGAGTGGCACTGATGTGCCAAGTGAGATGGGCTCATCTGAGTTCATTCCTCCTGATTATTTTGTATCACCACGGAGTCACAAGCACAAAATCTGACAAGCAAAACCTGCAGTCATTTACTTAAGTCTAAGTATGATCCTAAGTGGAGAAACAATCCAGTGGTTTCATATTAATCCTGCCAGTTCAGAATTGATGACAGTGAGCCAAAGGCCCTTCCAGGGCAAGTTCATAGCTTCGGGAGAGTTACGGCAAGGACAGATGTCCTTTCATCTGACATCAAAGACAGTGTGTGATTTAATCAAGGGGTGGCAGTTCTGAGTGGTGGTTTGATGGTCGAAGGGCCAACCTGACACCAAAATAGAAAAACCCTGACAAAAGGCATCTGTTGTTCATTATTTTTCTCATAAGCTTGGCCATTTCACTGCTCTGAGTCACCAAGGATCGGAACAAGTGGAAGGACCAAGGTGAGTGTGGGCAAAACCTGAAGCTGCATTCAAAGTCTACATCTGTAATGCACGGCCTGAGGTTCATAAAACCTGGATTAATGTGGGCTGGGCCAGGCTGGGATCTGTTTGGTATTTTGTATGACACAACCCTTTGTCTTGTGAGCAGTGCTGGTCAGAAACACTCCCTTTTATCACCATAAACTACATCTGCTATGGTGAACCTCTGCTGTGATCCTTTGGATCCCAGCAAGGCTTTGATAGGTTCTGCAGCACGTGAGAAGAGCAGAGTGAGGACATGAGGTACCCAAGTGAGCAGGTCTCCAAGGTATCACCACTGCATTTCCAAAAGAAAGTGTGTATTTCATCATTCAAAATAATACACTTTTCATATTCCCACCCTCATTTTTATTTGTTTGTTTAATTCCTCTTATACCTATTTTGTTGATTATTCTGAACTGATTTGATTTTGGTCCTATCTAGTAAGAAACAATCACACCTGGAAATCTTGAAAGCTGCTGTTACACAGAACTGGAATCCATTAGTCATCATGAGTTAAGTGTGCTGAAAATGAGATCTGAACTCTGCAAATGGCTCATCACTTTCCCTTGCCATACCCCGATCTGCAGATCCAGACACGCACAGTCTGAGGGTACAAACGAGGTGATCAGTACATTTTCAGCTCTCCTGGCATCCATGAAAGCAGTTAGATGCATACATGGAGCTGTCAGTAGATGGTGTGAAGCGAGTAGCCCAGAGAGAGGAATAATTATTTATGAAAACTCCTGAATTTGTCAGGATCCTTGTCTTGTCTCCATCTTATCTTCAGCAACACTGTCACTGACAAACCATCATTCCAGGATACTCCGGCTAGTCTTTTAATTTGCTTGGTGGCAGCAGTAAATTTGAGCTCTTCAGGTCTCTCCAAACACCTGATTCTGTCAGTCCAGAGGGCTGAGGAGGTTTGTTGAACAAGCTGTCCTTAATATCAATGGTTTATTTCTCGCTTTCTTACTAATACTCCCTTCTCTGAAATTCTCTTTAGTCATTTAAAACTCAGGGCCATTTTTCTCATCTTATTAGGTTGTTCCCTTTAACCTTTTCAGTGTACTTCTATGAAGCAGGTCATAACTTATCAAAGCTTTATAGCTCCTCTCTCTGAAGCTGTGCTTGTATTTACGACGAGTGGGTCAAAAATGACAGCTTAAAATGCTGTTCTTCTTAGCTGACTAACCAGTATGGAGAACCTGCCAGCCATCAGGATTTGCTGGAAACTGTGGTGAAATCCAGGATAAGGTATCCCAATCTGACAGGGAGTACGGCACATCCAGGAGATGTACCAGGGCACCAGTCCCCACAAAGAGGGACTAAGGGGACCTGCTCACGAGGGAACAGATGTTAAGTGGGAAGCAACCCAACACAGTTTTCTTCATGGTATCACAGAATATCCATTACAAAGTCTGTAGTTTAGAGTAGGACTAAGGAGAAGAAGTCCCAGAAACTTTCACTGGGAATGATTCCCTTATGTTTTCTATTTAGATGATTTAGGTAAAACTTCACTTGAGCTACAAGATTTTGCCAAATGGAAGGTCCCAGAGAGGGGAGTTAGAGCTACAGCTGTTTCAGATCATTTTCCTAACATGTTGGTATAGCTGAGGGGCCAGTCCTAGATACTTTGGGAAAGGAAAACTATAGGTTTCCAGTAACTAGAGAAATTCAGACAATGCATAGTGAAGATCAGTTCCCGGCATAAGATGAACAGGGAAAAAAAAGGCCTATTGCAGCCTAATAGCAAACACACAGCACAGAAGTGATGTACTCCCCATGAGTGTGCCATCAGCTGAAGGACAAGAGGTCTAGTCTCATCTTCTCGTGTGTGCACACATAACTCATACGCTAACTGCTGCCTATTGTCTCAGCACACAGTCTCATTGTGCCCAGAGTACCAACGTCCAGGCTGCAGCTCCCTCCCACTCACAGCACGTCCTTTATTCTGTGCAGAGCTCTGTTCTTTGCTGTGCAAACCGAGTCCACGGCTAGGATGTGTCAGGTGTTAGAATGCATTTGGATGGGGTTGTCTCTACACGACAATTCATAATTGAGTTTGGCCATTTGGGTTTATTACAGCTCTACTCGGCAGTTTTGTTACTCTTCCAAGTGTCCTCAGGTCCAATGTAGATTTAAATGAAACAGATTTACATTATCCAAGTCCTACGGATCAATCAATTTTTATCCTCAGTAATAGCTGTACCTGTCTGAGAGAGACTTTGAGGGTAACTACATATTTTTACAAGATTACATCCTTCTTTTGGTGGAGTGGTCTCGACCACCCTCTGGTTCAGAGCACAAATCACTCTTTTCAGCTTCTTTGTCATTTTTTATCTTGATGTATAAAGAGTTTTGACAGCCCCTGCAAACTTGCCATTCCAGCAGGCTGCCCATGAATCTATTCAGTGACTGTGCATCTAGTGAATTTTGCTGACATTTCTTCCCCTCTTGCTTTAGATGGTTGGCACTGCACTGATACATTTTGGAAATGCACACAAGTGGAGCTGATTTTCAGACTTGATCAGAAAATTCACATTCTTAAAGTTGGATTTTTTTTGCTTTATTTTACTTTATTTGGAAATATGGAAAATTTATTCCAACGAGCTTTGATCTGGAAGACAGATTAAATGAGAAGAGACACCTACAAAACACTGCAAGAACAGCCTCCATAGATGAGTTGTTGAATGCAGAATAAGATTAATGCTGGACTCTGCTATCAAGGAAATCAGTCCCTTGAAAACTAAATTATTAAGGGTCCTTTAGCATACAAGGACATTAAATTACTTTATAAAATCTTGTCCTACATTGGAATGCCTTATATGGCCAGCCTTTTACAAAACTGTTGTAATGGAAAAAGAAATATGACCTTTGTCTGAAATTTTCTGTGTCCAGCAGCTCAGCTGGAACAGAAGCCCTAAGCAGGCTGCCTGATGCCCAGAAATCCTGTAGAAAGCATCACTGCTCATACCCACATCGACTGCCTGCTGGATGCCTGGTGCATCCAGGACACAACTGATTGACTGAGCTGTGTGTGCACTGATTGCCTTCACGATTTTCCACATGAAATGTGGGAGCACTGCTTTGATCATTTAATGTATGACACACAGACAAGCTACCAGGGCTGAGACTGCACAGGTGTTTCTAGAATAGTAGCTGTAGAGCAGAAATATCTTCTCTGCATTTGCTTCCAAAACAGGCATCTTCTTCCATTTATCCTGTGGCTTCAATTGTCCCACTTTGACCCCTTCTTTCCTGAGGGGTAAGCAAGTGTACGTGGGCAGGAGGCCTCCGGCTCCCCTCGTGTGAGCTGTCGGAATGCTGGGATGTTTAGTTTAGGTGGAGTTTGTGGGCTCCTCCTGTCATCACCAGAGATCAGCATTTCCAGGAGAGTAAGTCATTCCCACCTAACATGTGCCTCACTCCCTCTTTCCATTAACTGTCACTACTCATCTGGACAACACACCCAACATTTAAAGAGGTAAAGTTTGGTGAGACATGTCCTACCCTGGCTCTAGACAAATGAATATTGTCATGCCATGACACTGCTCGCTGCATGTCATTTAGCACATATTATACTCCCACTTACCCAGCGGTGAAACAGAAAATTCTTCTTCCCCCTCTTTTTCACACTCTGTCAGTGTAGTCTCGAGATTGCTGGAGTTGAGGTGGTCTGTAGTTATTCTTGCTGCATAGGAACCACATTTAGGACATGATACTATCATCTGAGTGGAACTTCATAGGAAACACTAATATAGAAAAGGTTTGCTATAATAACAAAATGATACATGGAAGAATAAAGCATGACATCGTTCTAATATCTCCTGGCCAGGCAGATTTTACCTACAATGACTGGGTTTTGTGCAGTGATTAAATATGGAAGGGGATTGTTTCACTTTTCTCCTTCCCCTCTTAATTCCCTTCTTTTCTCAGTATTAGGTCATCGATCCATTTCTCATAAGCAGGTATCTTCTCGTAAGAAAGTTTCCCCTAGAACACCTTTTCTCAAGAACAACTTCTTAAGAACAAGAAGGTGTAACACCCACCCCCAGAGCTCTGCTATACCTTGTAGCCAGCACTGGCTATGGACCTCATGCTGACAGTACTGCCATCCTGGATTGGGGCCAGTATCTTCGATTTTGCTCCCAGGAGAGTGGAATTGGGTAAGAGCAAACTGAATTTGAGAAACTGTGTTCTTAATTAATTTACATCCAATTAGGATTAATTGCTGGCTAAAGTATCAAGCCATATAATTATGCATCAAAATAAATAATCTACTGCACTAAATGAGGCGGCTGGCTACAAAGTGGTGACAGACCACTATTCCACGTAGCCTTGCTCCCTGCAGAGCCTGGGCTGAGGTAAGCCAAAGCAGGAAGATTCCTCCAGTCACAGATAGAATGGTTTTCACTTACCCAGCACACCCCTAATACAGCTCACAGCAGGTATCCAGCACCTCTCTGTCCATCCCACCGCCCCTTCCCCAAAGAGGGAGCATTCTGAAGGGCAGGATCAAATCCTTCCCCTGGAGCCAGTGAGTCAAACCCCAGCTGGGGATCCCACAGCTCTGAGACAGGGGTGCCCTGATTAACCGCAGTGCTCCTCCCAGCACCCACACCCTCCTCTCCTGAGAGACAGGAGTTGTTCTGTAGATGTTGGGGTTGACACGTAAGCACACTCAGGTCAAGTGGCGCTGCCCTGATCCACCCGCTGACAGCAGAGTGGGACACAGACCCAAGTCTTTGTGATCCCCTATCCAATGCTCTACCCCCTGCCCTTTGCTGCCACCACCAGCATTAAGTGAATACCTAATGTCTTGGAGGGGATCAGAGGCTATTCAGGTGACCATCAGATCCTGTGACAACCACCTGACCTGAGCCAAACCTGATTCTGGTATTACTGACTTGACTTTTTGCTCTGTTGAGATGTATGGAGGCTTCTTCCCACTGGAGACAAAGGCAGTTTGTATGTATAAAAGTATTCACACTGATAGCCAGAAGAGTTAATCCTTTTTTGATTTTTTTTTTTTTTTTTTTTTTTGTGGCCACAAACGGGTAACTAAATTTAACATGCTGGGGACATATGATGGACAGAAGGCCCGTCTCACACAGATAGCTGAGGGCAATGGGGTATCAGTCTGAGGCAGAGGTGTAAGGATAATGCAATGCGCTGTAGGCACATACACAAACCGGACAACAGAAACACAAGTAACAGGAAAAAAGCCTCCTTCTAGGAGGAGGAAAGTAGGAAAGGAAGTATCATCTTAGGACAGCTTCCCCGTCTAGCTTTAGCACTTTCCTCTCCAGTTCACTGGTGGATACACATTGTTCGACTGAGCAAATTCAGTGTGACACTCGGAGAAGCCATCCATAAAAAAAGGGAGATTTTTGTCAGGTTGCATAAATGAATCAGCCAAAGTGATACTGCGTAGGAGACAGAACTATCTGAAGAACAGAATAACCTATTTCTTACAAGGTCTAGATTTCACCTTAAATTCAAATGCCAATTGGAAGTGGCATTGAGGGTAATGGACTTTGTGAGATGTTAAATGAAAAAGCACAGGCAGGATAAAGAGTCTGAAAGTGCCTGTGTTGTCAGTAAGGCAACAGGAAAAGCCAAGAGCTGTGAGATGCAGCAGGACAGGACTGGGTGCAGAGGTTAAAAGGTTCTTTTTAATATCCCAAAAATGCAAGTCTGAATCATACTTCAGGTGTCTGCTAAAAGATGACCTCAGCTGAACTTACTGTGCAGTGTTGGACACTGAAACTGATCAGGTTTGACACAGCCATAGTATTCCTCTGCGGCTTGTGGCTAAATAACCAAGTTGCCTTAACGCTGCTAGGTGGGAGGGTGGTATCTGATCTTGGGTGGAACTGTGAGGTTACGGGCACAGCTCCTGAGGTGGCAAAAGAACAAGGTTGTGGTTTGCTCCCACAGAGACCATTTGTTGTGCCTGCTCTGTTTTGCAAGGATGGATTCCAGTTAGCTGGACAAAGCAAGACCGAATGTCTCTAACCTCTGAGTCCCTTCAGCTCTGGGGCCTTACAGTGATGGCAACAGAAGATGCCCTTTGCAAACAGCAGATAGTTCACACCACACGTGATGATGCCCTGGGAGTCAGGAGACCAGACTGTTTCAGTCTCTAAGCCACATCGACTGAGTCTTTCCACCCAGCCACACTAATCCCAGTTTCCCCTAGAGGTGATGCAAACAATCTCATCTCTTGCCCGCTCCGAGATCTGTGGCAGGAACTCTTCACTTCACAGGCACAGGACGAGTGCAAGGCTGTGCTCTGCTCCTCCCAAAACTCAACAAACAGCTCCAACCCTGCCCGTGCGTTTTACTCAGCAGGGAGTTTCACCATACAGGAATTGTGCCTAGCCTGAATGCCTAACCTGGTTCTTTCTGTGGACATCCAATGCTATAAAAGGAGGAAAACACAGCCTGAAAATATATTTATATGCCAGTGTTCTGAAGAGCTCTGTTGTAGCTGTGAGGAATTTGTATACGCCCAGCTCTCCTGACAGTACTCAGTAACCATATAATGTCCCTGTTATCTTAATACCTCCCTAATACTTGTTTAAACAGATCTAAAATTACTCGTAGCTCTCATAAAGAGGAGGATCTTGTCCCTGTTCCACCTGGGTAGATAAGCACTTGAAGCAGAGGAGAAAGGAGTGCAGTGAGATCCCCCGTAGCTCCGTCTGAATTAACCACAGGTAGTGTCCGAGGACACTTTTTATTGTGCTTCAGCTGCCGCTCTACCTCTCTTTAACTTCATTTCCTTCTTTCATTGCCTGGGTGCCTTATGCTTTGTCTGCATTCACTCAGTCAGCATCCCTGCTTGGTCTCTGCAATTTAGCTTCAGAAAGTCTCCAGAGTGCCTGCTCTGTGCTGCTCCTTGTTATTTCATTGTCTTCCCGATTCGTAGTTTGAGTATCACTGCGGAAAACTCCATCGTGTAGTCCATGTCTCTCCAGGCCAGATTTCCAAAGCTATTCAGGCACCCAGAAGGAGCAGAACAAGCACTGGGCTTCCCGGAAGCGCAGGCAAAGCTGAACGCTGCCACCCCAAGGCTGAAGACATTCCTGCTCCCAAAGGGACAATACTATAACAGGGAGGAAAAAAGGAGAAGGGATGCAAAAGTGTCTCAATCGTCATCTCACTGATAGCACAAGGCTACAGAAACTTTCCTTCCAAATCCCAGGGGGCACAGCAGAGGCAAGCCCAGCCTGAGGCTTGGCTTACTGGCAGCAGGGCTGTGCCTCCTGCCACAGGCCTGAAGAGCTCACACCCCCTATGCATGTTGGCCCTGCCCGAGAGGAGATTTGAAGGAGTTACTCCCTCACTACTGGTTTCTTGACTTTCCTTCTTCATATGGCAGCCACGTGCCCAGCCTAAGGTGGGAATTAAGTGTCCAGCATGCTTTCAGCTCTGGAAAATCTGGCCCTTCACTTCCTGCCCTGGGCCTCCCATTTTCTGCCTGTATGAACTACAGTTCTCAAATATCTATTATTTTCTTTTTGCTACAACAATACCACTCCTTTTCCTCATTTCATTCTTTACCGTGGCTATAAGGGCCGTGGTTATAAGGACATCACATCTTGGGAATTCATCTGTCCTCATGATGGAGGCCTCCCCAGGCTCCAGAGAGACATTTTTCCTTGGCAACAAGGGGCTAATAACACCAACCATGGCAGGTTGCAGAGAGTGGGCCACATCCCCCACAGAAGTAAACTGGTGGAGCTCTGTAACTTCAGCAGACCTGCAATCACCGACATCGGGCAGGGGATCTGACCCAGCACTTGCAAAGCTGAATGCAAAGGCAGACGCTGAATAGTGCTCTATTGGCCTCAGCAGCACTCTTCACAGCTCCTGACAGCCCGAGCTCAGCAGTGTGAGTGTTCTCTCGAGACAACAGGAAGGGTTAAATCCATAATCTCCTGTATTAAAAGTCTCTACTGTAGAAATATTTGACCTCTGACAGCATCATCAGCTACTTATGAGACAGAGAAGAGCAAAAGCTTTTTCACCTACTTGTTACTTTTTAACCGTTAGTAGAAGGTATTAATCTAGGCCTGGCCTTCTGTTAGGTATGAAATGAAGAGTGTGCATAGTGTCTTTTTCTTGAGGTAAATTACCTACATCCTTCAATAAAAACAACTAGAAAGGACCATCTGAATCAGTCCCTGGCAATCACAGGGACAGGAATCTAAAAATTCCACTTCAGTTACCCCTACAAGGTATATTGCCCTGAATTAAGATTCTTTCATATGCCAAGGCCAAGAGCTATTTAAACTAGAGTGTGCCATGGGAAGACAGCAGGGAAGACTGTTTGCATTTACGCTCTTTTGTTGAACACCTACAGAAGAAAATTGACGTCACCCCACAAAAGCACTGGGCTGTGTCTCTTTGGAAGTATGAATTTTACTGCTCTGTATGTAGGTTTGTATCCACTGAAACCATTCCTTGTTCAAGCGATGTGAAGACTCAGTGCAAAGGCCACAATGTTTTCTCTATGTGCTGTCAGGCACTGATTCAGATGGGGAAGAAATGGGCTGTGAGTGTGGAACTCATGAGACCGGCTTCTATAAGGGCTACATCCTTGCTACAAGAATGGCATAACTATACAAACAAGGCTGACAGTTTCCTCTGGCAAGGTATATGGGCTGCATGCTATTCCCAGGGAGGGAGAGGTAACATGTTCACTGTGATCAAATCACTGTTACAAACCAGATCCTAGGATCAGCCCCAAGTTGAGTGGATATTAAGAGAAGGAGATGTATTTCCCTTCACAACCTAGAAATGCATCCATGTCCTAGGAAAGAAAGAGGAATCTCTGCTTGAAATGCATCAGAAATCCTTCTTGACAAGTCAACTGATGCTAGGCTATCTGTGCCAGGCCTGGGATTGAACAACAGCAACACTAAGTCACCTCAGTCAAAAACTTCCAAAACTTACCTCAGACAGATGCTGTTGTTAATCTAAAGAAACAGTCCCTGACCTCCCAGCGCAGGCTACAAATCTGTTTTCCAGAATTTCACAATATTTACTAAGGCACCTTTGCTTCTCTTTCATAAAGAAAAATGTGTCTTGTCCTCTGGGCAGCACAAAAAAAAAACCTGTCAAATGTAAATACCCACAGTAGCTGTCCAAAGAATTCCTGATTCCTATTTTCAGCTTACTGTGTGACTCTGGGCAAATCATGGTGTCTCTGCATGGTGCCAATTTAGCACAACACGAAAGCGTGTGCTTATGTGCTGTGGAGCTTTAGTGCTTCGCTGAATCAGAGCCAGTCTGCTCCCATCTCCCCTCTCACAGCATGACAGTGATGCCACCTCTTTGTATAAAGAGTCCTTAGGACTTACAGATTAACTTTTCCCAAAGGAGAAAACATTCACATTAGTCTGGCTCCAGATGTGATTACTTCATAGGTAAAGGTAGAGTCCCAGAAATATTTCTGCATGTCACTGTAGCCTAGTTGTGGTCCCAGTTCAGTGAAATACAAGACAAGACGCCTTCAGAATTGACCGAGCAGTAACAGGCCCTAGAATGTTGTGAACCAGGACTGATCCCATTAGTGCAAACCAGACCGACATCAGCAGAATACGCCACTCTTCCCACAGAGAGGAGCATAACAACGTTAGCATTCCTAGAAGCCGAAGGGCACCACCAGGCTGCTTGAAACCCTGACACACAGAGCTGCATTCAGGAGTTGGGCTCCAAGCAGTCACGGCAGAGCACATGGCAGAGCACAGACCTCCGCCAGGACTCTACCCTGGTCTTGGGAAGGTGTCGTCAGGCAAAACCCAGCCGTGCACTCTCTGGAAGCGTACACTCTTCTTTGCCCATGGTTTGGGCTAAAGTGTGGAATGGATGCCTTCCACATCACCCTATTATCCAAACACCCCTGGCTGTCTCTTCAGATTTCTTCCCTTGTTTGCCAAAACAAACCTCCAAAACAAACCATAGAGTTTGTTTCTTCTACCCGCACAGAGTTACTTCAGCCTTGTTCTGCATTAAATCATGCAGCATATGGAGATACAATTCCAAGCCACCTGGATTATCATTAGCCATCAGGTGTTGGGCTCATTACACCTGTTTTAAAGAAAAAGGATAATTAAAGGGAAGGAGGTGGAATTATATTCCACTGAATTCCACTCACGGCATTGCTGCATTTTATCAATACCTTCCTGCCCCTTTTCACTATATGACCAAAGCACTTTTTTGCAATATGCAAAATTACTTCTGCCTTATGCAAATGGTTCTAAAGATGAGTGAACCTCCTTAGCCTGAGCAGATGTTTTTCATCAGAAAATAATTTGTCAAAAGGTAGAGAGACTCATACTACTAATTTTCAGAACAGCTTCTTTCACTTTGGAGAGTATCTAGACTCAATTTAATTGCAAATGGGCTGCATGGTCCCCAGAATAAGGGAAGGAAAAGCATCGTGAACGTGTGCTATTTTTTTAATCAAAATCTTTACCAAAATAAAAGGCTTGTGTCCTATTTCCCCTGGGACAATTGCTGATTCCTGATTTAACCTCATAGCTACTCACATCTACTTAAGCTGATTTTGGGGTTTATGATAAAAATGCTAACAACTAAATAGCCAAATAGAATTTTATAAGAATATTAGTTTTATAAAGCTTAGAGAATAATTGTATATTGTTTCAAGTAACTATGGAACACTGTGTAACCATGTAACCAGCTCTGCTGCTATGAGCTCACCTGTGAAGTCTCAGACAAAGACTGCATGGGCCACATAGTTCAATAATTATTAATCTTGAAATAATACTTTATTGTTTTGTATGTCAAAAGGTAGAAGCGTAGGTAAGTTTAAGAGAAATTAGAGAAAATGAACAGGAACATGCTGCCTATGTCTGCGAAGTTATGAAGAAACTCAGTAAAAGGTAATTCTGACAGGGGAAGATGGCAACCACCGACCCATGGACCCCCGACTCTTATGACAGCCCAGACTCATTTCAGGACTCCAGTGGGCATGACCGGGAAGAGGCTGGATATTAAAATGATTTACAGGAATTAACATGGTTACATATGAGCACTTGATTAACCTGTCTGACTGTATCCTTTATAATCAGCCTGTTACACCAGTCAGGGGGGCGTTGTTGGTGAGATGACTCCCCAAAGCCCCCGGCTGTTAATAGAGGAGGGTCTGTTATCTACATCCCATCGGTGTCGGTAAGTTCTTTTATCCTGTTTTGATGACACAGGCTTGTATGAAAGACTGTACTAATGTCGAGTGTACAGGCTAAGGAATTACACACCTTTGGAACAATGATACCCGGCCCTACAAGGAGCTTTATGATGCTGAACTACAGGAGACTAATTGACACGCCTGGAGGTTTAACAAACGTGCTATGCCACAGGGGATAATCTAGAGACTTAAGATTAAAGGCCTGATTCTCATTGCCTTCAGAATGCCAGCTGAAAGTCTGAGCTCAATTGTACTATCATTACATAGAGAGAAATCAGCTGCCTCAGGCCCCAACCAGTGCTGAGATTTCCATGGGGAGAGATGCTCTTCTGTGGCTCCTCCTTCCAGGCGTCTTTTTCCTTTATCTTTGTATTACAAAACACACAACTGCCTTGGGAATATCTTACACAGTCTATTATTAAAGCCACACACATATATAAAATTTGCTCGTCCCAAAAAGTATATGGACAATTAGCTGGCACTTCTAGCTGGTTAAAAATAACACTGATAACAAATGAGTTTTGAACTACCAGACAGTTCCAGGCAGTCATCACTGCCTACATCCCCCACACCTTCACAGCTGAAGTCAACGCTTCTCCTCATCTTCATAATCACAACTTACACAAAGCAACAAATATTTACATACATGCAAAATAACACACAGAAGCAGCTCACGAGCCACCACAGCAGGAAGCTGCACTTGAACCGAGAGGCTCTCAGTTCTCACGGAGCCGAACAGCGCTGTGGCAGAAGCACAAGTTCAGTACGAAGATGCTGCTCAAGAACACACTCTGCACTGCTGACATCCTGGATCTGACCAAGCATCACCTGACTTCACACACTGATCAGGGTATCTCCTGACTAGAAGCACTAAAATCTTACCCAAGAAAATAACTACTTGAAACCAGTTTACAAGAAAATCTATTAAAACTCTCCAGGAAACAGTGTGATTCTTCCAGCTCCTATCACAGACTGGTACACAAAGGAGTTCAGGTTACAGAAAAAAGTCATCTCCAACAGATGGAGATCTGCCTGTTCTTTAGAGTTCAGCTACCTATTACTAATTAAACAATTCATTTGTTAAGTACACCAAAACACACAAACAAACAAAAATAATCAAGCAAACAAAAAGAAAAACGTTAATGGGGAAAAACCTTGGGTTTGACCTTTACAAGTAAACCCAGCACCATCCACTGAAACCGTATTTCTGAAGCCCTGTCCCGTGTGCCCACCTGCAGCTCCGCACAGCAGCAGGGCTCTTCTCAACCCCGGGCTCTACCCACGGACATGAGAAATCACAGTGCTGCCAACTCAGACCAAAGGCTCCAGGCTCTCACCTCCGAAGCAAAACCCTTCAAATCTGCACTTACGCATTTTATACAAAATCCACCAGCAATCCCAAAAGCTGACTACACCATAAAAACAACCCCTGGCTGCTATTGGTACATGTGTAGCCGGTCATGTGTTATCAAGAGCAGAAATCCAGGGTCTGGAGCATCGCTTTACCGTGGGTATATCCCAGAAACACACGATCACAGAGATCCTGGCACCCCTGTGCTGTGTCCTGTGTTCCTCCTGCACCAAAAATAATTCTGCCGGTTCTATACCTTTCCTTCCTCTTTACACCCAGGAGCAGCCAGGGCATTATTTCTTGTTTCTCAAGCCGTTATACTCTTACCTTGATTAAAGCATTTTAACAGCCATCACGGGTCAGACTCTAACCCAGATCTCCGGGAACCTCAGCAGATGGGGTCTGAAGGGTAACGCCCGGTACCGCCGGGAGTCTGACAGCGGCATTCCCTAGAGACAGCTCACCTCCAGCTTTCCAAAATCCCCTAAAACACCCACAGTCCCGGTTATACTGAGGAGGACCGAGAAAACGAATCCTTTGTTCAATCTCACTGTTGCCCAGTATGCAAGTTCCACACATTTTGTTCATTTTGTTTCCTGTCAACTCAGTCTCAGTCTTGCTTTCTCTCACACGCCCCCCTCCATATTTACATTGCAGATGGCACTATCAGCATCATGAAACTTTTTGTTTTAGAAAACAACAACTTTCGTCTCAAAATTGTGTCAACAAAATACACGCCTATTTGATTACTTCCCAACCCGTCCAAAAACTTTTAGGATATTATTATTACTGTTACTCACACCTGCAGTTTATAATACAAAGGTTAATAAAGCCATTTCATTCCCTGGGAACAAGTCTAGTCTGATCTGTCCTCCCAGTTTATCACAATCTCCCAGTCAGGGGAGATAATCTACATTACGAAATGGTGTCCCTATGATTAATAGCAGTCTTGCAGGCTACAAACATACCCATTAGATTTCACATTTTATCTGATAAATACATTTCAGGGGAGTAACTCTGGAGGACAGAGAAAGTGTGCCACAACTGTCAGAAGTCCACTTAGTTACTAAATCCACTAGGAACCACCATTGCCTTCTGCTTCTGCATAAAAGCAATCTGGAGAAAAGGCCCAAATTCTCAGCCTAAAACCAAGCAGCTGGAAGGGTAAATGCAGAGAAAACCCAGACTCTAACCCACCTGGCTGTGCATCATCCAGCCCTGCCTGGCCCCACAGCCTTGGATCATCCGACACCTGAGAGAAGCAGCCTCAGACCTCCCCTGCCCGCCTTCACACCCTGCTTGTATCACACACTGGTGGGCTTTCATGCCCAGCAGTTCCCTCCACTAAAGCACAGGCATTATCTGCACCCACAGAAAGGTTTGACTCCACTTCAGGATCCTCATAAGCATCACCTGCAACTATAGCACCTGCAGCAAGTTCCAAAATTCCAATTACTCAGAAAAAAAGGGCTGGATTTTAGCCACTGGGAAGTAGTCCTCACCACACAGTATGACACTTGGTAACAAACAGTGGAATTTACCTTTGTATCACCTATCCTTTCATCTATTTGAATGATTTCCTGTTGCCACCCAACCTGGTGCCAATTCCTGTGGTCTGATCCAGTGCTCAGAAGGCACTACCATCACCCTGAACCGTGTACCTTGACCCTCAGCAGCTCTTTAAAAATCCATCCCTTTTTCCAAGGGAGAGTAATAGCTCTACCAGGAAGAGGTTCTGGCATTCACCTTGAACTCCTGAATCCATCTGCCTGATCCTAATGATAGCAGGAACCCAGCACCTGTCTCACGCCCTTTGACAAGACTTTGTAAAGTGCAAGGAAGCAGAAGCATATGGGAAAAAAGCTGTAGAACAAAACTCAGCCTTGATTTCCATCAAGTCAAGCAACAGGAGATGGATGCAAAATGAAATTAAGATCACCTGCAGAGATGGGAGCAAACATTTATTAGACACACTCACCTCCACAGCCTCGCTCTGCCATCCCATAAAGGCAGAACAACAAAGAATTACGACTCCCTGTGACTGCACATCTGTCTCATCTGCTGGTGATTCCCACAAAAGGCAACATGTACCTGCAAAAGATATCACAGCTGGACCCTAAATCATTTCAAACTGACTGTATTGCACAAGGCAGAACCTGCTATTCCATCTCCCATAGGCACAGGAGTTACACTGACACCTGCCAAATCCGTGCTGAAAACTGTCAGGCACATTTCAAATGCAGGTAACTCGTGTAGGAAGAAATGTTTGTGTCATAACCCTGAAATGCACAAGGTTTCCTCAAACTTGCTAGCTCGTATGTGGATAGTTCAGATACTGAAACCCAAAGCACCTGCCTGTGCTGGTAGGAATTACTGCAAGACAACAGATTCCATCAGTATAAAACAAAAGTGTCAGACTAATTCTATGCAGTTCAACATTCCCCAAGAAAAAAAAATGGCTAAATGGACAACACAACTCACCTGAAAAAGAAAACTTCTCATGGCACAAACTGAGAGCCACTAAAGTGAGGGTGTGCCTTGAACCAAGATGCACTGAGTTTAATCAACTGAATCTTCCCACCTGGAAGAAAGAGAGTCTGACCATGATAAATTACTTTCATGAATGCAGATCACCCTGGTCCTTCACATCAAATCTTCAGCATTTATCTTCGTTCTAGTAAAGAACTGCACCTACGGATCAGTTTACAATTCAAGTGTTTGCAAAAACCTGTTGCATGTCAGCGCGCACATTCCCCAGAAGATTCACCACCAAGACAAAGTCATTCTTTTTGCCAGCTAGTGACAGGGACAGCCATCAGGTCAGGCTCCCTCAGGAAATATTTACACAGCTGTATCCTGCCACCCCTCTGGAAACGACACCCCCCTTGGAGGGAGCTGAGGGTTCACACCCCAGTCATGGCTGAGGGCCCTTTCTCCACGCCCTGTCTGCTGGCAGGAGCATGGAACCAGAAGCGCAGACTGCAGCCTGGCAGATCAGCCCTGCGGAACAGGAACAGAGGGGCCAGGAATGAGAACGACATCCGTTAAAGTTTCAGAATCAAGCCAGAAACCTGGGACGTGGCCCCTGAACTGCGGTTCTGTACTATCAGTGACCCTGCAAGGCTGACCTGCAGCTGTGGGCCCTCCTGTCTCATCAGCTGGCAGCAGCTCATCTCCAGACGGGCCAGGACACTTCCACACACGCCAAGAGAGGGCTGCCAGTCCCACACCAACACCTGCACTCTCGGGATTTAACCCTCTGCAGAGGCAAGAGGGCAGCGTTCAGCTGTCACCGCAGAACAACTATTTGGCATCTCCCCGAGGAAAAGGCAGCAGATCAAACACTGCAGCTCCCAACTCCAGACGAGCATCTGTACTCAGACAGAAACTGTCCTTGGATCAGAGCGGCGACTTCGGTCAGAGCCACGAGAGCCTGATCCACCCAGAGATACTTGTACTGCTGCAGTAACTCGTGCGTGCAGCACACAGGCCTCTCGCTGCCCAAGCAGAGCAGGGAGAGAGAGGAGAGAGTCGTCTGAATGATGCCTCAGCCAAAGTCACAGACAGCAATGGATTGTCACTGCCCGCGCACAAACCCACACCACACTGACTTCAGCTGTGCTCACCACCGGAACAACCAGCAAAAAGTATTTTATTGCTGTTCTCACTCCTTATTCATCAGCTGGACTACAATACGTGATTTCCCTGGTTTGCAATACTCTATGATCATAGTGTTGCCATATTTTGTCAGTGCTCTGTGCATCTTGTTGAAACCACAGGCTGTGGATCTTATCTTACTTAAGCGAGGTTTCTTATTCTGTGCTTCTTGCTCCCAGGGAGGCTGCACAGGAGGGGTGGGGGGGGGCTGGAGGAACAGATGGGGCCTGCTGTGATTCCTTGTAAATATGAACTGAACTTGTCCTAATGTACTCGCATGAAGCCAGACTGACTGCCTGATGTCTGACAAAAATAGCACAAGTCAAGGCACTTGTAGCTGGCTTTTTCAGGCAGTCTTCATAGGGAGCTTTTGATATTGATTGATTTCTGGAAGGCAAGACAGCACTGGGGAAAGGAAACTGCAGCTTGTCTAAATGATTTCTTCACTGTAGGCAGTGTCCAGGGCACCTGCTAACCGGGTCCTTACTGCCGTTTATGAACACAGAAAATGAGTTATCTGTAAGGAAAGTTTCAGTAGAAGTAAGGCTGAATTTGCACCTCTGATTCTGATGCAAACAAGAGATTACTGGGCAGTGCCTACATCTCAAATGCACACTTGTGTTTTAATGCAGGCTGTCAAGGTCTTTTCAGGGGTACTTCTGAACTGCAGATTGTGTGCCTGACTGGTGCTGAGTCCTGGGATGAGCCAGCTCCTGCTGATAGTTTTAGCTCAGAGGATGTGATAGGCTGGAAACCATCTTTGTTGTGGACCCCAGATGTCGGAGGTGTAGATATGTTGCTGATGGCCCCCTGGCCCGGAGATGTGGGAAGTTTTGCCAACAGTCTGGTAAGGATTTTGTTTTCTGCTGGAATGGGTTTCCAGATGGCTTTAACAAATGATTGCCTTTCTGCTTGCTGTGACTATCTGCAGAAGGGCCCTCCTGTTTGTTTGGATGTAACCAGTGTAAGGGCCTTGCAGGAGGACTGGCTCAAACAGCCTTCTCTCTATGGAGATCACTAGCATTTGTGTAGAAAAGCAGAGGTTTGGTCAGTAAAGCTCACAGTGTAGTGTTGTGCTCAGACCATGATCTCTCTCCTGGAGATACTGTTCAGCTGGACTCATATTCCAACTAAATCTTTCCAAGTCCTAAGAGTCCCACGGGCTCATGATGTTGTAGTCAGAGTGCTCAAGGGGCAATGTGTGATTTGCCATCACTTTGCCAAGGCAAAGCCCACTTCAAGATAACAGTCCCACAAAAAGCCCAGGATTGCAGTCTTCTCAGTCTTTTGTAGCCTTCACACTGCCAGGGTGTTGATGCTGTTTCATCAGAAGTGAAGTTCATCCTAATCCTGGCATTTCTTTCCTCGCCTGTCTGGACCAAGCAACCCTTGGTCATTCATTAACTGGTCCTGCTCTGCCTTCAGCCTAGGTAACTTTCTTTTCCTCATTCCCATCATCTTCTGAATGAAACATCACAGTTGTGATGAATGTGAAAAGGCTGAATGTTTACACCATTAGATCTCATATGCATGTTGTTTCCTTGGACAAATATTGTTTTATGTAATAGCCTCTTCATTTCCCTATTCTGTGTTGGTAGCTCTGAACATTTAATTTGGTCTACAGGAGTCTACTGAGCCCTGAAGCAGTGTTCAGAAGGAGGCCTTACTAGGGATTTCTTCAACCGCATTAAAATAAAAGCTGCTTGCTCCCAACAGCCAAGCAACTGCACACCCATGACATCCCATTTCACCTCCTGGACACACATCACTGCCAGCTTCCAGCTCTCTGCCTGGCTCGTGCCCTGCACCGGGGAGGAAGAAAGGTCCCACATCAGCAAACTGCAGCTGTAGTGCCCGCACACTGGGAGAGAGCTGTAATGAGGAATTTTAATGGGCACTAAATACAACAGGAACCTGCACGTGTTTCAGCCAGTGCCTGCTCTGGGCTCTGTGAGGCAGGCAGTGCTCCAAGGGGCTCTTTACAGGAGCTGTCTGCAGGTTTGTGCCAGGGATACTGAAAGGAGGAGCAGAGCCATGTCTGTCACTGTTTTACAGGACATTTCAAGACAAAGTCCCAGACAAACCCCCACCTCTAGCCAATAACTCAAACCCTCCCCAATTCCAAGCCCCTGGCAGGCCTTATTCAGTCACTTTTGCTGTGAAGCAGCAAGCCCCTCGAATGTGATACACAGGGTGTTTTGAAACTAGGCTGTGCCCAACACGTGGCCCTGAATGGGATCCTGGGACAGGGACACGAACGAGAGATGCTTGCAGGGGCTGTTCTCATTCTGTAGACACCATGAGCCAGAAGCAGCTCTCAAATTGCTCCAGAGCCGCTTCAGACCTGGCTATTGATGCAGGTGCTGGGGCCAGCTGGAGCTGTTTGCACTGGGTTTAGAAAGGTCTGTTCAACATTTCCAGCACCCTTGGATGGCTGCAACTTGCCACATCCAGCAGTGTATTCATACCCCCTTGCTCCACAAACAGGTCCAGAATCAGCTTTGCCATTTAAGCCTCTGCTTCCTCTTGTGTTCTTCCTCATGCCAGAGAGCTCACTGACAGCAGGGCGTTTGCCCAAGTTTAGCCCAGGACAGCCAGCATGGTGACACTGACACACAAAAAACCGACGTGCGGTCATTTTTGAAGCTGGGAAGTCAGGAGCCAGGTCTGCAAAGAAACAATACACAGAAGATGGCCAGGACTCCACCAGCCATGGCGTTCAGTCAGGTCTCGTCCTGCCTCCTCCATAACAGCATATAACCACGCTGTCAAAATTTACTGTTCCAACACATAATATTTTGCTCCAATAACACTGCAGAGAGCTCTTGCTTCTACGGGGCGAGGTATCTGCAAGACCTGCTTCCTGACCCTCACCTCACCCAGCCTTGGCAGCACCTCGCCAATGCTCACAGCTCCATTGCATGTGCCCTGCTACGGGAAACTGCCACTAACTTTGCCTGCGTCGCTTTCTGACACTGAGGGAAATCAGAAGCGCCTTCACAGATGAAGGCAGGTGGGCAAAAACCAAAACTGCACAAAACTTTGTGGGGCCTGTGACTTTTTACATGGATCTCAAAGTGAAGAGTCAGAGCTCATATCCTGGAACCTCAGTTTCCCTGTCCCACCTTCAGAAACTGGGCTCCAGAAGTCGGATGGGCAGGTTTAATTAACTGAGCACGCTTGTGCCACAAAAAGACAGGGGTGGGAACGAAAAAGGTGCATTCTCTTCATGAACAGAGCACCACACTGAAATTCCAAATCTTAGTAATTTCCAGAAATCTTGTGGAGAAAAACCAATGGGATCCCAAGACAGCAAGTCATCCCCAAGAGCTGCAGGACAGAGGAGGTATGAATGTCGCCAGCTGCCATGAAAAAGCAAACAGCCTAAGGGATGGGGTGGCAGGAGCAGCAAGAGGAGAGGAAGCACTTGCAGGAACCAAGATTATACCCAAGGCAGGGACTGTCTGCTGAACTCAAGAGCGGGACAAAAGAGCTGAGCTGTAACCTGTTAAAATAGAGTGTATAGAGGAAGAGAGTAAAGAGGAGGTGGGTGAGTTGCAAACAGTCAAGTAAGCAGAGAGGGTCAAGAAAACAGGTATTTCATCTGACAGCATACAAATACTTCACTCCCAAATGCAACACCTCAATGCAAACTGCTCAGACTGTCAGAAAAGACATCAAGTTAAACTTCAGAGAGGATACAACCAATAGCTTAGTCCTCAACTTCGGAATACTTGAGAATTACACCAGAAATCTTGTCCCAAGACACTTTTTTTTCCTCCTGGCCTCTAAAAATGATCTCCAGTTTTGAAAGCATATCGCAACAATCAAAGCTTAATCCAGGTTTATGGCATAAGATATTTCATGCAGACAGCAGATGGCTTCACCCCAAGCAAAAACCTGTGCCAGTGGGCTTGTCATTGGACTTTTAATATTACTCTCTTTTTTTTAATATATAAAAATTACTTATTATCTTAACAAAAAATTTTAAAATCTGAAATTTGAGTTTCAAGAAACAGAATTAGAAGAACCTGAATTAAATTAGCTTGCCTTATCTCACCTTTTTTGGTGATGTGGGGGTGAAATAGCCAGCAGAACAGAAAGCAGTGTTTCCAGTTTTGAAAGTTCCTTTTAGCAAAGCTGAGTTCTCCGGCCCAGTATCTGGCAATAAGGTCAGCCTGCAAAATTGTCTTTTATTTCTTCAGATTTTGACGTATCTTTGAGGTACAATGTACTGATTCTCCACAAGCTTTCTCTCTTGCAAAGAGAGATTTCTGAGCATATCAAGTGATATCAAAGGCATTCATAAAGCATCAATGTTTTCTCTGCAGTAAAAACCTTAGTCTGAGTAACAAAGTGATTTTTCAGGAACTTGTAAAAAGTTATATTCAAAGCAAAGATGCCACCACTGGCTACAGAACACCACGGTTCCCTCTGTTCCTGTAAAAACCAAGCTGTGAAAGTTGACCAAATGATGAAATGCCTAACAACTGAATCTTTATCACCATTTAAGATTGGTTTAATTACTGCACAATCAACCACTTTGCGGAAAGCTTCCTGCAAGTCTTCAGCGACCAACCAAATGAGTAACTGTGGTGTTATATACTACTGCCAGCAAGACTTAACTTGTGTGCACATTTCTTTTGATATACCAGAGGGACTTCATTTTAGGTCATACTTTAACTCAAGAAACTCCTGAAGTTTTGATTTAGAAGCCAGGCTGGAGTTTTTGTGCTGGAGCCACTGCAGAGCCTGTAGTGCCTCCTCCCGATGACCCCAGCACCGAAGGCAGCAACGAGGGTCAGAAATACTCACAGCACTGGACGTGTGCAGATAACAGGACACCATCTCCCTCTTGATTGCAACGTCCTTCTCCCTCAGAGATGGCTGCTTCTCCTTGCTTGTATTCGTATCCAGCTGTTGAAGAATAGCACACCAGCTTTTTAACACCCTTATTCTCAGAGCAGTGCTCAGCAAGCAAAACACATTGAACACTTAGAGCATAGATATTATACGGTCATGGCAAATACAACTGCTATTAAGCTCATTCAATATTATTTGGATTTTAGTCTCATTACAAAGCTAAAATCCACTAGAAGTGAACCAGAGATGCAGCTCTAACCAAAACCTGCTTCCAGCCTTTTGAGGGAAGTTCACTCTTCTCCACTCCCTAAATACCGCCCCAAGCAAATCAAGTGCAGATTGAAGTATCCAGCCTGGAGAACCAGAAAGGTCCCAAGCAAGCCACTGGTGAACAGCTCATTCTGATCTGAGAAAGAGCAGGCCAAACGATAAAAGCAGAGTCTCCTCAAAGAAGAGGTACATGCCAGCAGAAGAGGTGAAGCAGGCCAGTGGAAGGCTTTAGACATCATCTCCATTCCTCAACTTGCTGCTGAGAAATTGCCCCAGAAAGTGGGCTAGACTAGTGCATGGAGAGAGGGAATATGACATCATCTGACCAGCACCTGCTCGCAGACTGCCAGCACACATCCCCCTTGTGCTTCCCGATGTGTCTGTCCCCAAGCAGACACCTGTACAGGCAGAGGAGGGGCTCAGACCTGCATCGGACTTTTCCCTTCCCTTCTTTACACTCGTACTGGGGAATCATCCCAGCTGGTGTGAGAAACAAAGCAAAAGTCATCAATCATTCATGGCCTGCGTGCTAGCCCAAAAGTCACAGCAGGCATCCTGCCTGCACTCTGCCCCTGGTTACCCCAGGCACCCACCGCAGGAGCAAGCAGCACTCAGCGCTGGCAGCATCAGGGTCCTCAGCCTGGGTACTACCTGCACAAACAGGAACCTGCTGAAATTTAAAGTCAGAGAGGAGATGACTTGAGTTTTGTAGTGCCCCCAGCTTTTGATCCATGCTCAGGTAAGTCTGCTGGTTAAATGGACGTGAGGAAAGCAGAGACAGAAGCGTGCACTGCAGCCCATAACTAAGGAGCAGAACTAGAGGATCCTGCAAAACCAAATGGCCTTTCACAAGCAGCAGCTGCACGCAACAGGTGTGTGCCACTAGGGAGTGAATTCCCTCCACAGTAAAGCCTTAGAGTAAGCTCTGCCCCGAGGAAGAAGGCACCCTGTGTACGACACCGTCTGACAGGGAAACAGCCAGCACAAAAAGGTGTCACACGCAGGAAAGAAGAAGCCACCAGTCTTGCTTAATCTGCCACGATGCTGCTTCAAAGCCTGTGAGAGAAGGCAAGGAGAAAGTGGGAAATAAATCAGTCAAAAAATGCTTCAGATAAAAGAGGACAAGGGGAATTTAAAAAAAGGAGGTAGGCAGTGATCACACAGGTTCTCCCCCCCTATGCTTTAAGTGTGAACAGCGGTCAGAAATGCTGAGTTTCAGCATCCTGCATGTGGTGTCTGGTACAAGTTCCTCCAACATCAACACCTCTGAGCTCTGGGGCAGGTCAGAGCAATCCCAGCAATGGATTCAGTTCCTCTTCCCTCTCTCCTCAGCACAGGAAGCTGTCCGAGCCCAGAGCCCAGAGTCGATGCCCTAGCCCAGCCCAGAGCCAAGCCGAGCCGAGCCCAGAGCCCAGACCCGAGCCGAGCTGAACCCAGAGCCCTGCCCAGAGCCGAGGTGAGCCAGCCCAGCGCCGAGCCTCGAGACGATCCCCAAGCCGAGCCCAGAGTCCAGTCGAGACACCCCAGAGCCGAACCTCGAGCCGATCCCCGATATTAGCCCAGAGCCTACCCCAGAGCCAAGCCGAGCCGAGCACAGAGCAGAGTGTAGACAAAGACCGAGCCGAGACCAGAGCCCTGCCGAGCCCAGAGCCTATCGCCAGCTCAGAGCAGCATCGAGCCAAGCCGAGCCCAGATACCGGCCCCGAGCCGAAATCCGAGCCGAGCCCAAAGCCCTCCCCAGAGCCGAGACAAGCACAGAGCCAATCCCCGAGCCCAGACCAGAGCCGAGGCTAGAGCCGAGCCCAACACCCTTCCCCGAGCCGAGCCTCGAGCCGAGCCGAACCCAGAGCCGATACCCGAGCCCAGCTCAAATCCAAGACGAGACGAGCCCAGAGCCGAGCCTCGAGACGATCCCCGAGCTGAGCCCAGAGCCCAGCCGAGACACCCCAGAGCCGAAGCTCGAGCCGATCCCCGATCTTAGCCCAGAGCCTACCCCAGAGCCAAGCCGAGCCACGCACAGAGCCGAGTGTAGACGAAGACCTAGCCGAGCCCAGAGCCGAGCCGAGCCCAGAGCCTATCCCCAGCGCAGAGCAGAGCCGAGCCGAGCTGAGCCCAGATATCGGTCCCGAGCCGAAACCCGAGGCGAGCCCAGAGCCCCGCCCAGAGCAGAGATGAGCGCAGAGCCAATCCCCGAGCCCAGACCAGAGCCAATCCCAGAGCCCGGCCCCGAAGCGACCCTCGATCCGAGTCGAGCCCAGAGCTGAACCTCGAGACGAGCCGAGCCCAGAGCCAATACCCTAGCCCACCTCAAATCCGAGATGAGACGAGCCCAGAGCCGAGCCTCCGGCCAAGCCTCAAGACAATAACTGATACCAGCCCAGAGCCGAGCCATGCCGAGCCAAGACCCGAGCCGATCCCCGATCCCTGAGCCCAGCCCAGAGCCGAGGAGAGCCAGCCCAGAGCCGAGCCTCCAGCCGATCCCTGATCTTAGCCCAGAGCCTACCCCAGAGCCAAGTGTAGCCGAAGACAGAGCCGAGCACAGAGCCAAGTGTAGACGAAGACCGTGCCCAGCCCAGAGCCAATTCCCGAGCATAGACCCGAGCCCAAACCTGAGCTGAGCTGAATCCAGAGCCGAGCCTGGAGCCAATCCCCGAGCCCAGCCCAGAGCCAAATCAATCGCCGACCCGAGCCCAAAGACGGCCATCTTAGCCAAAGAACCTATCTTAGAGCGCTGCGCCCATCCCCGAGTCGAGCCCAATCAGAGCCGCTAGCCAAGAGCCTAGCCTAGCGCAGAGCAGATCACCTAGCCTAGCCCAGAGCCGAGCCTCGAGCCCATCCCCGATCCCATCTCCGAGCCCATTCCTTGCCGATACCCGAGACCAGCCCAGAGCCTACCCCAGAGCCGAGCCGAGCCTCGAGCCGATCACGGAGCCCAGCCCAGAGCCTACCCCAGAGCCGATCCCAGAGACGAGTGTAGCTGAAGACAGAGCCGAGCACAGAGCCGAGTGTAGATGAAGACCGAGCTGATTCCACAGCCTATCGCCAAGCTCAGCCCAGAGCCTATGCCCGAGCCCAGCCCAGAGCGAGCCCTAAGCCCAGCCCAGAGCCCAGCCCTGAGCCCAGACTTGAGCCCAACCCTGAGCCCAGCCCTGGTCCAGTCCCCGAGTCCAGCCCTGAGCCAGTCCACGACTCCAGCCCTGAGCCGAGCGCAGAGCCAATCCCAAGAACAGCCCAGAGCCGAGCTGAGCACAGGGACCGGCGCCGAAACGCGCCTCGTGCCGATCCCCGAACCCAGCGACCGTCCCCTATCCTAGCCCTGAGCCGAGCCTCGAACCGAGCCCCGAGCCCAGCCTAGAGCCGAGCCGAGTCCAGAGCTGAGTCTCGAACTTAGCTGAGCCCAGAGCCAAACGTCGAGCTGATTCCCGAGCTCAGGCCAGAGCCTACCCTAGAGCCGAACCGAGCTGAGCCCAGAGCCGAGTGTAGCTGAAGACAGACCCGAGACGAGCCTGGAGCCGATCCCCGAGGCCAGGACAGAGCCTACCCCAGAGTCGAGCCTAGCCGAGCCTCGAGCCAAACCCCGAGTCCAGCCAGAGCCGAGCCGAGCCAAGAGCCGAGTATAGCTGAACACCAAGCCGAGTCCAGAGCCAATCCCCGAGCCCAGCACACTAGCCCTGAGTCGAGACCCCAGCCGAGCCTCGAGCCAGTCCCCGACTCCAGGCCTGAGCCAGTCCCCGAGTCCAGCCCAGAGCCTACCCCAGAGCCGAGACGAGCACAGAGCCGAGAGTAGACGAAGACTGAGCCGATTCCAGAACCAACCCCCGAGCCCAGCACAGAGCGAGCCCAGAGCCCAGCCCAGAGCCCAGCCATAAGGCCAGCCCTGAGCCAATCCCAAGTCCAGTCCTGAGCCGAGCCCCGAGCCCAGCCTAGACACTAGCCTAGACGATCACAGAACCGAGTCTAGCCGAAGATCGAGCCGAGCCCGGAGCCGAGCTTCGAGCCCAGCCCCGAGCCTACCCCAGAGCCGAACCGAGCTGAGCCCAGAGGCGAGTGTAGCCGAAGACAGAGCCGAGCACAGAGCCGAGTGTAGACAAAGACCATGCCCAGCCTAGAGCCGAGTCCAGAGCCAATACCCGAGCCCATCCCAGAGCCGAGCTGAGCCCAGAGCCGAACCCCAGAGCAGCCCAGAGCCGAGCCGAGCCGAGCCTCGAGCCGAGTCAAGCGCCAAGCCGAGTCCAGAGCCGGCCCTGGGCCGAGCAGAACCCAGGTTCGAGCCCTGAGCCTAGCCGAAACCAGAGTTGACCCCCGAATCGAGCCTCGAGCCAAGCCCCGAGCCCGTCTCAGAGCTGAGCCGAGCCTCGACGCGAGCCCAGAGCTGATCCCCGAGCCCAGCCCAGAGCCGAGGCTGGAGCCGAGCCAAACACCCTTCCCCGAGCTGAGCCTCGAGCTAAGCCAAACCCAGAGCCAATACCCGAGCCCAGCTGAAATCCCAGACGAGACGAGTTCAGAGCCGATCCCCGAGCCGAGCATCGAGCCAATACCCGATCCCAGCCCAGAGCGGAGCCAAGCCAAGAGGCGAGTGTAGCCGAAGACCGAGCCGAGTCCAGAGCCAATTCCCAAGACCAGCCCAGAGCCAATCCCCGAGCCCAGCCATGAACCAATCCCCGAGCCCAGCATAGGGACCGGCGCCGAAACGCGCCTCGAGCCGATCCTCGAGCCCAGCAACCGTCCCCTAGCCTAGCCCCGAGCCGAGCCTCGATCCGAGCTCCGAGCCCAGCCGAGTCCAGAGCTGAGTCTCGAACCTAGCCTAGCCCAGAACCGATCCCCTAGCCGAGCCCAGAGCCGAGCCTCGAGCCAATCCCCGAGCCGACCCCATAGCCGAGTCGTGTCGAGACCAGAGCCGAACCCAGCCAAGAGACCACAGCCAATCCCCTAGCCCAGCCCTGAGCCAAGACGAATCCAGAGCCGAGCCTCGAACCGATCCCCGAGCCCAGCTCAGAGCCTATCCCAGAGCCGAGCCGAGCCTCGAGCCGATCCCCGAGCCGAGCCCAGAGCCGAACCCCAGAGCAGCCCAGAGCCGAGCCAAGCCGAGCCTCGAGCCAATCCCCGAGCCCAGCATAGGGACCGGCGACGAAACGCGCCTCGAGCCGATCCGCGAGCCCAGTGACAGTCCCCTAGCCTATCCCCGGGCCGAGCCTCGAACCGAGCCCCGAGCCCAGCCTAGAGCCGAGCCACGTCCAGAGCTGAGTCTCGAACCTAGACTAGCCCAGAACCGATCCCCTAGCCGAGCCCAGAGCCGAGACTCGAGCCGATCCCCGAGCCCAGCCCAGAGCCGAGCCGAGCACAGAGCTGAGAGTAGACGGAGACCGAGCTGATTCCAGAGGCAACCCCCGAACCAATCCCCGAGCCCAGGCCAGAGCCGAGCCCAGAGCCGAGCCGATCCCCGAGCCCAGCCCTGAGCCAGTCCCCGATCCGATCCCCGAGCCCAGCCCAGAGCCAATCCCCGAGCCCAGCCCAGAGCCGATCCCCGAGTCCATCCCTGAGCCAGTCCCCAAGTCCAGCCCTGAGCCAGTCCCCGAGTCCAGCCCTGAGCCGATCCCCGAGCCCAGCCCTGAGCCGAGCCCAGCCATAAACCCAGCCATAAGCCCAGCTATAAGTCCAGCCATAAGCCCAGCCCTGAGCCAATCCCGAGTCCAGCCATGAGCCGAGCCCAGAGCCCAGCCCACAGCCGAGCCTCGAGCCGACCCCCGAGCCCAGCCCAGAGCATACCCCAGAGCCGAGACAAGCACGGAGCCGAGAGTAGACGAAGACTGAGCCGATTCCGGATCCAATCCCCGAGCCCAGCCCAGAGCGAGCCATAAGGCCAGCCCTGAGCCAATCCCGAGTCCAGCCCTGAGCCAAGCCCAGAGCCCTGGCCCCGAGCCAATCTCCGGACCCAGCCCAGAGCCGAGGCTGGAGCCGAGCCCAACACCCTTCCCCGAGCCGAGCCTCGAGCCGAGTCCAACCCAGAGCCAAGCTGAGACCAGAGCCCGGCCGCGAGCCGAGCCGAACCCAGATCTGAGCTCCGAGCCCGGTTCAGACCGAGCCGAGCCCAGAGCCCGACCCCAAGCCGAGCGCCGAACCGACTCCAGAGCCGGCCCAGAGCCGAGCAGAACCTAGATTCGAGCCCCGAGCCCAGCCGAAACCAGAGTCGAGCCCCGAGTCGAGCTCCGAGCCCAGCTCAGAGCCGAGCCGAGCCCAGAGACCGGCCTCGAGACGAGCCTTGACGCGATCCCCAAGCCCAGCGCCGATCCCCGAGCCCAGCGCCGAGCACAACACCCTTCCCCGAGCCGAGCATCGAGCCGAGACGAACCTAGAGCCGATACCCCAACCCAGCTCAAATCCGAGACGAGACGAGCCCAGAGCCGAGCATCAAGACAATCCCCGAGCCCAGCGACCGTCCCCTAGCCTAGCCCCGAGCCGAGCCTCGAACCGAGTCCCGAGCCAAGCCTAGAGCCGAGCCGAGCCGAGTCCAGAGCTGAGTCTCGAACCTAGACTAGCCCAGAACCGATCCCCTAGCCGAGCCCAGAACCGAGACTCGAGCCGATGCCCGAGTCCAGCCCAGAGCCTACCCCAGAGCCGAGACGAGCACAGAGCCGAGAGTAGACGAAGACTGAGCCGATTCCAGAACCAACCCCCGAGCCCAGCACAGAGCGAGCCCAGAGCCCAGCCCAGAGCCCAGCCATAAGGCCAGCCCTGAGCCAATCCCAAGTCCAGTCCTGAGCCGAGCCCCGAGCCCAGCCTAGACACTAGCCTAGACGACCACAGAACCGAGTCTAGCCGAAGATCGAGCCGAGCCCGGAGCCGAGCTTCGAGCCCAGCCCTGAGCCTACCCCAGAGCCGAACCGAGCCGAGCCCAGAGGCGAGTGTAGCTGAAGACAGAGCCGAGCACAGAGCCGAGTGTAGACAAAGACCGTGCCCAGCCTAGAGCCGAGTCCAGAGCCAATACCCGAGCCCATCCCAGAGCCGAGCCGAGCCCAGAGCCGAACCCCAGAGCAGCCCAGAGCCGAGCCAAGCCGAGCCTCGAGCCGAGTCAAGCGCCAAGCCGAGTCCAGAGCCGGCCCTGGGCCGAGCAGAACCCAGGTTCGAGCCCTGAGCCTAGCCGAAACCAGAGTTGACCCCCGAATCGAGCCTCGAGCCGAGCCCTGAGCCCGTCTCAGAGCTGAGCCGAGCCTCGACGCGAGCCCAGAGCTGATCCCCGAGCCCAGCCCAGAGCCGAGGCTGGAGCCGAGCCAAACACCCTTCCCCGAGCTGAGCCTCGAGCTAAGCCAAACCCAGAGCCAATACCCGAGCCCAGCTGAAATCCCAGACGAGACGAGTTCAGAGCCGATCCCCGAGCCGAGCATCGAGCCAATACCCGATCCCAGCCCAGAGCGGAGCCAAGCCAAGAGGCGAGTGTAGCCGAAGACCGAGCCGAGTCCAGAGCCAATTCCCAAGACCAGCCCAGAGCCAATCCCCGAGCCCAGCCATGAACCAATCCCCGAGCCCAGCATAGGGACCGGCGCCGAAACGCGCCTCGAGCCGATCCTCGAGCCCAGCAACCGTCCCCTAGCCTAGCCCCGAGCCGAGCCTCGATCCGAGCTCCGAGCCCAGCCGAGTCCAGAGCTGAGTCTCGAACCTAGCCTAGCCCAGAACCGATCCCCTAGCCGAGCCCAGAGCCGAGCCTCGAGCCAATCCCCGAGCCGACCCCATAGCCGAGTCGTGTCGAGACCAGAGCCGAACCCAGCCAAGAGACCACAGCCAATCCCCTAGCCCAGCCCTGAGCCAAGACGAATCCAGAGCCGAGCCTCGAACCGATCCCCGAGCCCAGCTCAGAGCCTATCCCAGAGCCGAGCCGAGCCTCGAGCCGATCCCCGAGCCCAGCCCAGAGCCTACCCCGGAGCCGAGCACCAAGCCCAGCTCCTAGCCCTCCTGTATTCAGAGACGAGCCTCGAACCGATACCCAAGCCCAGCCCAGAGCCTACCCCAGAGCCGAGCCGAGCCCCGAGCCCAGCTCCGAGCCCTGCTGTATCCAGAGCCGAGCGTCAAGCCGATCCCCGAGCCCAGGCCATAGCCTATCCGAGCCAATCACACAGCCGAGAGCCGAGCCCCGGGCCAAATCAAGCGCCGAGCCGAGACCAAAGACGGCTATATTAGCCAAAGAGGCCATCTTAGAGCGCTGCCCCCATCCCCGAGTCGAGCCCAAAAAGAGCAGCTAGCCCAGAGAGAGCCCCGAGCCAAGTCAAGCGCCGAGCCGAGCCAAAAGACGGCCATATTAACCAAAGAGCCCATCTTAAAGCGCTGCACCCATCCCCGAGTCGAGCACAAACAGAGCTGCTAACCAAGATCCTAACCTAGCGCAGAGCCGATCACCTAGCCCAGCCCAGATCCGAGCCTCGAGCCCCGCACCGACCCCATCCCTGAGCCCAGCCCAGAGCCTACCCCAGAGCGGAGCAGAGCCCAGAGCCGAGTGTAGCCAAAGACCGAGCCAAGAGCTGAGTCTCGAACCTAGCCTAGCCCAGAACCGATCCCCTAGCCGAGCCTCGAGCTGATCGCCGAGCCCAGCCCATAGCCGAGCCACGCCAAGGCCAGAGCCGAGCCCAGCCAAGAGACCAGATCCAATCCCCAAGCCCAGCCGAATCCAGAGCCGAGCCTTGAGGCCAGCCCCGAGCCCAGCAAAGTGCCTATCCCAGAGCCAAGCCGAGCCTCGAGCCGATCCCCGAGCCCACCCAAGAGCCTACCCCAGAGCGGAGCCGAGCCCAGAGCCGAGTGTAGCCGAAGACCGAGCCGAGAACAGAGCCAATTCCAGAGACCAGCCCAGAGCCAATCCCCGAGCCCAGCCCTGAGCCAATCCCCGAGCAGAGCCCCGAGCCGAGACGAACCTAGAGACGATACCCCAGCCCAGCTCAAATCCGAGACGAGACGAGCCCAGAGCCGAGCATCAAGGCGATCCCCGAGCCCAGCGAACGTCCCCTAGCCTAGCCCCAAGCCGAGCCTCGAACCGAGTCCCGAGCCAAGCCTAGAGCCGAGCCGAGCCGAGTCCAGAGCTGGGTCTCGAACCTAGCCTATCCCAGAACGGATCCCCTAGCCGAGACCAGAGCCGAACCCCAGAGCAGCCCAGTGCCGAGCCGAGCCGAGCCTCGAGCCAATCCCCGAGCCCAGCATAGGGACCGGCGACGAAACGCGCCTCGAGCCGATCCGCGAGCCCAGCGACAGTCCCCTAGCCTATCCCCGGGCCGAGCCTCGAACCGAGCCCCGAGCCCAGCCTAGAGCCGAGCCACGTCCAGAGCTGAGTCTCGAACCTAGACTAGCCCAGAACCGATCCCCTAGCCGAGCCCAGAGCCGAGACTCGAGCCGATCCCCGAGCCCAGCCCAGAGCCGAGCCGAGCACAGAGCTGAGAGTAGACGGAGACCGAGCTGATTCCAGAGGCAACCCCCGAGCCAATCCCCGAGCCCAGGCCAGAGCCGAGCCCAGAGCCGAGCCGATCCCCGAGCCCAGCCCTGAGCCAGTCCCCGATCCGATCCCCGAGCCCAGCCCAGAGCCAATCCCCGAGCCCAGCCCAGAGCCGATCCCCGAGTCCAGCCCTGAGCCAGTCCCCAAGTCCAGCCCTGAGCCAGTCCCCGAGTCCAGCCCTGAGCCGATCCCCGAGCCCAGCCCTGAGCCGAGCCCAGCCATAAACCCAGCCATAAGCCCAGCTATAAGTCCAGCCATAAGCCCAGCCCTGAGCCAATCCCGAGTCCAGCCATGAGCCGAGCCCAGAGCCCAGCCCACAGCCGAGCCTCGAGCCGACCCCCGAGCCCAGCCCAGAGCATACCCCAGAGCCGAGACAAGCACGGAGCCGAGAGTAGACGAAGACTGAGCCGATTCCGGATCCAATCCCCGAGCCCAGCCCAGAGCGAGCCATAAGGCCAGCCCTGAGCCAATCCCGAGTCCAGCCCTGAGCCAAGCCCAGAGCCCTGGCCCCGAGCCAATCTCCGGACCCAGCCCAGAGCCGAGGCTGGAGCCGAGCCCAACACCCTTCCCCGAGCCGAGCCTCGAGCCGAGTCCAACCCAGAGCCAAGCTGAGACCAGAGCCCAGCCGCGAGCCGAGCCGAACCCAGATCTGAGCTCCGAGCCCGGTTCAGACCGAGCCGAGCCCAGAGCCCGACCCCAAGCCGAGCGCCGAACCGAGTCCAGAGCCGGCCCAGAGCCGAGCAGAACCTAGATTCGAGCCCTGAGCCCAGCCGAAACCAGAGACCAGAGTCGAGCCCCGAGTCGAGCTCCGAGCCCAGCTCAGAGCCGAGCCGAGCCCAGAGACCGGCCTCGAGACGAGCCTTGACGCGATCCCCAAGCCCAGCGCCGATCCCCGAGCCCAGCGCCGAGCACAACACCCTTCCCCGAGCCGAGCATCGAGCCGAGACGAACCTAGAGCCGATACCCCAACCCAGCTCAAATCCGAGACGAGACGAGCCCAGAGCCGAGCATCAAGACGATCCCCGAGCCCAGCGACCGTCCCCTAGCCTAGCCCCGAGCCGAGCCTCGAACCGAGTCCCGAGCCAAGCCTAGAGCCGAGCCGAGCCGAGTCCAGAGCTGAGTCTCGAACCTAGACTAGCCCAGAACCGATCCCCTAGCCGAGCCCAGAACCGAGACTCGAGCCGATGCCCGAGCCCAGCCCAGAGCCGAGCCGAGCACAGAGCCAAGAGTAGACGAAGACCGAGCCGATTCCAGAGCCAATCCCCGAGCCAATCCCCGAGCCCAGGCCAGAGTCGAGCCCAGAGCCGAGCCGATCCCCGAGCCCAGGCCTGAGCCAGTCCCCGAGCCGATCCCCGAGCCCAGCCCAGAGCCGATCCCCGAGTCCAGCCCTGAGCCAGTCCCGAATCCAGCCCTGAGCCGAGCCCAGAGCCCAGCCATAAACGCAGCCATAAGCCCAGCCATAAGCCCAGCCCTGAGCCTGGCCCAGAGCCCAGCCCACACCGAGCCTCGAGCCGATCCCCGAGCCCAGCCCAGAGCCTACCCCAGAGAATAGCCTAGCCCCGAGCCGAGCCCCAAGCCCAGCTCAGAGCCCAGCCCCGAGAACTCCTGTATCCAGAGCCGAGCCTCGAGCCCAGCCCCGAGCCCAGCCCAGAGACTACCCCAGAGATGAGCCGAGCCTCCAGTCGATCCCCGAGCCCAGCACAGAGCCGATCCCCGAGCCCAGCATAGACAGTAGCCTAGACGATCACAGAGCCGAGTCTAGCCGAAGATCGAGACGAGCCCGGAGCTCAGCCCCGAGCCCACCCCAGAGCCGAGCCGAGCACACAGACTGGCGCCGAAACGCGCCTCGAGCCAATCCCCGATCCCTGCGACCGTCCCCTAGATTAGCCCCGAGCCGAGCCTCGAACCGAGCTCTGACCCAAGCCTAGAGCCGAGCCGAGCCGAGTCCAGAGCTGAGTCTCGAACCTAGCCTAGCACCAGATCCGATCCCCTACACGAGCCTCGAGCCGATCCCCGAGCCCAGCCCATAGCCGAGCCGCGCCGAGGCCAGAGCCGAGCCCAGCCAAGAGACCAGATCCAATCCCCAAGCCCAGCCCCGAGATTAGACCCGAGCCCAGCCGAATCCAGAGCCGAGCCTTGAGCCCAGACCCGAGCCCAGCAAAGTGCCTATCCCAGAGCCGAGCCGAGCCTCGAGCCAATCCCCGAGCCCAGCCCAGAGCCAATCCCCGAGCCCAGCCCAGAGCCGATCCCCGAGCCCAGCCCCGAGCCGATCACCTAGCCAAGAATTGACAGTAGCTTAGACGATCACAGAGCCGAGTCTAGCCGAAGATAGAGACGAGCCCGGAGCCCAGCTCCGAGCCCACCCCAGAGCCGAGATTAGACGAAGACAGAGCCGAGCGCAGAGACGAGTGTAACCGAAGACCGAGCCGACTCCAGAGCCAATTCCCGAGCCCACCCCAGAGCCAATCCACGAGCATTGCCCCGAGCCGAGTCTCGAGCCAATCCCCGAGCCCAGCCCAGAGCCGAGCCGAGCACACGGACCGGCGCCGAAACGCACGTCGAGCCGATCCCCGAGCCCAGTCCAGAGCCTACCCGAGCCTCGAGCCGATCCCTGAGCCCACCCCAGAGCCTACACTATAGCCGAGCCGAGCCTCGAGTGGATCCCTGAGCCCAGCCCATAGCCGAGCCGCGCCAAGGCCAGAGCCGAGCCAAGGCAAGAGACCAGATACAATCCCCAAGCCCAGCCCCGAGATCAGCCCCGAGCCCAGCCGAATCCAGAGCCGAGCCTTGAGCCCAGACCCGAGCCCAGCAAAGTGCCTATCCCAGAGCCGAGCCGAGCCTCGAGCCGATCCCCGAGCCCAGCCCAGAGCCTACCCCAGAGACGAGCCTAGCCCCGAGCCGATCCCCGAGCCCAGCCCAGAGCCTACCCCAGAGACGAGCCTAGCCACGACCCGAGCCCCGAGCCCAGCCGCAAGAAATCCTGTATCGAGAGCGGATCCTCGAGCCGATCCCCGAGCCCAACCCAGAGACTACCCCAGAGCCGAGCCGAGCCTCGAGCCGATCCCCGAGCCCAGCCCAGACCTACCGCAGAGCCGAGCCGAGCCCAGAGGCGAGTGTAGCCAAAGACAGAGTCGAGCACAGAGACGAGTGTAGACAAAGACCGTGCCGAGACTAGAGCCAATTCCAGAGCCCAGCCCAGAGCCTACCCCAGAGACGAGCCTAGCACCGAGGCGAGCCCCGAGCCCAGCCCCGAGAACTCCTGTATCAAGAGCCGAGCCTCGAGCCGATCCCCAAGCCCAGCCCAGAGCCGAGCCGAGCACAGAGCCGAGAGTAGACGAAGACCGTGCCCAGCCTAGAGCCAATTCCCGAGCCCAGCCCAGAGCCTACCCCAGAGTGGAGCCGAGCCCAGAGCTAGTGTAGCCGAAGACCGAGCCGAGTCCAGAGCCAATTCCCGAGCCCAGCCCAGAGCCAATCCCTGAGCAGAGCCCCGAGCCGAGTCTCGAGCCAATCCCCGAGCCCACCCCAGAGCCGAGCTGAGCCTCGAGCCGATCCCCGAGCCCAGCCCTGAGCCAGTCCCCGAGCCGACCCCAGAGCCGAACCCCGAGCCCAGCACAGAGCCGATCCCTGAGCCCAGCCCAGAGCCTAACCCAGAGCCGAGCCGAGCCTCGAGCCGATCCCCGAGCCCAGCCCAGAGCCTACCCCAGAGACGAGCCTAGCCCCGAGCCGAGCCCCAGGCCCAGCTCAGAGCCCAACTCGAGAACTCATGTATCCAGAGCCGAGCCTCGAGCCGATCCCCGAGCCCAGCCCAGAGCCTACCCCAGAGCCGAGCCGAGCCTCGAGCCGATCTCCGAGCCCAGCCCAGAGCCTACCGCAGAGCCGAGCCGAGCCCAGAGGCGAGTGTAGCCGAAGACAGAGTCGAGCACAGAGCGGAGTGTAGACGAAGAACGTGCCCAGCCTAGAGCCAATTCCCGAGCCCAGCCCAGAGCCGAGCCGAGCACAGAGCCGAGAGTAGACGAAGACCGAGCTGATTCCAGAGGCAATCCCCGAGCCAATCCCCGAGCCCAGGACAGAGCCGAGCCCAGAGCCCAGCCCAGAGCAGATCCCCGAGCCCAGCCCAGAGCCTACCCCAGAGCGGAGCCGAGCCCAGAGCCGAGTGTAGCCGAAGACCGAGCCGAGTCCAGAGTCAATTCCCGAGCCCAGCCCAGAGCCAATCCCCGTGCAGATTCCCGAGCCCAGCCCAGAGTCGATCCCCGAGCCCAGCCCAGAGCAGATCACCGAGCCCAGAATCGATAGTAGCCTAGACGATCACAGAGCCTAGTCTAGCCGAAGATCGAGACGAGACCGGAGCCCAACCCCAAGACCACACCAGTGCCGAGATTAGCCGAAGACAGAGCCGAGCCCAGAGCCGAGTGTAGCCGAAGACCGAGCCGAGTCCAGAGCCAATTCCCGAGCCCAGCCAAGAGCCAATCCCCGAGCAGAGCCCCGAGCCGAACCCCGAGCCCAGCACAGAGCCGATCCCAGAGCCGAGCCCAGAGCCAATCCCCGAGCCGAGCCCAGAGCCGAGCCCCGAGCCGAGCCCAGTGCCGAGCCCCGAGGCCATCCCAGAGCCGATCCCCGAGCCCAGCCCAGAGCCTACCCCAGAGACGAGCCTAGCCCCGAGCCGAGCCCCAAGCCCAGCTCAGAGCCCAAACCGAGAACGCATGTATCCAGAGCCGAGCCCAGAGCCGAGCCCCGAGCCGAGCCCAGAGCCGAGCCCCGAGGCCATCCCAGAGCCGATCCCCGAGCCCAGCCCAGAGCCTACCCCAGAGCGGAGCCGAGCCCAGAGCCGAGAGTAGACGAAGACCGAGCTGATTCCAGAGGCAATCCCCAAGCCAATCCCCGAGCCCAGGACAGAGCCGAGCCCAGAGCCAATTCCCGAGCCCAGCCCAGAGCCAATCCCCGAGAAGAGCACTGAGCCGAACCCCGAGCCCAGCCCAGAGCCGATCCCCGAGCCGAGCCCAGAGGCGAGCCCCGAGCCGAGCCCAGAGCCGAGCCCCGAGGCCATCCCAGAGCCGATCCCCGAGCCCAGCCCAGAGCCTACCCCAGAGCGGAGCTGAGACCAGAGCCGAGTGTAGCCGAAGACCGAGCCGAATCCAGAGCCAATTCCCGAGCCCAGCCCAGAGCCAATCCCCGAGCAGAGCCCCGAGCCGAGTCTCGAGCCAATCCCCGAGCCCAGACCAGAGCCTACACCAGAGCGGAGCCGAGCCCAGAGCCGAGAGTAGACGAAGACCGAGCTGATTCCAGAGGCAATCACCGAGCCAATCCCCGAGCCCAGGACAGAGCCGAGCCCAGAGCCAATTCCCGAGCCCAGCCCAGAGCCAATCCCCGAGAAGAGCCCCGAGCCGAACCCCGAGCCCAGCCCAGAGCCGATCCCCGAGCCGAGCCCAGAGCCAATCCCCGAGCCGAGCCCAGAGCCGAGCCCCGAGCCGAGCCCAGAGCCGAGCCCCGAGGCCATCCCAGAGCCGATCCCCGATCCCAGCCCAGAGCCTACCCCAGAGCGGAGCCGAGCCCAGAGCCGAGAGTAGACGAAGACCGAGCTGATTCCAGAGGCAATCCCCAAGCCAATCCCCGAGCCCAGGACAGAGCCGAGCCCAGAGCCAATTCCCGAGCCCAGCCCAGAGCCAATCCCCGAGAAGAGCACTGAGCCGAACCCCGAGCCCAGCCCAGAGCCGATCCCCGAGCCGAGCCCAGAGGCGAGCCCCGAGCCGAGCCCAGAGCCGAGCCCCGAGGCCATCCCAGAGCCGATCCCCGAGCCCAGCCCAGAGCCTACCCCAGAGCGGAGCTGAGACCAGAGCCGAGTGTAGCCGAAGACCGAGCCGAATCCAGAGCCAATTCCCGAGCCCAGCCCAGAGCCAATCCCCGAGCAGAGCCCCGAGCCGAGTCTCGAGCCAATCCCCGAGCCCAGACCAGAGCCTACACCAGAGCGGAGCCGAGCCCAGAGCCGAGAGTAGACGAAGACCGAGCTGATTCCAGAGGCAATCACCGAGCCAATCCCCGAGCCCAGGACAGAGCCGAGCCCAGAGCCAATTCCCGAGCCCAGCCCAGAGCCAATCCCCGAGAAGAGCCCCGAGCCGAACCCCGAGCCCAGCCCAGAGCCGATCCCCGAGCCGAGCCCAGAGCCAATCCCCGAGCCGAGCCCAGAGCCGAGCCCCGAGCCGAGCCCAGAGCCGAGCCCCGAGGCCATCCCAGAGCCGATCCCCGAGCCCAGCCCAGAGCCTACCCCAGAGCGGAGCCGAGACCAGAGCCGAGTGTAGCCGAAGACCGAGCCGAATCCAGAGCCAATTCCCGAGCCCAGCCCAGAGCCAATCCCCGAGAAGAGCCCCGAGCCGAGTCTCGAGCCAATCCCCGAGCACAGCCCAGAGCCGAGCCGAGCACACGGACCGGCGCCGAAACGCGCCTCGAGCCGATCCCCGAGCCCAGCGACCGTCCCCTAGATTAGCCCTGAGCCGAGCCTCGAACCGAGCTCTCACCCAAGCCTAGAGCCAAGCCGAGCCGAGTCCAGAGCTGAGTCTCGAATCTAGCCTAGCCCAGAACCGATCCCCTAGCCGAGCCTCGAGCCGATCCCCGAGCCCAGCCCAGAGCCGATCACGGAGCCCAGAATCGACAGTAGCCTAGACGATCACAGAGCCGAGTCTAGCCGAAGATCGAGAAGAGACCGGAGCCCAGCCCCGAGCCCATGCCAGAGCCGAGATTAGCCGAAGACAGAACCGAGCACAGAGCAGAGTGTAGACGAAGAACGTGCCCAGACTAGAGCCAATTCCCGAGCCCAGAGCCGATCCCCGAGCCCAGCCCAGAGCCTACCCCAGAGCGGAGCCGAGCCCAGAGCCGAGAGTAGCCGAAGACCGAGCCGAGTCCAGAGCCAATTCCCGAGCCCAGCCCAGAGCCAATCCCCGAGCAGAGCCCAGAGCCGAGTCTCGAGCCAATCCCCGAGCCCACCCCAGAGCCGAGCCGAGCCTCGAGCCGATCCCCGAGCCCAGCCCTGAGCCAGTCCACGAGCCGAGCCCAGAGCCGAACCCCGAGCTCAGCCCAGAGCCGATCCCGGAGTCCAGCCCAGAGCCTAACCCAGAGCCGAGCCGAGCCTCGAGCCGATCCCCGAGCCCAGCCCAGAGCCTATCCCAGAGACGAGCCTAGCCCCGAGCCAAGCCCCAAGCCCAGCTCAGAGCCCAACCCGAGAACTCATGTATCCAGAGCCGAGCCTCGAGCCGATCCCCGAGCCCAGCCCAGAGCCTACCCCAGAGCCGAGCCGAGCCTCGAGCCCATCCCCGAGCCCAGCCCAGAGCCTACCCCAGAGCCGAGCCGAGCCTCGAGCCCATCCCCGAGCCCAGCCCAGAGCCTACCGCAGAGCCGAGCCGAGCCCAGAGGCGAGTGTAGCCGAAGACAGAGTCGAGCACACAGCCGAGTGTAGACGAAGACCGTGCCCAGCCTAGAGCCAATTCCCGAGCCCAGACCAGAGCCGAGCCCAGCACAGAGCCGAGAGTAGACGAAGACCGAGCTGATTCTAGAGGCAATCCCCGAGCCAATCCCCGAGCCCAGGACAGAGCCGAGCCCAGAGCCGATCCACGAGATCAGCCCTGAGCCAGTCCCCGAACCGAGCCCAGAGCAGAACCCCGAGCCCAGCCCAGAGCCGATCCCCGAGCCGAGCCCAGAGCCAATCCCCGAGCCGAGCCCAGAGCCGAGCCCCGAGCCGAGCCCAGAGCCGAGCCCCGAGGCCATCCCAGAGCCGATCCCCGAGCCCAGCCCAGAGCCTACACCAGAGCGGAGCCGAGCCCAGAGCCGAGTGTAGCCAAAGACCGAGCCGAATCCAGAGCCAATTCCCGAGCCCAGCCAAGAGCCAATCCCCGAGCAGAGCCCCGAGCCGAGTCTCGAGCCAATCCCCGAGCCCAGCGACCGTCCCCTAGATTAGCCCTGAGCCGAGCCTCGAACCGAGCTCTCACCCAAGCCTAGAGCCGAGCCGAGCCGAGTCCAGAGCTGAGTCTCGAACCTAATCTAGCCCAGAACCGATCCCCTAGCCGAGCCTCGAGACGATCCCCGAGCCCGGCCCATAGCCGAGCCGCGCCGAGGCCAGAGCCGAGCCCAGCCAAGAGACCAGATCCAATCCCCAAGCCCAGCCCCGAGATCAGCCCTGAGCCCAGCCGAATCCAGAGCCGAGCCTTGAGCCCAGACACGAGCCCAGCAAAGTTCCTATCCCAGAGCCGAGCCGAGCCTCGAGCCGATCCCCGAGCCCAGACCTAAGTCAGTCCCCGAGCCGAGCCCAGAGCCGATCCCCGAGCCCAGCCCAGAGCCGATCAAGGAGCCCAGAATCGATAGTAGCCTAGATGATCACAGAGCCGAGTCTAGCCGAAGATCGAGACGAGACCGGAGCCCAGCCCCGAGCCCATGCCAGAGCCAAGATTAGCCGAAGACAGAACCGAGCACAGAGCCGAGTGTAGACGAAGACCGTGCCCAGCCTAGAGCCAATTCCCGAGCCCAGCCCAGAGCCGATCCCCGAGCCCAGCCCAGAGCTGATCCCCGAGCCCAGAATCGACAGTAGCCTAGACGATCACAGAGCCGAGTCTAGCCGAAGATCGAGACGAGACCGGAGCCCAAACCCGAGACCACACCAGTGCCGAGATTAGCCGAAGACAGAGCCGAGCACAGAGCCGAGTGTAGACGAAGACCGTGCCCAGCCTAGAGCCAATTTCCGAGCCCAGCCCAGAGCCTACCCCAGAGCGGAGCCGAGCCCAGAGCCGAGTGTAGCCGAAGACCGAGCCGAGTCCAGAGCCAATTCCCGAGCCCAGCCCAGAGCCAATACCTGAGCAGAGCCCCGAGCCGAGTCTCGAGCCAATCCCCGAGCACAGCCCAGAGCCGAGCCGAGCACACGGACCGGCGCCGAAACGCGCCTCGAGCCGATCCCCGAGCCCAGCGACCGTCCCCTAGATTAGCCCTGAGCCGAGCCTCGAACCGAGCTCTGACCCAAGCCTAGAGCCGAGCCGAGCCGAGTCCAGAGCTGAGTCTCGAACCTAGCCTAGCCCAGAACAGATCCCCTAGCCGAGCCTCGAGCCGATCCCCGAGCCCAGCCCATAGCCGAGCCGCGCCGAGGCCAGAGCCGAGCCCAGCCAAGAGACCAGATCCAATCCCCAAGCCCAGCCCCGAGATCAGCCCCGAGCACAGCCGAATCCAGAGCCGAGCCTTGAGCCCAGACACGAGCCCAGCAAAGTTCCTATCCCAGAGCCGAGCCGAGCCTCGAGCCGATCCCCGAGCCCAGACCTGAGCCAGTCCCCGAGCCGAGCCCAGAGCCGATCCCCGAGCCCAGCCCAGAGCTGATCACCGAGCCCAGCCCAGAGCCGATCAGCGAGCCCAGCCCAGAGCAGATCACCGAGCCCAGAATCGACAGTAGCCTAGACGATCACAGAGCCGAGTCTAGCCGAAGATCGAGACGAGACCGGAGCCCAACCCCGAGACCACACCAGCGCCGAGATTAGCAGAAGACAGAGCCGAGCACAGAGCCGAGTGTAGCTGAAGACCGAGCCGAGTCCAGAGCCAATTCCCGAGCCCAGCTCAGAGCCAATCCCCGAGCAGAGCCCCGAGCCGAGTCTCGAGCCAATCCCCGAGCCCACCCCAGAGCCGAGCCGAGCCTCGAGCCGATCCCCGAGCCCAGCCCTGAGCCAGTCCCCGAGCTGACCCCAGAGACGAACCCCGAGCCCAGCACAGAGCCGATCCCGGAGCCCAGCCCAGAGCCTAACCCAGAGCCGAGCCGAGCCTCGAGGCGATCCCCGAGCCCAGCCCAGAGCCTACCCCAGAGACGAGCCTAGCCCCGAACCGAGCCCCAAGCCCAGCTCAGAGCCCAACCCGAGAACTCATGTATCCAGAGCCGAGCCTCGATCCAATCCCCGAGCCCAGCCCAGAGCCTACCCCAGAGCCGAGCCGAGCCTCAAGCCGATCCCCGAGCCCAGCCCAGAGCCTACCACAGAGCCGAGCCGAGCCCAGAGGCGAGTGTAGCCGAAGACAGAGTCGAGCACAGAGCCGAGTGTAGACGAAGACCGTGCCCAGCCTAGAGCCAATTCCCGAGCCCAGCCCAGAGCCGAGCCCAGCAAAGAGCCGAGAGTAGACAAAGACCGAGCTGATTCCAGAGGCAATCCCCGAGCCAATCCCCGAGCCCAGGACAGAGCCCAGCCCTGAGCCAGTCCCCGAACCCAGCCCAGAGCCGATCCCCGAGCCCAGACCTAAGTCAGTCCCCGAGCCGAGCCCAGAGCCGATCCCCGAGCCCAGCCCAGAGCCGATCACCGAGCCCAGCCCAGAGCCGATCAAGGAGCCCAGAATCGATAGTAGCCTAGATGATCACAGAGCCGAGTCTAGCCGAAGATCGAGACGAGACCGGAGCCCAGCCCCGAGCCCATGCCAGAGCCGAGATTAGCCGAAGACAGAACCGAGCACAGAGCCGAGTGTAGACGAAGACCGTGCCCAGCCTAGAGCCAATTCCCGAGCCCAGCCCAGAGCCGATCCCCGAGCCCAGCCCAGAGCTGATCCCCGAGCCCAGAATCGACAGTAGCCTAGACGATCACAGAGCCGAGTCTAGCCGAAGATCGAGACGAGACCGGAGCCCAAACCCGAGACCACACCAGTGCCGAGATTAGCCGAAGACAGAGCCGAGCACAGAGCCGAGTGTAGACGAAGACCGTGCCCAGCCTAGAGCCAATTTCCGAGCCCAGCCCAGAGCCTACCCCAGAGCGGAGCCGAGCCCAGAGCCGAGTGTAGCCGAAGACCGAGCCGAGTCCAGAGCCAATTCCCGAGCCCAGCCCAGAGCCAATACCTGAGCAGAGCCCCGAGCCGAGTCTCGAGCCAATCCCCGAGCACAGCCCAGAGCCGAGCCGAGCACACGGACCGGCGCCGAAACGCGCCTCGAGCCGATCCCCGAGCCCAGCGACCGTCCCCTAGATTAGCCCTGAGCCGAGCCTCGAACCGAGCTCTGACCCAAGCCTAGAGCCGAGCCGAGCCGAGTCCAGAGCTGAGTCTCGAACCTAGCCTAGCCCAGAACCGATCCCCTAGCCGAGCCTCGAGCCGATCCCCGAGCCCAGCCCATAGCCGAGCCGCGCCGAGGCCAGAGCCGAGCCCAGCCAAGAGACCAGATCCAATCCCCAAGCCCAGCCCCGAGATCAGCCCCGAGCACAGCCGAATCCAGAGCCGAGCCTTGAGCCCAGACACGAGCCCAGCAAAGTTCCTATCCCAGAGCCGAGCCAAGCCTCGAGCCGATCCCCGAGCCCAGACCTGAGCCAGTCCCCGAGCCGAGCCCAGAGCCGATCCCCGAGCCCAGCCCAGAGCCGATCACCGAGCCCAGCCCAGAGCCGATCAGCGAGCCCAGCCCAGAGCAGATCACCGAGCCCAGAATCGACAGTAGCCTAGACGATCACAGAGCCGAGTCTAGCCGAAGATCGAGACGAGACCGGAGCCCAACCCCGAGACCACACCAGCGCCGAGATTAGCCGAAGACAGAGCCGAGCACAGAGCCGAGTGTAGCTGAAGACCGAGCCGAGTCCAGAGCCAATTCCCGAGCCCAGCTCAGAGTCAATCCCCGAGCAGAGCCCCGAGCCGAGTCTCGAGCCAATCCCCGAGCCCACCCCAGAGCCGAGCCGAGCCTCGAGCCGATCCCCGAGCCCAGCCCTGAGCCAGTCCCCAAGCTGACCCTAGAGACGAACCCCGAGCCCAGCACAGAGCCGATCCCGGAGCCCAGCCCAGAGCCTAACCCAGAGCCGAGCCGAGCCTCGAGGCGATCCCCGAGCCCAGCCCAGAGCCTACCCCAGAGACGAGCCTAGCCCCGAACCGAGCCCCAAGCCCAGCTCAGAGCCCAACCCGAGAACTCATGTATCCAGAGCCGAGCCTCGATCCAATCCCCGAGCCCAGCCCAGAGCCTATCCCAGAGCCGAGCCGAGCCTCAAGCCGATCCCCGAGCCCAGCCCAGAGCCTACCGCAGAGCCGAGCCGAGCCCAGAGGCGAGTGTAGCCGAAGACAGAGTCGAGCACAGAGCCGAGTGTAGACGAAGACCGTGCCCAGCCTAGAGCCAATTCCCGAGCCCAGCCCAGAGCCGAGCCCAGCAAAGAGCCGAGAGTAGACAAAGACCGAGCTGATTCCAGAGGCAATCCCCGAGCCAATCCCCGAGCCCAGGACAGAGCCCAGCCCTGAGCCAGTCCCCGAACCCAGCCCAGAGCCGATCCCCGAGCCGAGCCCAGAGCCGAGCCCCGAGCCGAGCCCAGAACCGAGCCCCGAGCCCATCCCAGAGCCGATCCCCAAGCCCAGCCCAGAGCCTACCCCAGAGCGGAGCCGAGACCAAATCCGAGCCCCGAGGCCATCCCAGAGCCGATCCCCGAGCCCAGCCCAGAGCCTACCCCAGAGCGGAGCCGAGCCCAGAGCCGAGAGTAGACGAAGACCGAGCTGATTCCAGAGGCAATCCCCGAGCCAATCCCCGAGCCCAGGACAGAGCCGAGCCCAGAGCCAATTCCCGAGCCCAGCCCAGAGCCAATCCCCGAGCAGAGCCCCGAGCCGAGTCTCGAGCCAATCCCCGAGCCCAGCCCAGAGCCGAGCCGAGCACACGGACTGGCGCCGAAACGCGCCTCGAGCCGATCCCCGAGCCCAGCGACCGTCCCCTAGATTAGCCCTGAGCCGAGCCTCGAACCGAGCTCTCACCCAAGCCTAGAGCCGAGCCGAGCCGAGTCCAGAGCTGAGTCTAGAACCTAGCCTAGCCCAGAACCGATCCCCTAGCCGAGCCTCGAGCCGATCCCCGAGCAAAGCCCATAGCCGAGCCGCGCCGAGGCCAGAGCCGAGCCCAGCCAAGAGACCAGATCCAATCCCCAAGCCCAGCCCCGAGATCAGCCCCGAGCCCAGCCGAATCCAGAGCCGAGCCTTGAGCCCAGACACGAGCCCAGCAAAGTTCCTATCCCACAGCCGAGCCGAGCCTCGAGCCGATCCCTGAGCCCAGACCTGAGTCAGTCCCCGAGCCGAGCCCAGAGCCGATCACCGAGCCCAGCCCAGAGCAGATCACCGAGCCCAGAATCGACAGCAGCCTAGACGTTCACAGAGCCGAGTCTAGCCGACGATCGAGACGAGACCGGAGCCCAACCCCGAGACCACACCAGTGCCGAGATTAGCCGAAGACAGAGCCGAGCACAGAGCCGAGTGTAGACGAAGACCGTGCCCAGCCTAGAGCCAATTCCCGAGCCCAGCCCAGAGCCTACCCCAGAGCGGAGCCGAGCCTCGAGCCGATCCCCGAGCTCAGCCCTGAGCCAGTCCCCGAGCCGACCCCAGAGCCGAACCCCGAGCCCAGCCCAGAGCCGATCCCGGAGCCCAACCCAGAGCCTAACCCAGAGCCAAGCCGAGCCTCGAGCCGATCCCCGAGCCCAGCCCAGAGCCTACCCCAGAGCCGAGCCGAGCCTCGAGCCGATCCCCGAGCCCAGCCCAGAGCCTACCCCAGAGCCGAGCCGAGCCTCGAGCCGATCCCCGAGCCCAGCCCAGAGCCTACCACAGAGCCGAGCTGAGCCCAGCGGCGAGTGTAGCCGAAGACAGAGTCGAGCACAGAGCCGAGTGTAGACGAAGACCGTGCCCAGCCTAGAGCCAATTCCCGAGCCCAGCCCAGAGCGGAGCCCAGCACAGAGCCGAGAGTAGACGAAGACCGAGCTGATTCCAGAGGCAATCCCCGAGCCAATCCCCGAGCCCAGGACAGAGCTGAGCCCAGAGCCGATCCCCGAGCCCAGCCCTGAGCCAGTCCCCGAACCGAGCCCAGAGCCGAACCCCGAGCCCAGCGCAGAGCCGATCCTCGAGCCGAGCCCAGAGCCAATCCCCGAGCCGAGCCCAGAGTCGATCCCCGAGCCGAGCCCAGAGCCGAGCCCCGAGCCGAGCCCAGAGCCGAGCCCCGAGGCCATCCCAGAGCCGATCCCCGAGCAGAGCCCCGAGCCGAGTCTCGAGCCAATCCCCGAGCCCAGGACAGAGGTGAGCTAGGAGCTGAGCCGATCCCGGAGCCTCTCCCCGAGCCCAGAGCCGATCCCCGAGCCCAGCCCAGAGCAGATCCCCGAGCCCAGCCCAGAGCCTACTCCAGAGCCGATACGACCCGAGCCTCGAGCCGATCCCCAGCCCAGCCCAGAGCCTAACCCAGAGACGAGCCTAGCCCCGAGCCCAGTCCCGAGCCCAGCCCCGAGAACTCCTCTATCCAGAGCCGCGCCTCGAGCCAATCCCCGAGCACAGCCCAGAGCCTACCCCAGAGCCGAGCCGAGCCTCGAGCCGATCCCCGAGCCCCGCCCAGAGCCTACCGCAGAGCCGAGCCGAGCCCAGAGGCGAGTGTAGCCGAAGACAGAGTAGAGAACAGAGCCGAGAGTAGACGTAGACCGTGCCCAGCCTAGAGCCAATTCCCGACCCAAGACCCGAGCCGATCTGAATGCAGAGCCGAGCCTGGAGCCGATCCCCGAGACCATCTCAGAGCCGAGCCGAGCCGAGCCTCGAGCGAATCCCCGAGACCAGTGCAGAGCTTACCCCAGAGCCAAGCCGAGGCCAGAGGCGAGTGTAGCCGAAGACCGAGGCGTGTCGAGAGCCAATTCCCTAGACCAGCCCACAGCCAATCCCCGAGCCCAGCCCTGAACCAATCCCCGATCCCAGCAAAGGGACCGGCGACGAAACGCGCCTCGAGCCGATCCGCGAGCCCAGCGACAGTCCCCTAGCCTAGCCCCGAGCCGAGCCTCGAACCGAGCCCAGAGCCCAGCCAAGAGCCGTGAAGAGACGACCCGCGTTCATAGCTGACTCTCGAAGTTAGCCTAGCCCAGAACCGATCCCCTAGCCGAGCCCAGAGCCGAGCCTCGAGCCGATCCCAGAGCCCAGCCCAGAGCCTAGCCCAGAGCCGAACCGAGTCAAGCACAGAGCCGAAAGTAGACGAAGATCGAGCCGATTCCAGAGCCAATCCCTGAGCCAATCCCCGAGCCCAGGCCAGAGCCGATCACCGAGCCCAGCCTAGACACTAGCCTCGACGATCACAGAACCGAGTCTAGCCGAAGATCGAGTCGAGCCCGGAGCCGAGCTTCGAGCCCAGCCCCGATCCTACCCCAGAGACGAACCGAGCTGAGCCCAGAGGCGAGTGTAGCCGAAGACCGTGCCCAGCCTAGAGCCGAGTCCAGAGCCAATACCCGAGCCCATCCCAGAGCCGAGGCGAGCCCAGAGCCGAACCCCAGAGCAGCCCAGCGCCGAGCCGAGCCGAGCCTCGAGCCGAGTCAAGTGCCGAGCCGAGTCAGAACCCAGGTTCGAGCCCCGAGCCCAGCCGAAACAAGAGTCGAACCCTGAATCGAACCTCGAGCCGAGCCCCGAGCCCGGCTCAGAGCTGAGCCGAGCCTCCACGCGAGCCCGCAGCCCAGAGTCAATCCCCGAGCCCAGCCCAGAACCGACGCAGGAGACGAGCTCAACATCCTTCCCCGAGCTGAGCCTCGAGCCGAGAAGAACCCAGAGCCGATACCCGAGCCCAGCTCAAATCCAAGACGAGACGAGTCCAGAGCCAGTCCCCGAGCCGAGCATCGAGCCGAGCCTCAAGCCAATACCCGATCCCAGCCCAGAGCTGAGCCGAGCCAAGAGCCGAGTGTAGCCGAAGACCGAGCCGAGTCCAGAGCCAATTCCCGAGACCAGCCCAGAGCCAATCCCCGAGCCCAGACCTGAATCAATCCCCGAGCCCAGCCCTGTACCAATCCCCGTGCTCAGAGCCCTGACCCCGAGTCGAGCCCCGAGCCGAGCCCAGAGCCGATCCCCGAGCCCAGCCCAGAGCCGATCCCCGAGCCCAGACCAGAGCCTAACGCAGATCCGAGCCGAGCCCAGAGGCGAGTGTAGCCAAAGACAGAGTCGAGCACAGAGCCGAGTGTAGAAGAAGACAGTGCCCAGCCTAGAGCCAATTCCCGAGCCCAGCCCAGAGCCTTCCCCAGAGTGGAGCAGAGCCCAGACCCGAGTGTAGCCGAAGACCGAGCCAGGTCCAGAGCCAATTCCCGAGCCCAGCCCAGAGCCAATCCCCGAGCAGAGCCCCGAGCTGAGTCTCGAGTCGACCCCCGAGCCCAGACCAGAGCCGAGCCCAGCCAAGAGACCAGATCCAATCCCCAAGACAAGCCCCGAGATCAGCCCCGAGCCCAGCCGAATCCAGAGCCGAGCCTTGAGCCCAGACACGAGCCCAGCAAAGTTCCTATCCCACAGCCGAGCCGAGCCTCGAGCCGATCCCTGAGCCCAGACCTGAGTCAGTCCCCGAGCCGAGCCCAGAGCCGATCACCGAGCCCAGCCCAGAGCAGATCACCGAGCCCAGAATCGACAGCAGCCTAGACGTTCACAGAGCCGAGTCTAGCCGACGATCGAGACGAGACCGGAGCCCAACCCCGAGACCACACCAGTGCCGAGATTAGCCGAAGACAGAGCCGAGCACAGAGCCGAGTGTAGACGAAGACCGTGCCCAGCCTAGAGCCAATTCCCGAGCCCAGCCCAGAGCCTACCCCAGAGCGGAGCCGAGCCTCTAGCCGATCCCCGAGCTCAGCCCTGAGCCAGTCCCCGAGCCGACCCCAGAGCCGAACCCCGAGCCCAGCCCAGAGCCGATCCCGGAGCCCAACCCAGAGCCTAACCCAGAGCCAAGCCGAGCCTCGAGCCGATCCCCGAGCCCAGCCCAGAGCCTACCCCAGAGCCGAGCCGAGCCTCGAGCCGATCCCCGAGCCCAGCCCAGAGCCTACCCCAGAGCCGAGCCGAGCCTCGAGCCGATCCCCGAGCCCAGCCCAGAGCCTACCACAGAGCCGAGCTGAGCCCAGCGGCGAGTGTAGCCGAAGACAGAGTCGAGCACAGAGCCGAGTGTAGACGAAGACCGTGCCCAGCCTAGAGCCAATTCCCGAGCCCAGCCCAGAGCGGAGCCCAGCACAGAGCCGAGAGTAGACGAAGACCGAGCTGATTCCAGAGGCAATCCCCGAGCCAATCCCCGAGCCCAGGACAGAGCTGAGCCCAGAGCCGATCCCCGAGCCCAGCCCTGAGCCAGTCCCCGAACCGAGCCCAGAGCCGAACCCCGAGCCCAGCGCAGAGCCGATCCTCGAGCCGAGCCCAGAGCCAATCCCCGAGCCGAGCCCAGAGTCGATCCCCGAGCCGAGCCCAGAGCCGAGCCCCGAGCCGAGCCCAGAGCCGAGCCCCGAGGCCATCCCAGAGCCGATCCCCGAGCAGAGCCCCGAGCCGAGTCTCGAGCCAATCCCCGAGCCCAGGACAGAGGTGAGCTAGGAGCTGAGCCGATCCCGGAGCCTCTCCCCGAGCCCAGAGCCGATCCCCGAGCCCAGCCCAGAGCAGATCCCCGAGCCCAGCCCAGAGCCTACTCCAGAGCCGATACGACCCGAGCCTCGAGCCGATCCCCAGCCCAGCCCAGAGCCTAACCCAGAGACGAGCCTAGCCCCGAGCCCAGTCCCGAGCCCAGCCCCGAGAACTCCTCTATCCAGAGCCGCGCCTCGAGCCAATCCCCGAGCACAGCCCAGAGCCTACCCCAGAGCCGAGCCGAGCCTCGAGCCGATCCCCGAGCCCCGCCCAGAGCCTACCGCAGAGCCGAGCCGAGCCCAGAGGCGAGTGTAGCCGAAGACAGAGTAGAGAACAGAGCCGAGAGTAGACGTAGACCGTGCCCAGCCTAGAGCCAATTCCCGACCCAAGACCCGAGCCGATCTGAATGCAGAGCCGAGCCTGGAGCCGATCCCCGAGACCATCTCAGAGCCGAGCCGAGCCGAGCCTCGAGCGAATCCCCGAGACCAGTGCAGAGCTTACCCCAGAGCCAAGCCGAGGCCAGAGGCGAGTGTAGCCGAAGACCGAGGCGTGTCGAGAGCCAATTCCCTAGACCAGCCCACAGCCAATCCCCGAGCCCAGCCCTGAACCAATCCCCGATCCCAGCAAAGGGACCGGCGACGAAACGCGCCTCGAGCCGATCCGCGAGCCCAGCGACAGTCCCCTAGCCTAGCCCCGAGCCGAGCCTCGAACCGAGCCCAGAGCCCAGCCAAGAGCCGTGAAGAGACGACCCGCGTTCATAGCTGACTCTCGAAGTTAGCCTAGCCCAGAACCGATCCCCTAGCCGAGCCCAGAGCCGAGCCTCGAGCCGATCCCAGAGCCCAGCCCAGAGCCTAGCCCAGAGCCGAACCGAGTCAAGAACAGAGCCGAAAGTAGACGAAGATCGAGCCGATTCCAGAGCCAATCCCTGAGCCAATCCCCGAGCCCAGGCCAGAGCCGATCACCGAGCCCAGCCTAGACACTAGCCTCGACGATCACAGAACCGAGTCTAGCCGAAGATCGAGTCGAGCCCGGAGCCGAGCTTCGAGCCCAGCCCCGATCCTACCCCAGAGACGAACCGAGCTGAGCCCAGAGGCGAGTGTAGCCGAAGACCGTGCCCAGCCTAGAGCCGAGTCCAGAGCCAATACCCGAGCCCATCCCAGAGCCGAGGCGAGCCCAGAGCCGAACCCCAGAGCAGCCCAGCGCCGAGCCGAGCCGAGCCTCGAGCCGAGTCAAGTGCCGAGCCGAGTCAGAACCCAGGTTCGAGCCCCGAGCCCAGCCGAAACAAGAGTCGAACCCCGAATCGAACCTCGAGCCGAGCCCCGAGCCCGGCTCAGAGCTGAGCCGAGCCTCCACGCGAGCCCGCAGCCCAGAGTCAATCCCCGAGCCCAGCCCAGAACCGACGCAGGAGACGAGCTCAACATCCTTCCCCGAGCTGAGCCTCGAGCCGAGAAGAACCCAGAGCCGATACCTGAGCCCAGCTCAAATCCGAGACGAGACGAGTCCAGAGCCAGTCCCCGAGCCGAGCATCGAGCCGAGCCTCAAGCCAATACCTGATCCCAGCCCAGAGCTGAGCCGAGCCAAGAGCCGAGTGTAGCCGAAGACCGAGCCGAGTCCAGAGCCAATTCCCGAGACCAGCCCAGAGCCAATCCCCGAGCCCAGACCTGAATCAATCCCCGAGCCCAGCCCTGTACCAATCCCCGTGCTCAGAGCCCTGGCCCCGAGTCGAGCCCCGAGCCGAGCCCAGAGCCGATCCCCGAGCCCAGCCCAGAGCCGATCCCCGAGCCCAGACCAGAGCCTAACGCAGATCCGAGCCGAGCCCAGAGGCGAGTGTAGCCAAAGACAGAGTCGAGCACAGAGCCGAGTGTAGAAGAAGACAGTGCCCAGCCTAGAGCCAATTCCCGAGCCCAGCCCAGAGCCTTCCCCAGAGTGGAGCAGAGCCCAGACCCGAGTGTAGCCGAAGACCGAGCCAGGTCCAGAGCCAATTCCCGAGCCCAGCCCAGAGCCAATCCCCGAGCAGAGCCCCGAGCTGAGTCTCGAGTCGACCCCCGAGCCCAGACCAGAGCCGAGCCCAGCCAAGAGACCAGATCCAATCCCCAAGACAAGCCCCGAGATCAGCCCCGAGCCCAGCCGAATCCAGAGCCGAGACTTGAGCCCAGCCCCGAGCCCAGCAAAGTGCCTATCCCAGAGCCGAGCCGAGCCTCGAGCCGATCCCCGAGCCCAGCCCAGAGCCTACCGTAGAGCCTAGCCGAGCCCAGAGGCGAGTGTAGCCGAAGACAGAGTCGAGCACAGAGCCGAGTGTAGACGAAGACCGAGCTGATTCCAGAGCCCAGCCTGGAGCCGATCCCCGAGACCAGCCCAGAGCCGAGCCGAGCCGAGTGTAGCCGAAGACCGATCCGAGTCCAGATCCAATCCCCGAGCCCAGCCCTGAACCAATCACCGAGCCCAGCGCTAATTCCCGATCCCAGCGTACGGACCGGCGTCGAAACGCGCCTCGAGCCAATTCACGAGCCAAGCGACTGTCCCCTAGCCTAGCCCCAAGCCGAGCCTCGAACTGAGCCCCGAGCCCAGCCTAGAGCCGAGACGAGACGACCCGCGTTCAGAGATCACTCTCGAACCTAGCATAGCCCAGAACCGATCACCTAGCCGAGCCCAGAGCCGAGCCTCGAGCCGATCCCCGAGCCCAGCCCAGAGCCTAGCCCAGAGCCGAGCCGAACCGAGCACAGAGCCGAGAGTAGACGAAGACCGAGCCGATTCCAGAGCCAATCCCCGAGCCAATCCCCAAGCCCAGCCCAGAGCCGAGCGGATCCCCAAGCCCAGCCCAGAGCCGATCCCCGAGCCGAGCCCGGAGCCGAATCCCGAGCCCAGACCAGAGCCGATCCCCGAGCCCAGCCCAGAGCCTACCCCAGCTCGGCTCGATGCTCGGCTCGGGGATCGGCTCTGGACTCGTCTCGTCTCGGATTTGAGCTCGGCTCGGTTATTGGCTCTGGGCTGGGCTCGGCTCGAGGCTCAGCTCGGGGAAGGTAGTTGGGCTCGACTTCAGCCTCAGCTCTGTGCTTGGCTCGGAGATTGGCTCGGAGCCAGGGCTCTGTGCTCGGCTCAGAGCTGGACTCGGGATTGGCTCAGGGCTGGCATTATGGCTGGGCTCTGGGCTGGGCTCTGGGCTCTCTCTGGGCTGGGCTCGGGGATTGGTTCTGGAATCGGCTCAGTCTTCGTCTACTCTCGGGGATCGGCTCGTCTCGGCTCTGGTGTAGGCTCAGGGCTGGGTAAGGGGATCGGCTCGAGGCTAGGGTGTGGGCTGGGCTCTGGGCTCAGCTCAGGGCTGGACTCGGGGACTGGCTCGAGGCTCGGCTGGGGTCTCGACTCAGGGCTAGGGCGCTGGGCTCTGGGATTGGCTCTGGACTCGGCTCGGTCTTCGGCTACACTCGGCTCTGGGCTTGGCTCCGCTCTGGGGTAGGCTCTGGGTTGGGCTCGGGGATTTGGTCTAGGCTGGGCACGGTCTTCATCTACTCTCGGCTCTGTGCTCGGCTCTGTCTTCGGCTACACTCGGCTCTGGGTTGGGCTCGGGGCTGAGCTCCGGGCTTGTCTCGATCTTCGGCTAGACTCGGCTCTGTGATCGTCTAGGCTACTGTCTGGGCTGGGGTCGGGGATCGGCTCTGGGATGGGCTCGGGGATCGGCTCTGGGCTGGGCACGGGGATCGGCTCTGGGCTGGACTCGGGATTGGCTCGGCTCTGGGCTCGGGGATTGGCTCTGGGCTCGGCTCGGGGACTGGCTCAGGGCTGGGCTCGGCGATCGGCTCGAGGCGCGTTACGGCGCCGGTCCGTGTGCTCGGCTCGGCTCTGGGCTGGGCTCGGGGATTGGCTCGAGGTTCGGGTCGGATCGGCTCTGGGGTAGGCTCTGGGCTGGGCTCGGGGATTGGCTCTGGGCTAGGTTCGGGGATCGGCTCTGGGCTCGGCTCGGGGACTGGCTCAGGGCTGGGCTCGGGGATCGGCTCTGGGCTCAGCTCTGTCCTGGGCTCGGGGATTGGCTCGGGGATTGCCTCTGGAATCAGCTCGTTCTTCGTCTAATCTCGGCTCTATGCTCGGCTCGGCTCTGGTCTGGGCTCGGGGATAGGCTCTAGGCTGGGCACGGTCTTCGTCTACACTCGGCTCTGTGCTCGACTCTGTCTTCGGCTACACTCGCCTCTGGACTCGGCTCGGCTCTGCGGTAGGCTCTGAGCTTTGCTCGGGGATCGGCTCTGATCTGGGCTCGGGGATCGGCTCTGATCTGTGCTCGGGGATCAGCTCTGGGCTGGGCTCGGGGCTCGGCTCGGGGCTCGGCTCGTCTCTGGGGTAGGCTCTGGGCTGGGCTCGGGGATCGGCTCGGCTCTGGGATAGGCACCTTGCTGGGCTCGGGTCTGGACTCAAGGCTCGGCTCTGGATTCGGCTGGGCTCGGGGCTGATCTCGGAGCTAGGCTTGGGGTTTGGACCTGGTCTCTTGGCTGGGCTCGGCTATGGGCTGGGCTCGGGGATCGGCTCGAGGCTCGGTTCTGGGCTAGGCTAGGTTCGAAACTCAGCTCTGGACTCGGCTCGGCTCGGCTCTAGGCTTAGGTCAGGGCTCGGTTCGAGTCTCGGCTCGGGGCTAATCTAGGGGACGGTGGCTGGGCTCGGGGATCGGCTCACGGCGCGTTTCGGCGCCCGTCCGTGTTCTCGGCTTGGCTCTGGGCTGGGCTCGGTGATTGGCTCGAGACTCGGCTCGGGGCTCTGCTGGGGGATTGGCTCTGGGCTGGGCTCTGGAATTGGCTCTGGACTGGGCTCGGTCTTCGGCTACACACGGCTCTGGGCTCGGCTCCGCTCTGGGTTAGGCTCTGGGCTGGGCTCGGGGATCGGCTCTGGGCTGGGCTCGTGGTTCGGCTCGAGGCTCGGCTTGGCTCTGGGGTAGGCGCTGGTCTCGGCGATCAGCTCGTGGCTCGGCTCTGGAAAAAGGAGTTCTCGAGTTTGGGCTGGGGGCTCGGCTCGGGGCTCGGCTCGTCTCTGGGGTAGGCTCTGGGCTGGGCTCGGGGATCGGCTCTGGGCTGGGCTCTGGGATCGGCTCGGCTCTGGGCTCGGCTCTGTCCTGGGCTCGGGGATTGGCTCGGGGATTGCCTCTGGAATCAGCTCGGTCTTCGTCTACTCTCGGCTCTGTGCTCGGCTCGGCTCTGGGCTGGGCTCGGGAATAGACTCTAGGCTGGGCACGGTCTTCGTATACACTCGGCTATGTGCTCGACTCTGTTTTCGGCTACACTCGCCTGTGGGCACGGCTCGGCTCTGGGGTAGGCTCTGGGCTGGGTTCTGGGATCGGATCGAGGCTCGGCTCTGGATACAGGAGTTTTCGGGCCTGGGCTCTGAGCTGGGCTCTGGGCTCGGCTCAGGGCTAGGCTCTGGGCTCAGCTCGGGGATCTGGTCTGGGCTCGGCTCGGGGATCGGCTCTGGGCACGGCTCGGGGACTGGCTCAGGGCTGGGCTCGGGGATCGGCTCGGCTCTGTCCTGGACTCGGGGACTGGCTCGGGGATTGCCTCTGGAATCAGCTCGGTTGTCGTCTACTCTCGGCTCTGTGCTTGGCTCGGCTCTGGGCTGGGCTAGGGAATTGGCTCTAGGCTGGGCACGGTCTTCGTCTACACTCCGTTCTGTGCTCGACTCTCCGGCTACACTCTCCTCTGGGCTCGGCTCGGCTCTGCGGTAGGCTCTGGGCTGGGCTTGGTGATCGGCTCGAGGCTCGGCTCGGTTCTGGGGTAGGCGCTGGGCTCGGGGATCGGCTCGTGGCTCGGCTCTGGAAATATGAGTTCTCGGGTTTGGGCTGGGGGCTCGGCTCGGGGCTAGGCTCGTCTCTGGGGTAGGCTCTGGGCTGGGCTCGGGGATCGGCTCTGGGCTGGGCTCAGGGATCGGCACTGGGCTGGGCTCGGGGATCTGCTCTGGCCTGGGCTCGGGGATCTGCTCTGGGCTGGGCTCGGGGATCGGCTCTGGGCTCGGCTCGAGTACTGGCTCAGGGCTGGGCTCGGGGTTCGGCTCGGCTCTGGGCTCGGCTCTGTCCTGGGCTCGGGGATTGGCTGTAGGCTGGGCACGGTCTTCGTCTACACTCGGCTCTGTGCTCGCCTCTGTCTTCGTCTACACTCGCCTCTGGGCTCGGCTCGGCTCTGCGGTAGGCTCTGGGCTGGGCTCGGGGATTGGCTCGAGGCTCAGCTCGGCTCTGGGCTGGGCTCGGGGATCGGCTCGAGGCTCGTCTATGGGATCAGCTCTGGGCTAGTCTAGGTTCGAGACTCAGCTCTGGACTCGGCTCGGCTCGGCTCTAGGTTTGGGTCAGGGCTCGGTTCGAGGCTCAGCTCGGGGCTAATCTAGGGGACAGTCGCTGGGCTCGGGGATAGGCTCGAGGCGCGTTTCGGCGCCGGTCCGTGTGCTCGGCTCGGCTCTGGGCTGGGCTCGGGGATTGGCTCTGGACTCGGCTCGGTCTTCGGCTACAATCGGCTCTGGGCTCGGCTCCGCTCGGGGATTGGCTCGAGGCTCGGGTCGGATCGGCTCGGGGATCGGCTCTGGTCTGGGCTCGGGGATCGGCTCTGGGCTGGGCTCGGGGATTGGCTCTGGGCTCGGTTCAGGGACTGGCTCTGGGCTGGGCTCGGGGATCGGCTTGGCTCTGGGCTCGGCTCTGTCCTGGGCTCAGGGATTGGCTCGGGGATTGCCTCTGGAATCAGCTCGGTCTTCGTCTACTCTCGGCTCTGTGCTCGACTCAGCTCTGGTCTGGGCTCGGGATCGGCTCGAGTCTCAGCTCTGGGCTGGGCTAGGGAATCGATTCTGGGCTAGTCTAGGTTCGAGACTCAGCTCTGGACGTGACTCGGCCGGGCTCGGCTCTAGGCTGGGCTCTCGGATCGGCTCGAGGCGCTTTTCGGCGCCAGTCCCTATGCTGGGCTCGGGGATTGGCTCGAGGCTCGGCTCGGGGCTCGACTCGGGGCCAGGGCTCTGAGCACGGGGATTGGTTCAGGGCTGGTCTCGGGGATTGGTTCAGGGGTGGTCGCGGGGATTGGCTCTGGGCTGGTCTCCGGAATTGTCTCTGGACTCGGCTCGGTCTTCGGCTACACTCGGCTCTTGGCTCGGCTCTGCTCTGGGCTGGGATCGGGTATTGGCTTGAGGCTCGGCTCGATGCTCGGCTCGGGGATCGGCTCTGGACTCGTCTCGTCTGGGATTTGAGCTGGGCTCGGGTATCGGCTCTGGGTTCGGCTCGGCTCGAGGCTCAGCTCGGGGAATGTGTGTTGAGCTCGGATCCAGCGTAGGCTCTGGGCTGGGCTCGGGGATCGGCTCTGGGCTGGGCTCGTGGTTCGGCTCTGGGGTGGGCTCGGGGTTCGGCTCTGGGCTCGGCTCGGGAATCGACTCTGGGCTCGGCTCAGGGTCTGGTTCAGGGCTGGGCTCGGGGACCGTTTCGGATCTGGGCTCGGCTCTGTCCTGGACTCGGGGATTGGCTCGGGGATTGCCTCTGGAATCAGCTCGGTCTTCATCTACTCTCGGCTCTGTGCTCGGCTCGGCTCTGGGCTGGGCTAGGGAATTGGCTCTAGGCTGGGCACGGTCTTCGTCTACACTCGGCTCTGTGCTCTACTCACCGGCTACACTCGCCTGTGGGCACGGCTCGGCTCTGCGGTAGGCTCTGGGCTGGGCTCGGTGATCGGCTCGAGGCTCGGCTCGGCTCTGGGGTAGGTGCTGGTCTCGGCGATCGGCTCGTGGCTCGGCTCTGGAAAAAGGAGTTCTCGGGGTTGGGCTAGGGGCTCGGCTCGGGGCTAGGCTCGTCTCTGGGGTAGGCTCTGGGCTGGGCTCGGGGATCTGCTCCGGGCTGGGCTCGGGGATCTGCTCCGGGCTGGGCTCGGGGATCTGCTCTGGGCTGGACTCGGGGATCGGCTCTGGGCTCGGCTCGAGTACTGGCTCAGGGCTGGGCTCGGGGTTCGGCTCGGCTCTGGGCTCGGCTCTGTCCTGGGCTCGGGGATTGGCTGTAGGCTGGGCACGGTCTTCGTCTACACTCGGCTCTGTGCTTGCCTCTGTCTTCGTCTACACTCGCCTCTGGGCTCGGCTCGGCTCTGCGGTAGGCTCTGGGCTGGGCTCGGGAATTGGCTCGAGGCTCAGCTCGGCTATGGGCTGGGCTCGGGGATCGGCTCGAGTCTCGGCTAGGGGATCAGTTCTGGGCTAGGCTATGTTCGAGACTCAGCTCTGGACTCGGCTCGGCTCGGCTCTAGGCTTGGGTCAGGGCTCGGTTCCAGGCTCAGCTCGGGGCTAATCTAGGGGACGGTCGCTGGGCTCGGGGATCGGCTCGAGGCGCGTTTCGGCGCCGGTCCGTGTGCTCGGCTCGGCTCTGGGCTGGGCTCGGGAATTGGCTCTGGACTCGGCTCGGTCTTTGGCTACACTCGGCTCTGGGCTCGGCTCCGCTCTGGGGTAGGCTCTGGTCAGGGCTCGGGGATCGGCTCTGGGCTGGGCTCGGGGATAGGCTCTGGCCTGGCCTCGGGGATCGGCTCGGGGATAGGCTCTGGGCTCGGCTCGGTCTTCGGCTACACTCGGCTCTGGGCTCGGCTCCGCTCTGGGGTAGGCTCTGGTCAGGGCTCGGGGATCGGCTCTGGGCTGGGCTCGGGGATAGGCTCTGGCCTGGCCTCGGGGATCGGCTCGGGGATAGGCTCTGGGCTCGGCTCGGGGATCGGCTCTGGGCTCGGCTCGGCTCTGGGGTACGCTCTGGGCTGGGTTCTGGGCTCGGCTCTGGGCTCGGCTCTGGCCTCGGCTCGGGGCTCGGCTCGGGGCTCGGCTCGGGGATCGGCTTGGGGATCGGCTCTGGGCTCGGCTCGGGGTCTGGCTCAGGGCTGGGCTCGGGGATTGGCTCAGCTCTGGGCTCGGCTCTGCCCAGGGCTCGGGGTTTTGCTCAGGGATTGCCTCTGGAATCAGCTCGGTCTTCGTCTACTCTCGGATCTGTGCTCGGTTCGGCTCTAGGCTTGGGTCAGAGCTCGGTTCGAGGCTCGGCTCAGGGCTAATCTAGGGGACGGTCGCTGGGCTCGGGGGTCGGCTCGAGGCGCGTTTCGGCGCCGGTCCGTGTGCTCAGCTCGGCTCTGGGCTGAGCTCGGGGATTGGCTCGAGAATCGGCTCGGGGCTCTTCTCGGGGATTGGCTCTGGACTGGGCACGGGAATTGGCTCTGGACTCGGCCCGGTCTTCGGCTACACTCGGCTCTGGGCTCGGCTCCGCTCTGGGGTAGGCTCTGGGCTGGGCTTGGGGATCGGCTCTTGGCTGGGCTCAGGGATCGGCTCTGGCCTGGCCTCGGGGATCAGCTCGGGGTTCGGTTCTGGGCTCGGCTCGGGGATCGGCTCTGGGCTCGGCTCGGCTCTGGGGTAGGCTCTGGGCTGGGCTCTTGGCTCGGCTCTGGGCTCGGCTCTGGGCTCGGTTCTGGGCTCGGTTCTGGGCTCGGTTCTGGGCTCGGCTCTAGGCTCTGCTCTGGGCTCGGCTCGGGGATCGGCTCGGTGATCGGCTTTGGGCTCGGCTGGGGGTCTGGCTCAGGGCTGGGCTCAGGGATTGGCTCTAGGCTGGGCACAGTCTTCGTCTACACTCGGCTTTGTGCTCGAGTCTGTCTTCGGCTACACTCGCCTCTGGGCTTGGCTCGGCTCTGCGGTAGGCTCTGGGCTGGGCTCGGGGATCGGCTAGAGGCTCGGCTCGGCTCTGGTGTAGGCTCTGGGCTGGGCTCGGGGATCGGCTCTGGGCTCGGCTATGGGAATGGCTCAGGGCTGGGCTCGGGGATCGGCTCTGGGCTCGGCTCTGTCCTGGGCTCGGGGATTGGCTCGGGGATTGCCTCTGGAATCAGCTCGGTCTTCGTCTACTCTCGGCTCTGTGCTTGGCTCGGCTCTGGGCTGGTCTCGGGATGTGGCTCTAGGCTGGGCACGGTCTTCGGCTACACTCGCCTCTGGGCTCGGCTCGGCTCTGCGGTAGGCTCTGGGCTGTGCTCGGGGATCGGCTAGAGGCTCGGCTCGGTCTGGGGTAGGCTCTGGGCGGGGCTCGGGGATCGGCTCGAGGTTCGGCTCTGGATACATGAGTTCTCGGGTTGGGCTCTGAGCTGGGCTTGGGGCTAGGCTCGGGGCTAGGCTCGGCTCTGGGGTAGGCTCGGCTCTGGGATAGGATCTTTGCTGGGCTCGGGTCTGGGCTCAAGGCTCGGCTCTGGATTCGGCTGGGCTCGGGGCTGTTCTCGAGGCTGGGCTTGGGGAGTGGATCTGGTCTCTTGGCTGGGCTCGGCTCTGGCCTCGGCGCGGCTCGGCTATGGGCTGGGCTCGGGGATCGGCTCGAGGCTTGGCTAGGGGATCGGATCTGGGCTAGGCTAGGTTCGAGACTCAGCTCTGGACTCGGCTCGGCTCGGCTCTAGGCTTGAGTCAGGGCTCGGTTCGAGGCACGGCTCGGGGCTAATCTAGGGGACGGTCGCTGGGCTCGGGGATCGGCTCGAGGTGCGTTTCGGCGCCGGTCCGTGTGCTCGGCTCGGCTCTGGGCTGGGCTCAGGGATTGGCTCGAGCCTCGGCTCGGGGCTCTGCTCGGGGATCGGCTCTGGGCTCGGCTGGGGGTCTGGCTCTGGGCTGGGCTCAGGGATTGGCTCGACAATCGGCTCGGGGCTCTGCTCGGGGATTGGCTCTGGGCTGGCCTCGGGGATCGGCTCGAGGATCGGCTCTGGGCTCGGCTCGGGGATCGGCTCTGGGCTCGGCTCGGCTCTGGGGTACGCTCTGGGCTGGGCTCGGGGATCGGCTCGGGGATTGGCTCTGGGCTCGGCTCTGGGCTCGGCTCTGGGCTCTGCTCTGTGCTCGGCTCTGGGCTCGGCTCGGGGATTGGCTCGAGAATCGGCTTGGGGCTCTGCTCGGGGATCGGCTCTGGGCTCGGCTGGGGGTCTGGCTCAGGGCTGGGCTCGGGGATTGGCTTGGATCTGGGCTCGGCTGTGTCCTGGGCTCGGGCTTTGGCTCGGGGATTGCCTCTGGAATCAGCTCAGTCTTCGTCTACTCTCGGCTCTGTGCTCGGCTCGGCTCTGGGCTGGGCTCGGGAATTGGCTCTAGGCTGGGCACGGTTTTCATCTACACTCGGCTTTGTGCTCGACTCTGTCTTCGGCTACAGTCGCCTCTGGGCTGGGCTCGGCTCTGCGGTAGGCTCTGGGCTGGGCTCGGGGATCGGCTCGAGGCTCGGCTAGGGGATCTGTTCTGGGCTAGGCTAGGTTCGAGACTCAGCTCTGGACTCGGCTCGGCTCGGCTCTAGGCTTGGGTCAGGGCTCGGTTCGAGGCTCGGCTCGGGGCTAATCTAGGGGACGGTCGCTGGGCTCGGGGATCGGCTCGAGGCGCGTTTCGGCGCCGGTCCGTGTGCTCGGCTGGGCTCTGGGCTGGGCTCGGGGATTGGCTCGAGACTCGGCTCGGGGCTCTGCTCGGGGATTGGCTCTGGGCTGGGCTCGGGAATTGGCTCTGGACTCGGCTCGGTCTTCGGCTACATTCGGCTCTGGGCTCGGCTCCACTCTGGGGTAGGCTCTGGGCTGGGCTCGGGGATTGGCTCGAGGCTCGGGTCGGATCGGCTCTGGGGTAGGCTCTGGGCTGGGCTCGCGGATCGGCTCTTGGCTGGGCTCGGGGATCGGCTCTTGGCTGGGCTCGGGGATCGGCACTGGGCTCGGCTCGTGGATCGGCTCGGGGATCGGCTCGAGGCTCGGCTTCGGGATGGGCTCTGGGCTGGGCGCGCGGATCGTCTCTGGGCTCGGTTCTGGGCTCGGCTCGGGGATCGGCTCGGGGATCGGCTCTGGGCTCGGCTCGGGGTCTGGCTCTGGGCTGGGCTCCGTGATCGGCTCTGGCCTGGGCTCCGGGCTCGGCTCTGGGCTGGGCTCGGGGATCGGCTCCGGGCTCGGCTCGGGGACTGGCTCAGGGCTGGGCTCGGGGATCAGCTCTAGGCTCGGCTAGGCTCTGGGATAGGCACTTTGCTGGGCTCGGGTCTGGGCTCAAGGCTCGGCTCTGGATTCGGCTGGGCTCGGGGCTGATCTCGGCCTGGGCTTGGGGATTGGATCTGATCTCTTGGCTGGGCTCGGGGCTCGGCTCGAGGCTCGGCTAGGGGATCAGTTCTGGGCTAGGCTTGGTTCGAGACTCAGCTCTGGACTCGGCTCGGCTCGGCTCTAGGCTTGGGTCAGGGCTCGGTTCGAGGCTCGGATCGGGTCTAATCTAGGGGACGGTCGCTGGGCTCGGGGATCGGCTCGAGGCGCTTTTCGGCGCCGGTCCGTGTGCTCAGCTCGGCTCTGGGCTGGGCTCGAGGATTGGCTCGAGAATCGGATCGTGGCTCTTCTCGGGGATCGGCTCTGGGCTGGGCTCGGGGATCGGCTCTGGGCTGGGCTCGGGAATTGGCTCTCGACTCGGCTCGGTCTTCGGCTACACTCGGCTCTGGGCTCGGCTCGGGGATTGGCTCGAGGCTCGGGTCGGATCGGCTCTGGGGTAGGCTCTGGGCTGGGCTTGGGGATCGGATCGAGGCTCGGCTCGGCTCTGGGGTAGGCTCTGGTCTGGGCTCGGGGATCGGCTCGATGCTCAGCTAGGGGATCGGTTCTGGGCTAGGCTGGGTTCGAGACTCAGCTCTGGACTCGGCTCGGCTCGGCTCTAGGCTTGGGTCAGGGCTCGGTTCCAGGCTCGGCTCGGGGCTAATCTAGGGGACGGTCGCTGGGCTCGGGGATCGGCTCGAGGCGCGTTTCGGCGCCGGGCCGTGTGCTCGGCTGGGCTCTGGGCTGGGCTCGGTATTGGCTCGAGACTCGACCCGGGGCTCTGCTCGGGGATTGGCTCTGGGCTGGGCTCCGGAATTGGCTCTGGACTCGAATCGGTCTTCGGCTACACTCGGCTCTGGGCTAGGCTCGTCTCTGGGGTAGGCTCTGGGCTGGGCTCGGGGATTGGCTCGAGGCTCGGTTCAGAACGGCTCTGGGGTAGGCTCTGGGGTGGGCTCGGGGATCGGCTCGGGGATCGGCTCTGGGCTCGCATCTGTCCTGGGCTCGGGGATTGGCTCGTGGATTGCTTCTGGAATCAGCTCGGTCTTCGTCTACTCTCGGCTCTGTGCTCGGCTCGGCTCTGGGCTGGGCTCGGGAATTGGCTCTAGGCTGGACACGGTCTTCGTCTACACTCGGCTCTGTGCTCGACTCTATCTTCGGCTACACTCGCCTCTGGGATGGGCTCGGCTCTGGGGTAGGCTCTGGGCTGGGCTCGGGGATCGGCTCGAGGCTCGGCTCGGCTCTGGGATATGCACTTTGCTGGGCTCGGGTCTGGGCTCAAGGCTCGGCTCTAGATTCCGCAGGGCTCGGGGCTGATCTCGGGGCTGGGCTTGGGGATTGGATCTGGTCTCATGGCTGGGCTCGGCTCTGGCCTCGGCGCGGCTCGCCTATGGGCTGGGCTCGGGGATTGGCTCGAGGTTCGGCTAGGGGATTGGTTCTGGGCTAGGCTAGGTTCGAGACTCAGCTCTGGACTCGGCTCGGCTCGGCTCTAGGCTTGAGTCAGGGCTCGGTTCGAGGCTTGGCTCGGGGCTAATCTAGGGGACGGTCGCTGGGCTCGGGGATCGGCTCGAGGCGCGTTTCGGCGCCGGTCCGTGTGCTCGGCTCGACTCTGGGCTGGGCTCGGGGATTAGCTCGGGGCTCTGCTCGGGGATTGGCTCTGGCTGGGCTCGGAAATTTGCTCTGGACTCGGCTCGGTCTTCGGCTACACTCGGCTCTGGGCTTGGCTCCGCGCTGGGATAGGCTCTGGGCTGGGCTCCGGGATTGGCTCGAGGCTCGGGTCGGATCGGCTCTGGGGTTTGGGTCTGGGCTGGGCTCAGGGATTGGCTCCAAGCTCGGCTCTGCATTCAGCTGAGCTAGGGTCAGGGCTCGGGAATTGGCTCTAGGCTGGGCACGGTCTTCGTCTACAGTCGGCTCTGTGCACAGCTCTGTCTTCGGCTACACTCGGCTCTTGTGTGGGCTCGGTTTTGGGCTCGGGGCTCGGGCTCCGGGTTCGTCTCGATCTTCGGCTAGACTCGGCTCTGTGATCGTCTAGGCTACTGTCTATGCTGGGCTCGGGGATCGGCTTTGGGCTGGGCTCGGGGATCAGCTCTGGGCTGGGCTCGGGGATATGCTCTGGGCTGGGCTCTGGGATCGGCTCTGGTCTGGGCTCGGGGATCGGCTCTGGGCTGGGCTCGGGGATTGGCTCGAGGCTCGGCTCGGGGATCTGCTCTGGGCTGGGCTCTGGGCTGGGCTCTGGGCTGGGCCCGGGGATTGGCTCGAGACTCGGATCGGGGCTCTGCTAGGGGATTGGCTCTGGGCTGGGCTCGGGATTTGGCTCTGGACTCGGCTCGGTCTTCGGCTACACTCGGCTCGGGGCTCGGCTCCGCTCTGGGGTAGGCTCTGGGTTGGGATCAGGGCTGGGCTCCGGGCTCGTCTCGATCTTCGGCTAGACACGGCTCTGTGATCGTCTAGGCTACTGTCAATTCTGGGCTCGGGGATTGGTTCAGGGCTGGGCTGAGGGATTGGCTGTGGGCTGGTCTCAGTGATTGGCTCTGGACTCGGCTCGGTCTTCGGCTACACTCGGCTCTGGCCTCGGCTCGGCTCTGAGGTAAGCTCTGGACTGGTCTCGGGGATTGGCTCGAGGCTCGGCTCGGCTCGGCTCTGGGCTGGTCTCGGGGATCGGCTCCAGGCTCAGCTCTGTATTCAGCTCGGCTCGGGTCTGGGCTCGGGAATTGGCTCTAAGCTGGGCACGGTCTACGTCTACACTCGGCTCAGTTCTCTACTCTGTCTTCGCCTACACTCGCCTCTGGGCTCGGCTCCGCTCTGCGGTAGGCTCTGGGGTGGGCTCGGGGATCGGCTCGAGGCTCGGCTCGGCTCTGTGTTAGGCTCTGGGCTGGGCTCGGGCATCGGCTCGAGGCTCGGCTCTGGATACAGGACTTCTCAGGGCTGGGCTCTGAGCTGGGCTCAGGGCTCGTCTCGGGGCTAGGCTCGTCTCTGGGGTAGGCTCTGGGCTGGGCTCATGGATCGGCTCGAGGCTCGGCTCGGCTCTGGGATAGGAACTTTGCTGGGCTCGGGTCTGGGCTCAAGGCTCGGCTCTGGATTCGACTGGGCTCGGGGCTGATCTCGGGGCTGGGCTTGGGGATTGGATCTGGTCTCTTGGCTGGGCTCGGCTCTGGCCTTGGCGCGTCTCGGCTATGGGCTGGGCTCGGGGATCAGCTCGAGGCATGGCTAGGGGATCGGTTCTGGGCTAGGCTAGGTTCGAGACTCAGCTCTGGACTCGGCTCGGCCCGGTTCGAGGCTTGGGTCAGGGCTCGGTTCGAGGTTCGGCTCGGGGCTAATCTAGGGGACGGTCACTGCGCTCGGGGATCGGCTCGAGGCGCGTTTCGGCGCCGGTCCGTGTGCTCGGCTCGGCTCTGGGCTGTGCTCGGGGATTGGCTCGAGACTCGTCTCGGGGCTCTGCTCGGGGATTGGCTCTGAGCTGGGCTCGGGAATTGGCTCTGGAGTCGGCTCAGTCTTCGACTACACTCGGCTCTGGGCTCGGCTCCGCTCTGGGGTAGGCTCTGGGCTGGGCTCGGAGATTGGCTCGAGGCTCGGGTCAGATCGGCTCTGGGGTAGGCTCTTGGATGGGCTCGGCTCAGGCACTGGCTCTGGGCTGGGCTCGGGGATCGGCTCGAGGTTCGGCTAGGGGATCGGTTCTGGGCTAGGCTAGGTTCGAGACTCAGCTCTGGACTCGGCTCCGCTCAGCTCTAGGCTTGGGTCAGGGCTCGGTTCGAGGCTCAGCTCGGGGCTAATCTAGGGGACGGTCGCTGGGCTCGGGGACCGGCTCGAGGCGCGTTTCGACGCCGGTCTGTGTGCTCGGCTCGGCTCTGGGCTGGGCTCGGGGATTGGCTCGAGACTCGGCTCGGGGCTCTGCTCAGGGATTGGCTCTGGGCTGGGCTCGGGAATTGGCTCTGGACTGGGCTCGGTCTTCGGCTACACTCGGCTCTGGGCTCGGCTCCGCTCTGGGGTAGGCTCTGGGCTGGTGTCGGGGATCGGCTGTGGGCTGGTGTATTGGGTCTGGCTGAGCTGGAATCGGTTTTCCCCTATAGCAGCCCTCACGGTGCTGTGGTTTATGCTGGGAGCTGGCAGGGTGTTGATAGCACCCTGGTGTTGTGGCTGCTGCTGAGCAGTGCTTACACAGCACCAAGGCTCTTTCTGACATTTCCCCCAGTGGGACGGGGTGGGCAAGATCTTGGGAGGGGACACAGCCAGGACAGCTGACCCAAACCGACCAAAGGGATATTCCATACCATGTGACGTCTGCTCAGTATAAAGCTGGGAGAAAGGAGGAAGGGGGTGGGGTAACCCTTGGTCCTCCAAGGCAACTACTACGCGTATTGGAGCCCTGCTTCCTGAGAAGGCCCGACATCGCCTCTTCATGGGAAGTAGAGAATAAATCTGTTTGCTTTTGCTTCCGCGCGCGGACTTTTGCTTTGCTTTGCTTATATTAAAACTGCTTTTGTTTCACCCACAAGGGTTCGTTTATCTTCTTTCCCTTCTTTCCCCTGTTGAGAAAACAAAGGGAAGGGGGGGGGGGGGGGAAGTGATAGAGCGACTTGGTGGATACCTGGCATTTAGCCAGAGTCAAACCATCACATGCATAAACAACGGGTGCCTGGCTAACAGGGCCCGCAGGGGTTGTTTGTCTGTCGTGCTGCCTCTCGGAGCCCGAGCGCGCTCCCCCCCCCGGTAACCGGCACCCTCCGCCCTACATCCACCTCACAGCTGACCCACCTGCTCCCTGGGAACCCGCCTCCTGTCCCCAGCCAGTAAACATCCACAACCGGTAGATAAATTTCTGCTTTGTTATCCTAAAGATTCCCTTCTTCTCTGTTTCTTCCCTAATGAGCAAAAATACTTTCGCTGTAGCCGTCGTTAATCTAGACGTCGTTAATCTTATAACACAAGGGCGTCATTAGTTTAGACATCGTTAATCATCGTTAACATGATCTAGAAACGATCCTACATTATCTGTACAACACAAAGTCATTCCGGAAATATTCCAGCATATGCAATATGAAACACAATGCCTCACTAGGCACAGATACCAATATTCACATTAGAACTGTGCAAATGATGGCATTACTCAGTTTTCACTGTGCTGTCAATCAAATACACGGTCTCTACAACATACACTATGTCTCACTGCAAAACAGATTAACTTCATGTTTGGGAGATTAATACGAGGCTACATTGTTTAGAATTAAGTGCAATGTGTAGAAAAAAAAGTGTGAGATTGTGTTTTTACATACTGCTTTTGATGTTCCACTCGCTGGCTCGGTTCGAGTTCTAGAAGAAGAAATAAAGGCAATGAGAACTTAGAAGAAAGCACTTGTACCCAGCCAAAAGCAGTGAAAACAGATTATAAAACCTAAACATCAAGACATTATGTTCTGATAGTCTAGTAAATGTGGAAATGTATTTGTACACATAAACCAAATCCCAAATCCCATTTCTAGTTTGTCAGCAATTACTGTAAGACTTACAGCTCTAGAACACAACAGTGCCAGCCAAAGTCCTCAGACATTTTGTCTCTGCTGTGTAAGTATCCAAATGATGAAGTCTGTGCTACAGCTTTGTGCTCTTAAATAGCGACCCTTGCCCTTTCCTCTAGAGCCAGTATGCAAAAAAGCCAGATGTGAGGCATAAGAATACCTGCCATATCCCACCCCGCCTCCCCCAAATGCAAGACACAGTCAAACACTGACAAACAGACTCTTCTGAGATGGGAACATGCGTATCTGTCTTTACTATAAAAGCAAGAGGAAGAAGATAGATACAAGCCGAATGCCTCTCTAATCTAATCTCCTTAGAAAAGGCTAAGAGACCGCAACCCCTCACAAAGACTACAATGCTTTACGGGTACTTACATAACTTGTGTTTTGCTGGTAGTTTTAACTCCTCTAGCAGGGACTCTCCTAACAATTACCGAGGAGTTCTTAGGCATCAGAGCACTGTCATCTGTGTATTCTGAAAACAACACCAATACAGAAGAAAACATGAGTCAGTTTGTAAGACTATTAATATCTAATTACATAGCACTTGAGAGAATCCCTTCACAGACATGAAAGCAAAATTTTATATGTAACATCGCACTCCTGTCATCTCAACACAGTAGCAGCACCTTTCCAGAAGTCTTCAGGTTTGCGAATCAAACACCAGCAGCAAAACCTTTTCCATTCTTTTCAAACAGTTTGGATGCCAGCAGCAAAATGGTCTCAGAGGTCACTGAAGGAGAGTGTGCTCATGCATGAGGTTCTTTCCTGACCTGGATTAAGTTGATTTTGCTTCTGCTAGGCTACAAACCCAAGAGATCTTTGGAGAGAAACAAACCACAGCAAGGTCTCACCTGCATAAACCAGATTCTAAACTCTGACCAGCTTGCCCTGCAACAAAGCAGGCGCTCGGCTAAAGCATGAAAACTCTGCCCCGTTGCTTTCCGAGCTGTTCACTAAAAACGATTCCCCCGTGCTGTGAGTGCTGCGGATAGACAGAACGCAGAAGAGAGCCACCATCTATCTCTCTGTTTCTCGGAGGTTCATCCATCGACAGCCACACTGACAGCTGCTCAGCGCTGTACATTCACATGGAAATGGGACTGGCAGGGCTAGAGTTTGGGTCACAGCACCCTGAGGGGGTTTTGAGCTTGCTTTCACAAGTAGGGCAGAACCGGCTCCAGCTAAAGGCGTCTCTCCTCTCTTAAGTTAATCATCTCGTTTGAATAAGCCAAAGGGATGTGAATTCTTTCAGTTGACTTTTTGCAGAGCAGAGACTCAAATGAAAGCAATTACAAAGACAAGTCTTCTGATAAGCCTTTTGAAACCAGTGTGTGCCTGAGGGTCTCCATGCTTTGCCATGGCTTACACCATGTTCGTCTTTTGAAGAGGAGGAGCTACCTAAGACACTTCGACTGAGTAAGCTTCAAATGTAAAGACATCTCCATGGGAAGGGTTTATATATTGTATTTACGCAAGCTGGATATGACTAAATGTTTTAAAGCACCATCAGCAGCCATTCCCTGTTGTTGTGGTAAGGTATTAGCTGTCTTTTTCTACCTGCCAATCCACAGAAATGTGGCGCTCAGATCACAGCTAACCCTTGCAGTAGGTTAAAACCTTCGTGGGAACAAAAGCACAGACACCAGTATGGTGGTTGCTACTTGTTCAACTTATTAGCTGCGCAACTGCTTTATAGATGCTCCTGAAAGGGATCCACCTTAAGCATGGCTGTGTTTTGGTAACATTCTTCTTTGGCATGTTTGATCGGTTCCCTATTCTTCCCGTACATCGCGAGATCTTCCGAGTGCCTCCCCCTACACCCTGTAATCTGCCTAAAGTCCTAACTACTAAAAGCCCTTACCTTTGGAGGCCAAATCAGAACGATGGCCCGCAAGCCAATGTTGCCGAGAAAGTACTACTAATGACAGAAGCCGAAGCTTCTACAGAAGACATACCCTGAAACCAACGCCTAGAACTCTGCTCAAATGGGGACTCTCACCATTACACAGCCACCTGTCAAGACAGGCCTGCGCTGGGACTTTCTGATGTCGGAGGAGCTCAAACAGCACTGAGGCTGACAAGCAACGGGGAGGTGATGCCAGTGGCAGCTCTGGAAGCCCAAAGCAGCTGTTTCCACCTGCTGAACGGAGTCATACAGAGTGGTCTTTCTGGTCCAGACCACAAACCACTGGACTGAGATTTCAGAGGCACAGGATAAGCAACCGTGGCTCCACAAAAAGGCAGGAGTTTGCTACGCCTGTGCCCCTCTGAGGGTTGTGGTAGGTCTGCAGAAGATTGCAGGTGGCAGCACCTCTCCACGAGGGAGGCTGTGTATATGAGGACAGCAACCAGTGCACTTATTTGCCAGTTCTGCAAGCCTGCAGAGGTCAGCTGCAGCATGCACAACAGGTGTATGAGGCAGAATGGGGAATGGGTCCTCTTTTTGTATTTTATGACAATTCATTGACCATTAGAAGAGAACCACTGACATCTGCCTTCTGAACAGACTGTCCTTGCATGCAGAGAGATATATATAGAGAGAGATGCATGCTTGTTTTCAATCCACCTGTGAAGTGCACAGGGAGGAGACCTCCAGCCATCTAACAACAGACCGATAGAAAAATGAATTCCCCTTACAAGTCAATCAGTACGCATTTAAATGGATCAGCTGAAAACTGAAGAGTGACAATAACCTGGTGAGGTAAAGGCTGTATTTGCACAGGGCACAGATCACGGCACATATTTGTGTGTGGGACTTGAAGTATCCTCCCACTAGCTTGGTCACCGAGGCAGAGAATTTGTGGAAGAGGGTTTACAAACAGCGGAGTATACTGTCAAGGTAGTTCTGTGGAGGGACCTGGCACCTGTTGGCTTTCATACATTTGATTTTCCTTCACCTCAATTAATTGAGTTCATTTTGGTGATGAAATCGGTGCCAATGGTGAAATCTGGCGAAGTTAAGCAATGTAGACGCTAAAAGTTAATTTTTTTGTTTTTAAATAGGAAAGGACTATATAGGAAAGGACTAAAGCTGGAGCATTATTCCTGAAGTCCCTAGAAATTTCTGTGCGCTCACTTGAACAGCTGCCAGCTTAGCCTAACAGCTCTGAGACCAAACTCGCATCCACCAGCAGGAACCTGTTCCCCGCAGGCAGCAGCATCCCCTAGCAGAGCCTTGGCAGGTACCAGGAGCTGCGAAGCAGCATCCCTTTGCCTCGCCATGACTCCACATCTGCAGGTTGAGCAGTGACATCACACTCAACAGGGCTACTTTTGACAGTTGTGCAAGCAGAGCTCCAACAGAAATGTTCAACAAAGCTGGAGCCAACACCATCGTTGATGCCTACTCCCTTCTAGCACAAAACTTGTTTTACTGCCAGTAAGTGGCTACAGGGCTTTGGCAAGCACTACACGTTGCACATCGAGCACGTAGTCTTCTATGCCCAGCTCCGTGCCTAACAAGCAGATCGGAACGGCTCTGCGAGGTCCCCACACACTCCACACCCAACGACGGTGGCCGAATCGCAGTGTCCGAAGTTCCCACCCACCGAATTGCTGGCGCCGCTCGCCCTCCCGCTTCCCCGTGCAGTGGCGGGACAGGCCCCGGGCTGACTCACGCCGCGCGGGGACAAGCCCCAGAGAGCACCATGTGGTTCCTGCAGGCCGCGGCCGCCGCCAGCCGGGCAGTGCCCGAGGCCCCGCGCCCGCCGCCCCCACGCACCTTCTCTGGTCTCGGCGTTGCTGACCCGCAGATCGCAGTTGGCCGCCTTCAGCTTCTGGCGGCCCATGATCTTGCGCTTGAGGTCGCCGAGGGAGATGTGGAGGCCACTGAAGGTGACCGTGTCACGGCGCAGCTGGGAGAAGGACTGGAAGTGGACGCACGGCATGGCTGGGCCCGGCGACGCCTGCTCCTGACAGGGTCTGCCGTGCGCGGCAGGTGGTATCTGCCAGCCCCTGGCCCCCGCCCCTGCAACGCCTCCGGCCCGGGACCCTCAGCGATGGAGCTGGGCTGCGGCGGCAGCGCCCACCCGGCTCCTCCTGGCAGCCCGGGCCCGCAGATGGGCGATGGGGAGAGGCCCCGCGGCCCCGGCTCAGCCTCCGCTCCCTCTCTCGCGGGCAGCGCTCCCAGGCTCGCTGTGGCGACTCGAGTGCTGCTGCCCCAACACTCCACCGAGGGGCTTCCTGACCACCAGCAGCACAGACTGCGACCCGCCCCCGCCACTGCCACGGCAGCGTGTCACCGCAGACGGCCACGACCCGGCGCCTGGCGACAAAAGGACGGTGTTCTGTCACCGCCCGGGGCTGTGCCTGCCCGGTGTCCTTCCTGCCACCCCCGGGGCTGTCCCTGCCTGGACTCCTGCCACCCCCATGGCCTGCGGTGTTCCCCCTGTCCCTGTCCAGACCTTCACCATGCAGCATCAGCTCCGTCCCGCCAGCCCCTGCGCCTGTGGGGTCCCTCCCAACAGCCCTGGGCCCATCACTGCCCGACGTGCTGTCACCCCCCAGGCCTGTCACCTCCTGGCGTCCCTCCTGTCCCCCCCAGGCTGTCACCACCCGGCGTCCCCTCCTGCCAGCAGCCCCCCAGGGCAAGGCAGCCTGGGGCAGAGGCAGCGGGCTTTGCCCTGTGGCCCCGGCTGCCGGAGCTGCCGGGCGGCGAAGGGAGGGGACGTCTCAGGGTGCTGAGCAAGGCCCCACGTCGCCTCCTGCCGCCGCCCCGATCCCCGCTGACGGGGCAGCCCCTTGTTTCCCGGCCAGGGAGGGGCCGCCAGCCCGGCCGGCGCTGGGAGGGGCCGGGGCCGGGGCCGGGCGGGGCCGGGCGCTCTCAAGGCGCCGCCGCGGCGCCTTTCTCCGAGTCTGTCACCGCCGATGCGAAGCCGGGGCCGGTTTCCGCGCCCCCCTCCGCCGGGACGCGCCGAGCCGCGGCGGCTGCAGCGGTGCGGGCCGGGCCCGGGAGCGGCGGCGCTGGCGCTGTCCGTGTCCGTGGCGCTGGCGGCCCGGGACGGGCGGCACCGCGGGGCCGGTGAGTCGGGGCCGGGGGCGCGGCCGAGGCGGGCGGCGGGGCCCGGGCGGCGGCGGCCCCGCGGCGGGAGGGGCCGGGGCGGGCGGCGCGGGGCGGCCCCGCCGCGCTTCGGGCCTTTGTAGCCGGAGGGGGGGGGCGGCCGCCGCGCCGGGCCGCACCGCGGGGCCGGCGGCTGGGGCGGCTCGGCCGGGGCCCGCGGCACCTTCGGCCCCGGGGCCGGCGTGTCGGGCCCCGGGCGGGGCCGAGCGGGCCGGCGGGGAAGGGCCCCCGGCGGCCGCGGTGGGAGCTGGGGCGGTACCGGCACGGCCGGCAGCTCCCCCCGGGTCACCTGAGGAGGGACCCGCCGGCGCCTCCTGACCCGCCGGGACTCTGCTTCTGCCTTGGAGTAAGGAGGAGAGCGGGAGGGAACAGCAAACGCGGCTGCCGAGGCCGGGCTGGGGGGTTCCAGGGGCCTTCGGCACTAAAGGCAGCGACCCCGGGAGAGGTTTGCCCGCAGCGCGGCCTGGAGCGCTGAGAGAGGGGAGGCAGCGGAGTGAGGTGTGACCGCAGGGGCTGGAGGTTTATCGACAGGCTCGCTTTGGGGTCCATGTCTCCGTGTGCTTCACTGCTCAGATCTAAACGGCTGAGGGGGAAAGCCGGAGTTTAAAAGTTAATGTGTCACCATTAGATTTTTGAGTGTTCATTAAACTCTTGCTCCAGTGGGCTAGAAGCTGTCCTACAGCTTCCACTCACCTGTCACTTGACAGGATGTTTTCCTCTCTCAGCACTTATCCCCAGACACACCCCAAAGCCCTTTTTCCAGGTCCCCAACACCACGTGTGAAACTGAGCCTTACACAGAATTGCAAAGCTTTTGACTTGACCGAAGTGAGTGTAATTTTTCTGAAATAATTTGCTTATTCAAGTAGGCATGTAACACTATAAAAATGCAGGATTAACTAACAGTTTAAATGGTTTGTGATCTTTCTGTGCAGTGCTGCGTTATTCTGGTCTTCCTCGATTGTTAAAGAGCCAGAGCTCTGAAGCAGGGAATCGATAAGGTTTGGTATCCACATGCTTTACTAGAAACAAGGCTTAAGTTCTAGCTGTTCCGTGGTTAGACTCTGTCTTGAAAACCAACCTCTGACATCAGATCCAGTTTCTTCATTCAGTACTTTAAGGTTGTTGCCAAACTAGTTTGTTCAATTGGCTTTGGCATCTTGGAATTTATTTGTTTGGTTGTTTTTTTTTAAAAAGCAAGCCTTGCAACTTTTTTTCTTGGGGCTCTGATGAAACATGTCTGTAATGATGTTCTGGGTTTTTTTAAGTTACTTTGAGTTGCTTGGCGACTAGGGGTGGAGGAGTGTTTCCTCTCTGGCAGCGTAATGCCGTGCTGCTGCACATGGAGCCTGTTTCTGCTGAATTTGGGAATTTATGTTTAGTAGCAATTTTGCCAGTAGTTTGACCAGCAATAGCTTTGGGCCTCCTACTGGATAACCAGTTTGACATTTTGATTTCCTGAAAGCTGATTTATCTGTGGTTTTGTGACCAGGTTGTCTGCATTATAACTGACAGCTCAACTTTGCTCTCCTTCTGGAATCAAACCTGTGTAGCCTTTATACTGAATTGTTGATTAATTCCGCTGCCCCTGCAGAAGAAATACTATTAAGAGAAGTTGTGGAAAACCACTTACTGCTTTGCTTAGAACTGCTTCTTGCTTTCTGGGTAACAATAAATTTATGGGGTGGCTTAAGCAGCTTCTGCATGAACAGAAGATACAAACTGCTGAGTGGAACTCAAAAGCGTGAAGACACTGCAACAAAAGCAGATTTTCTTTCATATGTTCTTAACTCCTTACTCTTCTCCTTGACCCCTGCAGTGGTTAAAAAAAGCTCAGATATCGTGGTGGTATTCATCACTTAAAAACCAAACTAAAGTAGAACATGAAAAATAATTCTCAAGTGCAATTTTCTTTCACTGTGGAAAAATCTTTGTACATTTAGAATTATGTTGGCCTTTTGTTCAGTTGTTTATTTCAGAAAAAAAAAAAACAACAACAAACAAACAAAACCCAAACAAACCCAAACCACCCTAATTTGCTTTAAATTTCTCCTAAGTTTCTATTCCAGGCTAAGGTTGGCATCTGCCATTGCCTTGCATTGCTTGTGCGGGAGCCCCCCGTACTGGAACCCCTGAAGCCCAGCAGACAATGTGCCAGTTTATTACGTTGCTGTTGCTCCGCTTTGAAAGCAGCAGAGTTTGAGTAACTCGGGTCACATCCCGGTTTGCCAGGAGGTGTAGAACCTCCTGTTTGGTCTGCGCTGGCAGCACTAATGACAAATAATGCATTCTGTTTGAGAGGTGGTGAAGAATAGGGAAATATTTCTAAGATGCAAACAGCTGATGGATTGTGGCTGTGTGCTCCCAGCTCTGGTAGATTTATACGATTATTTAACGCTTCAAGATGCTTTGCTGTTTACTCCCAAGCTTCACTTGCCTCTTTTTAGCTGCACTCTTGGAGCAAGGGGAACTCTGTGGATTAGGGGTTGTCTGGAGGCCAGCTTGTGGCCAGTTTCTAGTGATTTACCTTATTCTAGTGAAAATGATGTGTGCAGGTTTCAGCGCTGCCGGGACCGGAGAGCACGTTGCCGTTGCCCCTTCCCTACACGCAGCTGGTCGGGCTGGAAGTTAAGCACAGACCCCAGGGCTGAAATAAGAAGAAATTTATTTCAACAGAGTGATAGAACAATCTGAACAACAACAGTAGCAATGATAACAACAATAAACAGCAATAACAATGAACAAGACAAATGATACACAGAAAAATACCGCTAGCTGGTTACGGAAAAAGATTCCTGCCACCGAGCCCGCCAAAGAGCAAGGTAAAAAGGTTCCGCCCCTGGACCTGACGCCAGCATGGTATGAATAACGCGGCTGGAGATTCCTTACCCCCTCTCTCTCTGCTGGGGAAACCTAACCCTATCCAAGATGAACCAGGACATGATGAAAGACTCGGGTAGTTATGCTTAGTGTATAGATGCATTTTGTGGCCTTAAGCCACAATATAAGCCTAGAGCTTTTACTCTTGAAAGTAATTCTTAGTCTGTAGAGCTGAGCTGTATATTTTGACCTTTCCTTAAGGTCAGCTGTGCACATTCAGATTGCTCCAGGTAGTACTTTATCCTGGGACATGGCCATTGGCCGTGGGTACCACCTTAGGTTGCTGTATGTGGCCTGTGTGCTCAGCAAGCAGTAAATAAGAAGCAAGATGTTGGATTTTGCATTTATCCGGTAGCTTTAGCTGCACCGGTGTCCTGCACATTGAATTTCAGTGTTTGAGTTTTGTTTGCCCTTCTGTTGTTTCTCCTTTCATGAAGAAACCACTGGTCTGCCCTGTCACATGCTTGCTTCCTTGGAAATACCTGGCTTAATTATTTACAATTAGCTATTTAGAGTACTTAAACTGAATCTGTTGCTTCCCAGTTCTTTTAGCCCACGGTTGGGATGTGCAGCAAGACAGCTTTCTGGCTTACTTCCAGTCTGGCTGCAGCTTTTCATGGGGCAAAGAGGTTGCTGGTATTTGGTCATCAGATTTCCTTTCCCACTTTGAAAAAGTTGATCTTGGAGGCGCTGTGTGAATTAGCTTTTTCTTCCAGAAAGCAATTTATGAAACAACTTGGATATAGTGACGGAAGATCCCACTGGGCGATAATTTTGCTTCAAATCCTGTATTAGTGTTGCCAGATTTATTTTTTTTAATTGCAGTGGAGCAGAGTTTTGAATAATCGTTAAGGCATTTGCATAGACCTTATTTTTATCCCACACAGCAGTGGTCTGTGTAAAACCATGAGGAGTCAGACAGTTGTCACTATTAAACATCTGTGTCCACATCAATTTTGTATGGCCTGATTATTGCTGGGTGATTTCTTGAAGCTTTGGCATGATAATTTTATAGTTGGTGAGCTTTACATACAGTGACTAAAAGAGTGAAGATCCTGTGCTTTTAGTTCTTAGGGGGGAGAGGGGCAGGGGTGGGCTGTCTCAGCTGTAGCCAAAAGAGAATCCCTAAAGTGGATGCAGTCTTACAAAAATAATTAATAAAGCATTCCCCTGGACAGGACAGGTTGTTTTGCAGTGTTGTGTTGCCAAGCAGATTTGCCTTTCCACAGGCTTCTCCCTTGAACTTCAAGGTCCAGCTCTATATTTCTGTGAAGTTTGCTTTGAAAAAGGTTATCACCAGGGCTTTGGTTGTGCTGTACAGGCATGGCGCCCTGAATTTCTTTCTTGATTTCTTACCTGTGCTGAGAGAGTAGAAAAATATTTCCCTATTCAAACCTTTTGCTTTCTGTCTTTTCCTTTTGCTGGGAACTGGGTTCATGTTATTCTGTTTACCTTCTAATTTATGCTTCATGTAATTGTTCGCTTTGCAGGTCTTTGGGTTTCTGGTTCTACTAAATACACTGTCTGGATAGTCAAGGCAGGGAGGTTCGCAACCTTGAGAAAATAATAACAAAGAAAGCCCAAACACCTAATCTGAAAAGAATGATTAGGGGATTCTTGTACTGCTAGTGTCGTACATGACTGCTATTAACAAAGTCTGGGCAAGAGTGTGGGCTGTACTCGTGCATGTGTGTATGTCCAGGTTTTTCTGCTCTCTGCCACGGCTGTACCATTTCCTAGCCATTATTCTTGTCCTATCTTCCCCTCCCTGCAGCCATTCTAAACTACTTCCTCTAATCCACTGGCATTAATGGCACAATCTGAGACGAGGCGGCTGTGCTGCTGGCAATATCTAAACAAAACAGACTCCGTTGCATAGACATCTCTTACTTCTGTAAACACCACATGATGTCTAAAAACTGGTGTTACAATGGCTGTCGTGAGAGAAGTAACATCCAGAAACCCAAGATGGCAGAAAAAATTAGGAAATACCCCTTCAGTCTTCTTTTGTAATCCTCTACCAGGGAATGTTCCCCAGAGTACATTTCTTAGCCCTTGAAGCACGCTTTACTGAAAGGGACCTGGTCGTGAGTTCTGAGTGTAGCTATTTATTATGGTGCGGTTGGACAAAAAATGTGTATTTAGAAAACTAAACCCATTACATTTTATTAAATAAATGTGATTATTAAATAACATTGTTCTTTGCCTTCCAGTCTGCAGAAGCATGGACATTCACAACAGTCTGACCCGGCTGAACACGCTGGAGAACTGCACGGTGATTGGGGGCCACTTGCAAATCTTGCTGATGTTTAAAACCAAGCCTGAAGATTTCCATGAGCTCGGCTTTCCTAAACTGGCTATGGTTATAGACTATTTGCTTCTTTTTTGTGTGTGTGTGGCCGTAAGAGTTTAAAGGGACTTTTCCCAACCTCACTGTGAGTCGAGGAACTCGTCTGTGTTTTAACTCTGCACCGGTCATTTTTGAGATGGTTCACCTGCAGGAGATCGGCCTCTGTAACCTGATGGACGTTACTCGAGGCTCTGTGCGGATTGAGAAGAACAATGAATTATGTGACTTGTCCACGATCGGCTGGTCAAGGATTTTAGATTCTGTCGAAGATAATTGCATTGTGGCCAACAAGGATGACAAAGTTAGAGTGTGGAGATGTGTGTCCAGGAGCTGTGAGAGGGAAGAGCAACTGTGCACCTACTGTGATAAATGGAATTTTCGCTGAACGCTGCTGGACCCACGATGGCTGTCAGAGAGGTGAGTCTGGGGCGTGGTGTATGTCAACTGTGGTTTTGCTGTCAGTTTTTAACCTGTCAGACCTATTGGAGGGCTAATAGGTGCCTGTTAACCTGCTACCTTTAAGCACAGCTTCCTAAAAGCAAGGCTTAAAATTAGCATTATTCAGGTGAAGAGAGGGCCTGTGGGATGGGGCTGTTTTAGCAGTTTTCACCTATGTGAATAAAGTGTGCAAGAATGTTGTCTTTGGTTTCTTTGCCAAGTTAGGGACTGCCTGAAGTGCTCAAGTTTAACTGACTCGGAGTGTATCTGGTATCTTGTGTAATATTTAAGGTGGTATTAGTATCTCTGATGAGGTTTGGGTAGGGGATTAAAAGTGCAGATTGACTGGAAGGCTGCTGCAGGCAGAAACAGAACCGGAAAGAACAGTCTGATGGAATAAACCCAACTCCATAGAGGTGCAATTACATTTTTACTGAAACATGACTGCTGTAAGAAGGTGTAAGGCCTGTGGATGAGTGAGCAGCGTTTGCACAGAGCAAGAAGCTGGAAGCTGTGGCAGGAGGCCTTATTTTTGCAGGACGAGAATGAGAGGCATGACACACACCAGTACGGCTAACAGTCAAGCTCTGATGTTTATTAGAAAAACAAGTCCTTATTTATTCTTGTGACAGCAAATCCGTGTGTTGCTCTGGCGCATGCTCATTTCAAAAACTCGTTCCTCTCAGCACTTTCCACAAGCGCTACTAAGCGTCCACAACCGGTAGATAAATTTCTGCTTTGTTATCCTAAAGATTCCCTTCTTCTCTCTTTCTTCCCCTAATGAGCAAAAATACTTTTGCTGTAGCCGTCGTTAATCTAGACGCCGCTAATCTTCTAACACAAGGGCGTCATTAATTTAGACATCGTTAATCTTCTAACTTGAATGCTGCTGACACTTTTACATTGTCAGTGACGCAGACGGTTCGCGACCCGGCATACGCACCCGCAGCAAGCCAAGCCAGACCTGAAGGGAAAAGGAGAAGGAGGAGAGAGGACCAGGGTGGGGATTGCCTGCAGCAGGAGTCCCGGGGAGGGTGAAATACCTGGGCTTTGAGCCTGGGGTTTTGTTCACGGGAGAAGTTCTGGTCAGAAATTTGGCTGCTGCTGCAAGCCCTGAACTCCAGTTCTCACACTGTATTAGCATTGCTTTTCATTCCATACGGCTTTGTTTTTTCCAAACTTGGAACTGACCTGCAGTTTAGTTTGATTTATGTTAAAACTGACTGACAGGGAGCACAGTGAATTGAGGTAAAACTGACACATTTGGAATTGTCTGTCTTTCTGGACGTAGTGCATCCAACTGAAGCAAACTTGCAGACTGGAGAGAGTTTCTGGCCAAGCTTTAAAGGGCCACCTGGAGTGCTAAGTGCCAAATTTGAGAAGGAATCCCTACCAGTATGCATAAACTAATAAGATTAAGGTGGTTTCTCCTCTGATACTCCTCACCCCCAAATCAACTCACTTCCTTTTAAAGAAGGTGGTTGTTTTTGTCGCCAGAATAACAGGGTATGGTGCAAGAAGATGCAAACGTGTATGTGTGTTCGTTTTTAAAAATGAAAAATAAGGTCATAAGGTAGTTTAGTTTTTTTAAACTCTTGTGGTGTATGGTTCAGCAGCACTGAAACCTGGCTCCTTATACATTTGTGTTTTATGTTTTCCACTGTTTCATAACATTAAAGATCTAACTGAAACTTTTTCTGTGGCTAGAGCCTTCATAATGTCCCTCGTTCCTGTGAATTTTCTGGGGCTGTGCTACAGCAGGCTAGAATGCATGTTTTCTCTCCCTCGTGTGACTGCCTATTTCTATGAAACCTGTAGGAATGTGATGTTGTTACCACTGGGGCAGAAATTTCAGCTCCTGAGTCTCTCATACAAATTCAGCTCCATTTCCTGGAGGATACCTGTGCAGCATCCCACGCTTACTTACCTTAGTTACCGAAGGAAGCCAAGCTTGTATGTCCATTTGACTTGACTTTGAAACTGAAATTTGAATTTGAAAAGAATTTCTAGAGTACTTATATAGAGATGCTCCCATCTGGTTTTCTGTGTTCCTTGTGGAAGATTTAGAGAAGCAGTGCTCCTGCATGTTTTGGCTGTAGTATGCATTTTCAAAACAGTTAACAAGCCACGCTTATCTCTGTTTTGCAAAGCTTTGTAAGATTTGTCCTTTTATTTATTGGTAGCTGGTTCTCAGCAAGTTGCTATCTGCATTATATTGTGCCTTGTGACACCGGCCTGTATGCCTCTCAAGTTATTTTAACAGCTTGAGTAGTCTTTTAGAGGTTTTAGACTTTTTGAGTAGTCTTTTGAATAGTCTTCAGCTTTCAACACACATGCACACCAGTAACTGTGGTAGAGACTGGCATTTTTTTAGTGAAGCCGTTCATCTGTTTGCTCTGTTCTCTGCTCTTGTGCCAGCCATAACGTATCCTTAGCACATGTAATTGTTTTCTCAAGGTTGTTAAGCGCTCGTGTGAATTGTACTTTGGCTTTCCTCCGCCTGAAGAGCCTCACAGCAGCTCCCAGAACTGAGAGTATGAATGGCATGAAATCTTTCCCTTGGCATTTTTGCAGCTTATCTGTGAATCCTCAGCAGAGAATTCTGTGCTGAAGTTTCCCATCTCTCTGGTTTTAAGTGTATTTTCCTCTTACGTTTGTTCTTTGGCTTTTAACCAATGCTGGAATGAAATGTAGCAATTTCAGTATAATTTCCTTGGGGGAGGTTTAGTTTTGTGTGTTGTTATTTTTAAGGAGGGTTATTTGTACCCTTGGTTTGTTTTATAGAACTTGGTGTAGAATCTCCTGTTTGCTGTTTTTTGTTTTGCATCTCTGGCTGGAAAGTTGTTGCTGTCTAATCTGGTAGCGCTGCTACCCTGGGACTGTGGGCCAGGATATCTTGTTTACTGTTTTGTCTACTAGAAAAAAATTCTTCAAAAATATTAAAAAATAATTGTTTTGATGTTACAGAGTGTATGCCAATTGACAGAGACAAGCCCCAAGCTGTCAAGCTTTTCCAGCGTGCTAAGCTTTGAGTCTTGCTGGAGAAAATAGGAGATGGGCAAGAATTTTGAGAAAGCACATGTGGGAAGGCTGAAAGATGTCACAGAAAGGTCTTGTGTGAGTGGGAAGGGAGATGGTCACGGTTGGGGTTGGCGTGGGGTTGCTGGCTGTCCCCTGTTAAAGGATTTCACCAGACTCTGAGTATCTCTAGGCTTGCTTTATTAACTCAGAGTTGGGCTGTCACCACAGTGAGTGGCAACAGCTGATGAAAAGCATCTTATATTTATGTGATTCTTTATAATTTGCAATACAGTATCAATGCATCCTCAATTTTAAAAATCCATTATATTCCAGAGTTCCGACTAGTTCTTCTCGTTCCACTCCGGTTCCTCTTCTGACATCGCTGCTCACTGATGCAGTCTTCGGTCACCACGATGACTTATCTTCAGTATTGTTCCTAGAGCACCTGAGCTGTATAAAACAATATCTGTTCATTAATTCTTCCTGCTATTAATAATATCCTAAGAGAAAAGAGTTTTCTAAAGCTTATTCCTTTTACATCCCCCATCTCTTCAACACCAGTCCCTGAGCTTCCCCTGCCTGCTTTCTGCAGTGGCTTCCTTCACATTATCCCTGCACATCTCATATTGATCATGATCCTGCATGAAATTTACTATTCCTTTATTTTAATCAGCACAGATATCCCAGTTAACTCCAAAACTAGCTTTCAGTCAGAGCGTATAATTGTCTCTGAGGCACACATCCAAGTCTCTGAATCATCCTTGCAGCTCTAACTCCAGCCCAGAAATGGTTTCAGTTGGTGCTAACATGTTCAAGACAACAAAGTAAAGGATCTTCTTACAGACGTTAGAGCTGAGGTTGTGGACAAAGCCCCTTGGGAAGAATTGACATGATTGGTGGGCAGCTGCACGCTCTGAAAAAGCGGTTGCAATATTGAGGAATCTGAGTGCCAAGATGTGTCGGTGGATATGGTGAGATTGGTCGGGATGTGTTTCCTGACAGATTTGGTTTTGTTTTTCTAAATTGCTTGTGTTGGTGTGAAAAGCAAGTTTGTGCAATTAAGGCCAACTCATGTTACATTTTGGGTAGGAAGGGAGAGAAATAGGTAGTCTGTTTGGCATTTGGATCTAGCCTCATGCTGTTCATGGCAGCCAAGTGCTGTTCCTGTTCCGGAGGTTTTGTACTTTTGCAGCCCACATTTTTACAAGGTTTCTTTACATACCTACTTAGTTTTCTTGCCATAAAACTGTAGTTCTTGGTTCGCTGCAATGTGTTCATGCAGAGAATGTCTTTGCTGAAGAATGCAGACAATAAAAAATGTTGGAAATGCCCTTTCCCAGACCTCAGTCTAGATCTGCCAAAGATGATTTTCATATTTTGCATTTTTTTCCACATTTATTTTTAATGTAATAAGAATGCTATATGTCTCTCACTCCACTTGCGGAAGGAACAATTCCCTCTGAAATAGGATTTCCTGCCAATTCTCTTTGCAGTCTTCTCTGTCCATACCTCACCTGAAGCAGTGTGATGGTTTTGACAGTCTAATTATAAAGGCGGGCTCAGCCTTTTACTTGCATATTGGGTCATCTGGAGGTAGAGTAAGGTGATAGGAAGAAAAAGTGGAATGGGCAAATAGAAGTGACCAGGAAAATGATCTGCAGTATCGGACAGGCCTTTAGTGAATCCTGAAGGGCTGCATTCCTGGAATATGAAGATGGTTATCTGAACTACAGGCTTTGTTCCTTAGAGGATATGATGAAATTCAAATTCTCCTGTTCCCCCTGAATGAAACCTTTGTAGGAGTCTGTAAACTTCTTGATTTTGGGAGTTGACTGCCAGCAAATCTGAGTTAAGAGTGTGGGCCATTTTGGGTTGGTAGGTAGACTTTTTCTTCAATCTATTATCTTGCTTTATGTGATAAAAACAGAAGTTGTGTCTCTCAATTAGTGCAATCTAGAATTTGTTGCACAATATTAAACTCATGAAAAGGAAGTGAAAGTATATGAAAGCATTTGTGCCACTTGAAGAGGATGCCCATCTATAAGAAGGGTCAGAAGGATGATCTGGGAAATTACAGGCCTGTCAGCTTGACGTCGGTGCCCAGGAAGCTGATGGAGCAGCTCATCCCCTGTTGCCAGGGGGCGTGCAGTGTTGTGTTCCCTAAGGCTCTTTCCAGACCCCTCTCCACCACAGTGCCCCAGGCACCGCTCAGGGATACCTGCCCCAACCTCCGGGTCCCCGTGGATCTGTGTTTGTGATTAATCAAGCCCTTTTCCTTCAGGAGGGGGGCACCTTTCCGACAGTTACCTAAGGACGCCTCACTTCGAACAATGCAGCTGGAATCTCAAGTGATCTTTAACACCGAAAAAAAATCTTATCCCCTTAATTCTCATTGTCTGGGTAACCGTTTACCTGCCTAATTGGTTCTGCATCAGATACTCTTCATTTCTGTCCCTGGCACCTGTCACTTCAGTATTTTAAAAGCACCGATCAAAAGAAAAAGAGGTGGGCAATAAAATCTGACAGGTGAGAAGTGATGGCCACGAGGGACAGCTTGTGTGGCAGCGGTGGCAGCTCTCCGGCACAGTTTGGGTTTGTTGCCTCTCTGCCGCACACGCCGTGAGCTGGTGGTAGCAGTGGAATTACTGAATTTCACAGGGAAACCACTGACACTGCTGCACGCTGGTGCCTGGGGTTCTAACCCCTGCAGGTTGGCTGGGCGGGGGAGGATTCTTTCATACGTAGGCGTGGGGCCAGTCTTTACTACAGATGTGAGCAGAGCTATCTGTCAGCTCCTTCAGCTTGTCAGGCTCGTGGCCTGGGACGGAATCCAGACTGTGTTGGGGTGAATATAGTAATTCTGTTGTAAGCTTCATTTGTATGAGGATTTCACCTGGGAGCTGAAGGAGGTACCAGAGCAGTGCGATGACAGAATGTTCCTCTGCAGCACCCTTGGGCTGAATTGATTGAGTTCATTTAGTTTGTAAGCCACTTCTTTGCTGATTAGCCATGTCAATCCACATTTATCTCACTTTGTGCTGCAGTAGATTACCTTTCTCCATCTTTCTCTATTGCTTGCATTTTTGTTTTTTCATTGTAACAGGTTTTTCTCCTGTAATAGGAGATTGTGTTGCATTTTATTTCTGGGTTTGCCCAGTTGTCAGATTTTCTAGTCCTTTCAGTGGCTAATGGTTTTGTTTGTGGTTTTTAATGTATTGATCATACTTGATGCATCATTCAGTAGCTTTTCTGCATTTTTGCTACGCTATGTATGAAGAATATGATGCTTTTTTACGATAATGTGCTCTTATGTTTCCTGTCTGTGGTCCTAGATTCTCTCATGGTATTAAAAAGACTGAGCAAATGCAAAGGCAAAAGGAGATGGATGAAGTTAACCTCTGCCTGCTTAAAAAGAACTTCATTAGTTGTGATTTCCGTCTCACAGTATGATTCTTGTACTCTGATGAAGATACTGAAGCAGAAGAGAGACAGATTGACAGCAAATGAATGGAACATCAGAGTCACGCTCAGGTGATAAAAAACCTGACTTAGACATTGAAAAGGAGAGTGAAACCTCATTAGAGAAGGCATTGGAGGTCGTCTGACAGTGAGAGGGATGAAGCTGAGAGATGCTCTGACAGTGACTTCCAGGACAATGAACAAGGTTAGTTTTTTTCATAGTGAGGCTTAGAGAAGTTGACCTGATGCATGTTTTACATTTTGTGCGTGCCCAGTACATATGTTAAGGGGAGAACACAGGAAAAACCGTGCAATTCCTACTGAACTGGACAAAGATAGCTATTTTATCTGTTATTAATTCAACCATCCGTCACTAAAATACGGCAAAACCCACGGGCAGTGTAAGGGTGTGCCAGCTCGCAGTGGACTTTGCCAAACTGTTGAGGTGCAGAAATGGAGGTGGAGCCAGTCGGCAAATTAGCTCTAAATACTTGGGCAGATCAGCACTTCATGTCAGTGGTCACTGATGTCCGAGGCCACTCACACCTTCTGAGGATAGGCACTTTTACCTGAGAAGGCCCCGGCACACCCGACGTGCCTCCTGGTATTTTAGCGGTGCTGTCTTTAATGGCCCTGAGCAGCCAGAACCTTGGCGGCGTCCTCTGGTGCACCGCTGGCCTGTGCTGGCCGAGGGAGGAGATGCCGTCAGCTCAGCTCTCCCGGCTGCCTGCCGTGGGATTATCTTCATCAGTAATCCCATGGAAAACTCACAGGCAGTTTCTCATTTCTTAGATGAACAGCAGCATTCCATTCACCACATTGTGAATAAGTCGGAACTGAACTGCCTCTTCCTTGTGGCAGTGTTTTAGTTCTCTCTTAACTTTTCTCCTCTATGGCTTTGTTAGATCCTGAGCTGACTTTATGTGCCTCTTGCTTGTCATAATGTACCAGAATGTCTCCATTTCCTGCTCTTTCAAAATCATTTACTTTAGATTCCTTACATTTGGCAGTCCTAATGTGCAAACCGTTTCTCAAGTTAAATGGAAACATTACTCTCACGCTTGTATTTCTAGGTGAAGTAAGCAATGGTAATACAGCTCTTTGTGAAAAGGTTGCAACTGCAAGAAATGCAGTCTTTTTATAGAAAGTACAAAGTCCACCAGAAATTCCAATTAGGTTTGAAACATCCTTGCTTATAAAATCATTGCAGTGATCAAAAAGAATCTTGATGTTTGTTCTCTCGTGATAATCAGAAACAGCTTGTGATTCATGAAAAATCAGTACAATTAAGCATTCTTTTCTGCTTGTTAGTGTATGGCGTTATGAACTTTTCTGTCACTTTAATCAGCTGCCTCTCAAGCTGTAGCAGTGTGTGATGATCATTCATTCCTATTTCCTATTTGTTGATTTTTGATATTTGCCCCTTTGTAATGAAAACTTTCTACTTTTTTCTTCCCCACCACTGAACAGAAGAGGTGGAGGGAAGGGATAAAAAAGATGTGGGTTTCTCCCAACTGGGATGTAATAATAAATTCATTAAAAATAAGAATTCGTTGGTAATTTTGAGGGCAAGAAGAACTTTCTGTTTGAATGAAGGGCTCTGAAAATAGTATATGTGGAAATATTTCAGGCAACCTTAGTAGCAACCACTAGTTCCATTTTTTTAGGAGATGAACGGTAAAGTGCCTAATAGCTCTCCACAGTGGAAGATGTTTCTGGATATTCATTATTAAAAATTTTTTTCTTTAACACCATTGGTTTTAGTCATGCCTTTTTGCACATCCTCAAGCAGGTCTTTTCCGTTCTTTATGTTTACAAATTCTCCTTCTTCTCAAGACAACAGGACCCCATTTAATTGTTGCTAGCTTCAGCTTTCATCTGCTTGTGTGCTGAAATTCCACATGCTCTGTACATTTATTGTGCTTTGAGATCATCTGCCGAGCCTTGGACCGGTAATTTTTTCAAAGAAGAACTCACTTCAACTTAAGCGTGCGTGTTAGTGTTGGTAGACTAGGATTTTGGATAGCAAGTTTTTGGGCGTGGATGCTATGTTTCTGTGTTTCAGCAATCAGTACACTAATCCACTTGTAAGCTATGAGTGCTGCTTTGGCAGAAATAACACGCTAATAGTAATGGGATCTGGGTTTTTATGAGTACGTGTTGTGGACAGATTTTGTCGCATCTTAGTTCAGCATATCACGACACTCATTCAAGAGTGTCTGAACCCGTTGGGCCCCCTGGGTCAGTTCAGCCAGCATACAGAGTTTTAGAATAAAATCCAGATAACTGAGGTGCCACAGATGTGGCTTTTGCATACAATGTTATGAATCGGACATAAAGAGTGTGTAAGAGGGACCTTGGCATTCAAATCCCTGTAGACCATAAGCCTGTGAAGGAATTGGGGAGAATCGCTGACAGTTCCCCCGGTGCAGTGTGTCATCTGCACGTTGCAGTGGTTCTGTCTCCGAGCTGTTTGTACTCCTATCAGTGTCTGGGAGCGATGCTGTTTTCCAGGACTCTAAACGTACCCCCCCGACAGAACAGAGGCGCGAGTCCGGGGCAGGCTGGAGGCGCCAGGGCCGTTGCCAGGCGGCGGCTGCCCGGTCGTTTGTGTCTCAGGTCCGTGGCAGCAGATGCTGGAGGCCAAACCTCCCCTGCCCGTGGCTGTGGAGTGAGCATGCGCCTCCACGGCTTCCCAGGGAAGGCAGCCTCCTCACAGCACCGCTGCAGCGAGCTGGCAGCGGGCATGGGCTCCGCGCCTCTCCCTTTGCTACTTTAAAGGAAAACTGAGGAGTTTTCTTGAATTGCTGGTCTGGCATCTATACGAGGCAGTCCACTGATTCAGAATGGCAGTTCCAGTTCACACACAGCTTCTTTGTTCTTGTTTTAAAATTAATGGGAGTCGTTAACATATTTTAGGGAATTTTTAGCTTCCGTGTTTGAGGTTTTTTTAAAGGCAGTCCTGCAAAGTTGTTATAATGCACTACAGATGAGTAGGATAATTTAAAATATTACAAAAACTTGCAGCGAGCCTTTCTCAGGCTGAAGCAGATAAAGAAGGAAAGGCAAACCCAGAAGATCTAACAGTGAGGGAAGACACTGGAAGTCTTCATGAAGACATAACAGCAATAGGGCGTCAGAGTCCTGAAGAGCTCAAACAGGCTGAGTCACTGGAAAGTCTCATGGAGGAAGACAAGCAGCACGATGCCAGCAGCAGGGGGGACGATGGGGAGGATCTCGTGCCGTCAGAAAGCCAGCGTGTTGGAAGCGGAGGACAGCGATGAGGAGGGTCCTGAGAGTGACGAGGGGAGCGGTGAGTACAGTCCCTCTACACGGCCACGAGTGGCCAGTGCACGCCAGTGTGGCTGTGTGTCTTTACAGCAGGTCCTGGCACAGCACAAGGGAGGCAGTTCTGGGCTGTTTTCAGGCCCAGAATACTCTGCAGCTGTGAGCTCAACACCCACCCAGAATGTAGCCTTGGTTTATTGTTTCTCTTCCAGTGTTTCCAGTGTAAGGCTTTGGCTGTTCCTTTTCACTCCAGTAGCTGGGTTTCACATGTCATGCAATGATTATGAAATCCAAATGTGATTGATTACCTGTAGGAGAGTCTGTATGCCAGGTTGGGGGAATCTGTTTACAATGTCAAAATACTAGATCCAAAAAGAATCCAAAACTTACCGTGTGAATCACGGTGCAGCAGATGAAGATCAAAACTGTGTTAGTTGATCCATGGTTGCGTTGCTTCACTCTGTTGTGGATTTCTTGGGGAAGAGCAAAACAATTAGTTGTGCAACACCTTGTTTTTACTGTTGATAAAGTGGGCATTTTGCAGTGTATGCAGTTACCTGTATGGATAAGGGGCAATTAATAAAAGGTTGGACACGTGAGCAAGGCTTTGCATTATTGTATCTGGAATGGGAAGAAGTGTAATCTCTTTTTTTGCAATGTCATCCAGGTCACAGGGGAATGTCCTGGGTGCTGTTAAATCAGGCAGCGTAAAAGAATAGATGTCTGCACTGGCGCTGGCATAAAGGAGAGCCACAAGCCATGGTAGATGAAATTTTCAGGTGTCTCTTTGTGTGCTGGATTTGCAGTGGAGTGCAGAATCTCCTTTGTTTTAACAGAAGGTGTTGGTTCTGTTTCTGTTGCTTCCAGTTCACTGCAGTGCATCTAAGATAGTCTTGTGTGGCATAAACAACTGGAATGCTGCTGCTTAATGCTCTCTCTGCGAGGCAGTAGCTGCTGGGTTACTCTGACTGTCTTGTGTGTTGTTTTTGTTTTGGTTTGCATTCAGAATTGAGAGAGTAAAGACAGTAACGTGCTGTTCCTTGAATAATGCTGAAGCCTTCAAAGATGTTTGCTTCTGGAACCCCTCTCTTGTGTGAAAGAAACTTCAGTGTGGGCACTTTCACCACTAGGCTCAGACGAGTTGAGTAAGGACTACTGAAGAAGAAAGAACCTTAAAAACCTAGAGGACAGAATATTATGCTGTAATACAGAACCAAGGAAAGATCAGTGGAATGTGTTGAGCTAGTAATCTGGTACTGAGCTGGCCTAAGACAATAGTGTTGTTCTCTATTAGCACAATTCCTGTGTGCTTTGTGCTTTCATCCAACACACATGGTTTCATGGCTCTAGGCTTGGACAGAGATCCTCTATCCAATACAGACAGATAGTCCAAATGGTAAGTAGGTAACCGCGTTTGCTTCTTAGTCCAGTCCTGCATCATCTCTGCTGCCAGGAGACTACCTGAGATTCAGGATGGTGCAGGTCAAGGCAGGACAAGCAAAATCACTGAATCCTAAAAATTACAGATAGGAACGACTTCCTAAATTGCATAGAGATTTGTCCCTGTCTACCTGGGGGTTATCTAGGTAAATTTTATGGCACAGAAAGAATTGCCAAGAAACTGAGTGTAGAGCAATGGAAGAATTGGTTCTCATTCCATTCTTGGACCTCCAAGGGTCATTTTCAGTGTTGAGAGGAGACTGACAGGCACTGTTCTGGTTTTGTCCCGATGAGACCCATCTGACAGGATTTCTTCCAAGCGGTGCTGTCGTTAGCAGTGCAGAACTAGTTTATTGGAGAAAATCGGATACGCTGAAGAAAGCAAAACGTCCTCTGGGGTTGTGCAGTTGCAGGCTGAGTCCGGGCAGATCGCAACGGTGGTGTGACAGGGTCTGTCAGAAGCGTGGAAGTACCTGGGGTGGGCTCTTGCTGTGTGTTTTCTGATCTCGCTCTGCTCTTTGTGACAAGGAGATATTGCCAGTCCCAAGAGAGACAATTATTGTCAGCAGTGTTTGTCACCCGGCCCTAGGCTCTGTGTTTCGAGAGACTGGCAGTTCAGTTTTGTCAGATGTATGACTCGACTGTGAAGCATCACAATCCCTGCATTTACAGAGCAGAAAATACTTCCTCACTTATTTTTAGATAAGCTTAGTCTTCAGTCACTTAAGTTGGGGAATTGAGGAATCATCAGAACTGTAGCTGGGAGCTTAACATAGACTTTTTTAAAAAAAAAAATGTATTCATAGAAAAATAACACTTTCTGGCTTTCTGAGCGCTGTGCTATACGGTGTCACGCTGCCCTTCAGCTGGGGAAAGTGCTGGTCACAGGGGAGATGAAAGCTACCACCAAATGATGTCAGAGAGCATTTAGCCTTTAGCATAGTGGAGGGCTGAATGGAACCCGCGGTGGGTTGTTTATAACCCCCCAGCGACAAAGCTCACTGCGTGTTTGCAGCTGTAGGGGTGTGCTGTTGCAGGGGAGCACGGTGACCCTGTGCGAGGGGCCCGAAGGGTTCCCCTCAGCGGTTCTCATCTGCCCGCTCTTCCTTCCCCTCCTGTCGATGCGGTGAATAAACACGGGGCAGGGGAGCGGGGCCATCGGGCGGGAACGTGTGTGTGGGGTGGTGGTGGTGGGGAAGCGCCGCGGCCGCATCATCTCGGTGGATTTTTGGCTCCTTGGGCCGCCGCCGATGAGGACAGGGACACTTCGAGCCCCCTTCACCCCTGCGGGCGGCGGGGCGGCCATACTGCAGGATCCCCCTGGGAGCGATCCGTGCCCCCCGCGGGCTGTGCAGCCACTCCCGTCCCCAGTCCGCCGGGGCCATCGCGGTGCAGCCCGTCCGCGGTTGGGGGCCACCGGCGGCTCCTTGCAGCTCGCCCTGTGTCATGCAGCGGGGCCCTGGTGGGCGGCCTGCGCCGGGACACCGGTCATGCGGTGCAGAGACCCTAAACCCTCCCGGCTGCCCCCACGGAGCCCGTTTCATGGTGCCCCCCATTCTGGTAGGGCCGGAGTCCTGCCCCGGGGGGGCGCAGTCAGCGCCCTGCGGTCCCCCTGGCACCGTGAGCCGACCCGCACTGCCCCCTCTCCTCTTCCCCAGGCTCTCGGATGGTCCCCACTGCTCCCCACCGCCCCCACTGCCATCCTCCTCTATCCCGCTCTGCCCCTGCAGGGTTGCGGTTGCGATTCAGCCCCGCAGGGCCCCATGCCCCTCCCTGGCAGGCAGGCGGCTCGTCCTTGGCCTCCCTGGTGAATTATTATTAACTAATAACCCTGCAGAGAGGAGCGGGGGCAGTGCGGAGCACATTTGGGTATGCCTAGCCGGAGAGGATTTGTTTACTAAGGGGTCAGGTTGGAAAGGAGCTGATGAAAAACGGAGATTCATCCCTAGCAGATCTGAACACAGCAGCCACCCTCCAGAAACAAGACCCCGGTTCGCTGCCCAAAGGCTCCTGGTGCCAAAATGTTTGCGTGTGTCTACAAGCAGGGAATCGGGATTTACAGATGGTGCTACTGTAATTCTCTGCATTAGAATATGTTTCTGCTGGAAATGTGGAGGCTGCAGGGGTTCAGGTTTGTGTTTTAAGTATAAATAGGGAATCTGACTCCTCTTTGTGTTTAGCCTGTTTCCAGGCCGTGGTGGTGCCAGCGCTTCCCAGCAAGGCCTGGGCGCTGGTGGGTGCTGCTCAGGGGCTCCCCAGTGCTGCCCTTTGGAGCTGCTCCACGGCCAGGAGCGGGGTTGGGGGGCTGCAGGGCTGTGCTGGGGGACCCTCACTGACCCTCGTGCCCTCAGGTGACGTTGAGCCCAGAATGGGCCCAGAATTCCCGGGTTTGCTGCTGTTAAGAGGCGAACAAGTGCACTCCTGCTCTGTGTTTACTGTTACCAGATCAAAGAAAGGGTCGGCCCCTGGGGCTCTGTGCCAGGCGGGACAGGTTTCCAGCAGCTGCTGGTGTCTGTCTGAAGTGCTAAGGCTTGGACAACTGGCCCAAGCCAGAGCTGGCCTATAGATGTATCCTGTACATTTTAACACTGATAGCCATTGTGCTAGTAGGTATTGTACCAAGTTATAACAACCCAAATATACTGATGTAAAAAGTGTTAAAAGTATTGGAATACTGCAGCCTGAACAACAGGCCCCAAGCTGAAGCTGCTAACTTAGTGTGTAGTCATTAATAAAGTATGTAAACTCGCTAGTGAGAGACGCAGCTTAGACAAAATATAGTCGGTAGTGAGGAGAGAATGTTTCCAACTTTCCTTTCCTTTGTTCAAGGCTGAGAACCCAGGTATTTGGCCTTGTTAGAAACTCCCTTGTTTTCCCCCCCGAGCCCTGGCCAGGCTTTGGGTGGAATCCAACAGGAGGATGAAACCAGAAATTTTCCGCTCAAAACAAAGGTGCCAGCTCTTCTGGCCTGTCGATCCCTGGTATATAAGGCTGGGCCCGTTTGCAGCGACTTTGGCAGCCTCACCTACGGGTGGGCGCACCGCGTAGGATTTCCCACTTGCCGGGACAGGCTCTGCAAACCCTCGCTGTGACCGGGGCTCCCCAGCGACTGCGGATCTGGATGATGATAATATATGCAAGCGGTGATGTATTTTTCTTCATCTCCATGATTTAATGCATTACCCTGTCTTTTGCTGTTTGCTGCTTTAAGACCACTATTCTGCTTTTTCTTACTGCATGTTTTCTGTATTACACTGTTATCACTAGTAAAATACGCCTGCTCTTTTCGCTCTGGTATCTGAGTTTAATTGGTATCCTTAATCAGCAGAACACTGTCCCAGCTCTCAGGGCGCTGCGGTGGACGGTCCGGCTGTCCAGGGCCGAGGGACGGCTGCTGCTCTCGGGCTAGGATATCGAAGCTTCAGCGAGGCGCCTGCAGAGAGAGAAGACTGCTGAGGCTCCCCTGAGGGTGGGTGCGAGGGTGTGGGGCAGTGCCGGGCACCCCGCGGTGTGTGGGTCCCAGCTGCACGTGGGAGCCGTGGGCACAGAGAGCTCTGTGCAGAAAATGAGGTGCCCCTCACCCCTCAGCTGGGGCTGGGCTTGCCTCCCCTGGGCTCATCTTCTCTCGGCCCTCCCCATCCTGACCTGCCTGCTCTGCATGTGACAGGAAGGAGACCTGACCCCAGCAGAGCGAGGGGACCAGAGCTGGGCATGGCCCTGCGGGGCCAGGAGAGCCTCCTCTTCTCCTGGCTCCGGGTGCTGCCAGAGACCAGCGCTCGGATCCCCTGCCCATCCCTGCCCAGACAAGGGGCAGCCTCGGCTCTCGGGGAGTGGAGGGGCTCTCCGTCCTCTCTTCAGAACCCTTATCCAAAGAGATGCAGAGCTCTGCACAGACAAAGCCCCCGGGGGCCTGTGCTGAGCACACGCACGCTGGCAGTGTTTGGGTGCAGACGGGACAGAGCGACTCTCCTGCTCCAGCGCCAGGCTGAGGGCTGGGAAGGTTCATCACCACGGCCTGAGCTGCTGGGACACCTTGGCTGAGGGGAACACGTGGGGTTTACAGCTTCGCCTAACAGGGTGATTTCTGCTGGGAGGTTCACTGGTGGGGAGATGTCACTATTGCGCTGCCCCCTTTCCATGGCAACGCCCTTCCTCACTGTTCTTCCTGACCTCGCCCTGCCTACCTCTCTCACTGGGTCTGCTCTTGCTGGGGCAGGGTCGCTTTTAAGTAACACTTGCAACGGGGAGAAGGGGTTTCAGAAAAGAGTGCCCATGAATTGAGAGGGCAGTTCCAACATCTTGCAGCAGAAACCTCAGTCGAGTTTGGCCAGCAACTAACTCGGCAGTCCAGAACACCCCACCTCTACATGCTTCACGGCTAATAGAACAGCCCTCTGAGACACAGCACTCACCGTTTTCTCTTTCTCCACACACAGATCACAGAGAATAATGCCATCCCCAGCAGCATGGAGCCCAGGACTGCCGCGGCCCCTTCTATGCAGTAGCTGCGGAAATTCATAGGAGCCGCGGCATTTGCTGTTCTCTTGTCGTCCGCTCCTGGAGGAACAATTCTGTGCGTTAGTGTGTCCTGCACAGGACTGGTCACCTCACAGAAGGTCTGACGCGGCCAGGGCCAGTTCTTCTCACTTTGTCAGCTACTCTGAGCCAGTGCCTGTCCTGGGGCTGCGATGTTTCCTTGGTTTCAGTAGAAGAGAGGAAACTCCCAAAGCCATTGCACCTCAGTGCACTCTGGAGTGCCCCTTTCCCCCCTCAGCTTTGCTTACGCTCCGGGGTGGCCGTAATTGAGTTTTGCCAGTGTCAGGGGTTTGCTCCCCCTTCCTGGTCACCCTTCCCATCTGTGCACAATTCCTTTGGCGCTTCCCACCCTTAGCCTCTGGGGCTTGTTAGTGCTGCTGTGCAGAGGCTCCCTCTGACCCTTGGGGACAAGTCGTCCCTCTGAACTGAAGTCATCAGGCCAGATGGAGCGTGCGTGGGGGAGCACAGCAATCGCCCCTTTGAGCGAGAGGGACAGAAACATCCCTGCAGCAGGGAGTGCCCCCCCAGCTCTCCCTCCCCAGCCCAGCTCCCACACCCCGAGGGGACAGACTCGGGCCCTCTCGGCAGACACCTCAACCTCGCTCTCCCTCTTCACCTTTTCCCCAGCGTGGGCACAGCTCGTGTGCCTCCAGTTTTCAGGACTCGTCTCCCACTTACGACCCCCTGCAAGACTGGATCCCATACCTCGATTTCTTTGAAGAATTCTTTCGATCCTGGCGTAATAGGATTCCTTGGGGTTGGACAGCACTGCCAAGAGTCAGAGAAAGGTAATGCCTCAGAGAAAGGTCATGGCTCAGGCACAGAGGGTGCGGAAGGGTGGTGCAGGTTCTCTCTAAGCTTGTGCCCGATCTGCACCCCTTTGGCCCTCAGGTCCCAGGAGGGATCCCCCTCTGCTGTGCCTGGGGCCTCCAGGCACCCACAGCAAGCTCTGGGATGCAGGTGTTGCGGGAGGCCTGTTTGATTAAGAGTCCCATTGCCCACTGTCTGCTGAGCGTGGCTGAGATGCTCTTGTTCCCCAGCTGGCAAAGTTCTGAAAGTCCTGTGATGGGCTAGCTGGGAGGTGAGCGTCTGTCTGAAACCAAAAAACTCCACACCCCAGAGGTGACAGTCCTCCTCAGAGAGCCGTTCCCGGCTTCTTTTCACACACTTGCTCTGCACTAACCATTGTGGGCTGTGCTGCTGACAGGGTGTGCAGTAGGAGGCACTAGGGGCAGAGCCTGCGACAGGGAGAGGTTTGATGTATGACACTGGGTGACCCAAGGATAGCAATTACCTGGCTCGCCCGCTGGTTGAATTGCCTCTGTTGGCTCATCAGAGGCTGGCACCGCCGTGTGGTCTCCTTCCTCAAACGCCGCCTGCTCCATAGTCTCACGGTCCGTCTCTTTAGAAAGAATAAAGGTCAGATTAAGCAGAAGTAGCCATCCCTCATCAGGATGACGATGCCTTCCGAGGGCAGTACTTCTCAAAATACGTCACAGTGCAAAGAAACAAGGCCTGGACGTTTGGGGGTGCACCTAGTCACAGGTCCAAACAAGGTGTCTTTCACGGAGAAGACTTTCAGCACTAGACCCTTTGCAGTTTAGCAGCAGACAGCAAATGCTGACCTGCCCAGAGACTGGGAGACTGCACGTGGAGTTCTTTACGTTCCACTTAGTGCATTTTTGGCAAACTGCAAGGTGATGGCAGGTTCCATCCTTCAGAGAGGACAGGAAGATGCTGTAGCCAGCTGATCTGGGGACAGAGGATTTCTGCACGGCACTTCCCACGGTCCCCCAAAACAAGTGGAAAACCACCAGCCAGTTTTCGAAAGCACAGCTAGAAGCAGAGAGCTAAAGCACCCGGGATGGAATTCACAGCCCTTCCTTTTCGCAGCCTTCAGGTCAGGTGTCCGGCCTCACGCTGGGTGTCCAGCTTTCACCCGTCCCTGACACCGAGGCGACACTGAGAGGCCTCAGGCATCAAGGAACACCAGGGGGCTGGAGCAGGCTGTGAAGCTGGGGCTGCTCCTATCCCGGCAAGGGCAGGCCTGCAGCCCCGGCACTGTCTGCTGGTCTCAGCCAGCCCCAGCTGCCTGCGTATCCTCTGCGCTCTCGCCCCCGGCCACTGGCAGGGTGCTGCCCTCTCAGCACTGAGCAGCAACCAGCTTCTCGGCAAGTCCCTCCCGCACTCGAGGTGTGAGTGCCACCAGCTCCTGCCAGCTGGACACCACCATCTGCCCAGAACAGCTCTGGCCCCAGTAAGGCTGTAACTGGGGCAGCAGCAGTTCCTGGGGCTCAGCTGGAACCCCAGCTGCCAGCAGAGACTTGACCACCTCAGTATCTCGCCAGCACCTGCAAGGCTTGAAGCTGAGCAGGGAGGCCCCTTCCTACTGTGCAAGGCTACGCCTTGTCCCTCCACGCATCTAAAACCTGAGCTGCCAAGGCTTCTGATTAACAGCGACAGACACCTACCGTGGTCTGGCATGGTCTGGTCCAGCTCATTCAGGATTTCCTGCAGCACATCGGAGGGATGCTGGGAGGGTTTTCCTGTATCCGTGTTGTATTTTGCTCTGTGAGGAGCTGAAGGGAAAGTCCAAAGTTAAATGTCTCACAAATACTGAAGACGAGTGCTTTGTCTGTGAAGTAGATCAAGACTGACTACTCACCCCTGCGATGCCCGGGAAGCTCCAGCGCAGGATCCCGCAGAGAATCTGGAAAAGCCCTTCCTGCCCCCACATCTGCAACCAAACACCCACGAGAGTTCCCATCAGGCACTGTGATACACACGGTCGTGACCGAGCAGCAGAAGAGACGAGCAGATCACGCAGTGACACTGCACACACAGTGCAGGTCCACGTTCTCACAGCCGCGAGAGACAACTCGCTCACATCTGGGCTTTGAGCCGGTGGCTCTCAAAGGAACTCAAAAGCCGTGACGTACCCGTGCGCTCTCCCTGAGAGTCCGCCCTGGAAGCCAGGTGGGAAGCTGGATAGTCATCGCCTCCAGGCACGTCTGTGAACAGACAGGACAGAGAAGCTCCTTCAGTACACCTCTGCAGGTCTGAACGGCTGTGAAGGCAGTTCCAACACGGGATTGCTCCATGGCACTCGTCTCCCCCCTCCACCAGGAGCACTGTGCAGGCAGGTACTGGGTGCCTGGACCATGCATGCGAACATGCACAGAGGTGATGGGAGAAAGGACTCTCTGCAGCTCGCACCAGCTCTAAACTCAACCCCAACAAGCCCACCACTGGTTTTGCAGCAGGCACTAGAAGCAGCACAGGGCCTCGAGGCTGTCACAGACACCTTGGCAAGGCAGAGTTCTGACGGCACCCATTCCCTCTCTGATCCTCTTCTGCACGCATGAGCGTGGGCCAGGAGAGCGTTAGGTGACATTTCACACAAACGGAATATTAAAACCCGAGTGCTCGCTCATTCAAGGGACATACCTGTGGGATCGCCCTGATCCTCTTGGACAGGATCCATCTGAGCCGTCGCATGGCCACTGGCTTCGGTCCCAGCTGTAATCAAGCATGTTCCCATTAGAGGTTGTGAGCTCCCTTCCCAGTGACCTGCAGTGACTGGAGGGGTCAGGTAATGCCCTGGGACCCAGAAGTGGGCGGATATTTCCAGAGGTGCAGAGGAGCCAGGGTGACCCATTAATTTGTCCCTCTGAACTGAAGTCATCAGGCCAGATGGAGCGTGCGTGGGGGAGCGCAGCAATCGCCCCTTTGAGTGAGAGGGACAGAAACATCCCTGCAGCAGGGAGTGCCCCCCCAGCTCTCCCTCCCCAGCCCAGCACCCACACCCCGAGGGGACAGACTCGGGCCCTCTCGGCAGACACCTCAACCTCGTTCTCCCTCTTCACCTTTTCCCCAGCGTGGGCACAGCTCGTGTGCCTCCAGTTTTCAGGACTCGTCTCCCACTTACGACCCCCTGCAAGACTGGATCCCATACCTCGATTTCTTTGAAGAATTCTTTCGATCCTGGCGTAATAGGATTCCTTGGGGTTGGACAGCACTGCCAAGAGTCAGAGAAAGGTAATGCCTCAGAGAAAGGTCGTGGCTCAGGCACAGAGGGTGCAGAAGGGTGGTGCAGGTTCTCTCTAAGCTTGTGCCCGATCTGCACCCCTTTGGCCCTCAGGTCCCAGGAGGGATCCCCCTCTGCTGTGCCCGGGGCCTCCAGGCACCCACAGCAAGCTCTGGGATGCAGGTGTTGCGGGAGGCCTGTTTGATTAAGAGTCCCATTGCCCACTGTCTGCTGAGCGTGGCTGAGATGCTCTTGTTCCTCAGCTGGCAAAGTTCTGAAATGGGCTAGCTGGGAGGTGAGCGTCTGTCTGAAACCAAAAAACTCCACACCCCAGAGGTGACAGTCCTCCTCAGAGAGCCGTTCCCGGCTTCTTTTCAAACACTTGCTCTGCACTAACCTTTGTGGGCTGTGCTGCTGACAGGGTATGTAGTAGCAGGCAGTAGGGGCAGAGCCTGCGACAGGGAGAGGTTTGATGTATGACACTGGGTGACCCAAGGATAGCAATTACCTGGCTCGCCCGCTGGTTGAATTGCCTCTGTTGGCTCATCAGAGGCTGGCACCGCCGTGTGGTCTCCTTCCTCAAACGCCGCCTGCTCCATAGTCTCACGGTCCGTCTCTTTAGAAAGAATAAAGGTCAGATTAAGCAGAAGTAGCCATCCCTCATCAGGATGACGATGCCTTCCGAGGGCAGTACTTCTCAAAATACGTCACAGTGCAAAGAAACAAGGCCTGGACGTTTGGGGGTGCACCTAGTCACAGGTCCAAACAAGGTGTCTTTCACGGAGAAGGCTTTCAGCACTAGACCCTTTGCAGTTTAGCAGCAGACAGCAAATGCTGACCTGCCCAGAGACTGGGAGACTGCACGTGGAGTTCTTTACGTTCCACTTAGTGCATTTTTGGCAAACTGCAAGGTGATGGCAGGTTCCATCCTTCAGAGAGGACAGGAAGATGCTGTAGCCAGCTGATCTGGGGACAGAGGATTTCTGCGCGGCACTTCCCACGGTCCCCCAAAACAAGTGGAAAACCACCAGCCAGTTTTCGAAAGCACAGCTAGAAGCAGAGAGCTAAAGCACCCGGGATGGAATTCACAGCCCTTCCTTTTCGCTGCCTTCAGGTCAGGTGTCCAGCCTCAGGCTGGGTGTCCAGCTTTCACCCGTCCCTGACACCGAGGCGACACTGAGAGGCCTCAGGCATCAAGGAACACCAGGGGGCTGGAGCAGGCTGTGCAGCTGGAGCTGCTCCTATCCCGGCAAGGGCAGGCCTGCAGCCCCGGCACTGTCTGCTGGTCTCAGCCAGCCCCAGCTGCCTGCGCATCCTCTGCCCTCTCGCCCCTGGCCACTGGCAGGGTGCTGCCCTCTCAGCACTGAGCAGCAACCAGCTTCTCGGCAAGTCCCTCCCGCACTCGAAGTGTGAGTGCCACCAGCTCCTGCCAGCTGGACACCACCATCTGCCCAGAACAGCTCTGGCCCCAGTAAGGCTGTAACTGGGGCAGCAGCAGTTCCTGGGGCTCAGCTGGAACCCCAGCTGCCAGCAGAGACTTGACCACCTCAGTATCTCGCCAGCAACCGCAAGGCCTGAAGCTGAGCGTCGCCGCCGGGAGTCTCTGGGCGGCCCCTTCCTACTGTGCAAGGCTACGCCTTGTCCCTCCACGCATCTAAAACCTGAGCTGCCAAGGCTTCTGATTAACAGCGACAGACACCTACCGTGGTCTGGCGTGGTCTGGTCCAGCTCATTCAGGATTTCCTGCAGCACATCGGAGGGATGCTGGGAGGGTTTTCCTGTATCCGTGTTGTATTTTGCTCTGTGAGGAGCTGAAGGGAAAGTCCAAAGTTAAATGTCTCACAAATACTGAAGACGAGTGATTTGTCTGTGAAGTAGGTCAAGACTGACTACTCACCCCTGCGATGCTCGGGAAGCTCCAGCGCAGGATCCCGCAGAGAATCTGGAAAAGCTCTTCCTGCCCCCACATCTGCAACCAAACACCCACGAGAGTTCCCATCAGGCACTGTGATACACACGGTCGTGACCGAGCAGCAGAAGAGACGAGCAGATCACGCAGTGACACTGCACACACAGTGCAGGTCCACGTTCTCACAGCCGCGAGAGACAACTCGCTCACATCTGGGCTTTGAGCCGGTGGCTCTCAAAGGAACTCAAAAGCCGTGACGTACCCGTGCGCTCTCCCTGAGAGTCCGCCCTGGAAGCCAGGTGGGAAGCTGGATAGTCATCGCCTCCAGGCACGTCTGTGAACAGACAGGACAGAGAAGCTCCTTCAGTACACCTCTGCAGGTCTGAACGGCTGTGAAGGCAGTTCCAACACGGGATTGCTCCATGGCACTCGTCTCCCCCCTCCACCAGGAGCACTGTGCAGGCAGGTACTGGGTGCCTGGACCAGGCATGCAAACATGCACAGAGGTGATGGGAGAAAGGACTCCCTGCAGCTCGCACCAGCTCTAAACTCAACCCCAGCAAGCCCACCGCTGGTTTTGCAGCAGGCAGTGGAAGCAGCACAGGGCCTCGAGGCTGTCACAGACACCTTGGCAAGGCAGAGTTCTGACGGCACCCATTCCCTCTCTGATCCTCTTCTGCACGCATGAGCGTGGGCCAAGAGAGCGTTAAGTGACATTTCACACAAACGGAATATTAAAACCCGAGTGCTCGCTCATTCAAGGGACATACCTGTGGGATCGCCCTGATCCTCTTGGACAGGATCCATCTGAGCCGTCGCATGGCCACTGGCTTCGGTCCCAGCTGTAATCAAGCATGTTCCCATTAGAGGTTGTGAGCTCCCTTCCCAGTGACCTGCAGTGACTGGAGGGGTCAGGTAATGCCCTGGGACCCAGACGTGGGCGGATATTTCCAGAGGTGCAGAGGAGCCAGGGTGACCCATTAACTGCACCTGGAGGCTTTCAAGGTACTGTTTACAGGCCCTGTGCAACAGCCCTCAGGGATCGGATGGACAAAGGTATGGCCCCAGGGGATTTCTTCCTGGGACACCTTTTGTGGGTGCAAAAGGAGCCCACGTGAAAACGTTATTGCTCCTGTATCTGTTGGAGAAGAGCCCAGTGTCCAGGGAGAGGCTGCCCCAGCGCTGCCCTGTCTGTTCCCTGGGCTGTGGGCTAGGGCTGTGTGTCCCATGGCAATCTGGGTTTGCCCAGGGAGAGCGTTGCAGGGCTGCAGCCGTTGACATCTCCCCCAGACGGACATCCCTGAGGCTGAAAGCTGGGGTCCAGCTGGGGAGCAGCAGAGCCACAAACCCCTCAGAGGTGGCTGTGCCCGGCCTGGGGAAGAAGTGCTCCCGCGGGCTATTGCCCGGCTGCTGCCATGCTGTCAGGCCCTGCCACACCGAGCGGGGGAAGGCTGCCCCGGGGCAGGCGGCACAGGGCCGTCTCCAGGGACACTTTCTCACGGCTGCTCCCAGTCCCACCGTCCACCTGGAAAAGGCCCCCGCAGCGGAGGCAGCCCCCTGTGCCCCCGTACAGGTATCTGCCTCCCGCTGCCTGCGGAGCTGGACACAGCTGGCCCGGCCCAGCCCGGCCCCTGGCTTTCCCGGCCCTGCCCCACCACCAGCCCAGGCCCGCTGTCAGCCCGAGGTGCAGTAGGCACTGGCCCTCACCTGCCCACTTGCCTAATGCCCGCGCTCGCCATGGAGCAGCCCCGGCACCCTGGGCTTGAAGGGCCACCAGAAGCAGGATGAGTATGAGAGTGGGAGCCATGGTCTCCTGCACCTACTCACTGCTGCCGCTGCCGGCACATCTGAGGTGGTGCCTGGACACAGCACTGCCCCCGCCACCATGGCACCGCAGGGCTCTGTGACGTCACAATGCGGCTTCTCCCCCGCAGTGACCTCACAGTGCGGCTTCTCCCCCTCAGCCACAGCCCTGGGGAGGGGCATGTTGGAGAGGAGACGCTCTGTGAAGAGCATCTTTTTTCTGAGCTGAGGGCAACAGGCGACAAGCGTGATGGAGGGCTGCTGCACCGCGGCTATCAGCTGTGAGCTGTGCAGCTTGTTGCCGTGCTCCTGTAGCTCTCCAGCACGGGGAAGGTTTTCAGGAGCTCTTTCCCAAAGGGTCGCAGTTGTTGAGAAACTGTTTTACCTCAACACGTTGAACTTTGTATGGAACAAGGCCTGAGTGAGTAAAGTGTTCAGAGGAGATCTCCTAACCTTGTGAAGAGACACATCTTGGCAGAACTGCTGAAATAAGGCAGGTGAGAAAGAACAGCTTGGCCAGACAACAGAATTAGGAAACATCCAAGGAGAAGAAATTGTCCTCAAATGACTCGTGACCGCAAAAGGGAAAAAGGAGTAGGGGAGTAACTCCCCACATGACCACCCGAGACCCCACGTATGCGTAGTGTAGTTTTGCAACACCAGCATTATGGAAATGCAGGAGGTAGATGGAAGGGCAGAAACTGATTGAAAAACGTCTGCATATTCATGCCTTTAAGGTACATAACGGATGACCTTTTGTTTTAGTGTGTGCATGATCCTTCACGCACCCAGCGCCAAATAAAGAAATGCCAGCTGCTTAACGCTGCATTGGTGTTGAGAGGTTTATTCCCAATTTTGGCAACGCAGTGGGGCTGTCCACTGTCAAAAGCTGCAGCTTCTGGGCTTGGGGGGTGGGGGGAGGGGGGGGTGTCGGAGAGGGTGGGGGCTGCTGCGAGAGCCCTGCCTGAGGGTCCCACCGGGCTCCGGGGACCATGTGGCAACCAGGACTCCTGGGTCGTGGTGCTGGCGCTGCCCCGAGCCCTGAGGGTCCCGTGGGCATGGCCTGTTCCCCTCGTGAGGGGCCATCCAGGGCCAGCTTTCCCTGGGAGCTGGTACCCCTTGGGGTTCTGGCTCTGGGATGAAAAGGGGTCCTTCATCCTGGGCGCTGGGCACCTACAGCTGCAGCTCCCACAGGGCTCGCTCTCCTGAGCTGGCTGGAAATGCTCCTGCTGTAAATCAGCCCGTTACCTTGAACCAGTCCCCTTTGGGAGAAACTCTGCTCCTTCCCACAGGATCCTCCTGTGGCAGGCACCAGGCTGGCAGATTTAAGTCCTGGGCTTGGGGGTGCCATCCCTTTCTGGGGGTGAGATGGCCAGAGCCCTTGTCCTGGGCCCTTCTCACAGCCCCATTTCTGCTTCAGCCCTGCCCCGGGAGCAGTAAGCCTAGCAGTCATAAACTGGGGCACAGCCCAGCCCCGCAGCCACGGCGGTGTTTGTCTGGGCTGGTTTTGGACACCCGCATCTGTCACCCCCTGGGCGAGGCGCTGGCAGACAGGCTGTGAGCTGGGTGGCCCTGAGCCTGAGGCTGAAAGCCAGGGTGCAGCCGGGGAGCAACAGAGCTCACAGCCTGGCCTCCCTGATGTCTCTAGGAACTTGTCTTCTCTGCTCATTCTGACCTTGTAAATAGAAGAATGACAGGGGCAGTTTCTGACTTAAGACTGTTTCAGTGAAAAGAAGGAACCGGGAGATAAGGGAGTGAGTTTCTCCAGTTTTGCATAAACAACGGGTGCCTGGCTAACAGCTCTACCTTTGAAGAACAGCTAAAAGAGCAGGGGGAGGGGGGCGCAGGGGATGATGGTGACCACTAATTCATTTCAAGGCCACGGGGCCGAGCGTCCTTGTCCTCCTGCCCACAGCGCAGCATCGGGTCGGGCTTTCACCCCATGGCCCGGCTCGGCCGCATCCCGCGGGGCGGCCCTGGGACCCAGCACCTTGTCTCTGCTGCCAGGGCCTGCAGCAAGAAAGTTTCTGTTTCCCAGCAGGTGGGGCCGGGACACAAGGACCTGCCCTGCTGGGCTCCCCCCCTGCCCCTGCAGCGGCGGGAGCGTTATCTCCGCCAGGGCTCCACGAAGGGCTCTGCGCAACAGAGGGTGGGGTGGTGGGGAACACAGACAACAACAACAACTCAACAGGAGCAACATAAAAATGGAGAGCCCCCTCCGGGTTCGCCTTCCTTGCTTGCCAGAGCTTCCCCCGCTGCCCTTGTCTAAAGAAAGACTCAACCTACACCACGGTCTGAGCAAAGATAATGGCGGTGGAGTGCGGGGGGCCCGCGGGAGTGGTTTGTCTGTCGTGCTGCCTCTCGGAGCCCGAGCGCGCTCCCCCCCCCCCGGTAACCGGCACCCTCCGCCCTACATCCACCTCACAGCTGACCCACCTGTGCCCTGGGAACCCGCCTCCCGTCCCCAGCCAGTAAACATCCACAACCGGTAGATAAATTTCTGCTTTGTTATCCTAAAGATTCCCTTCTTCTCTCTTTCTTCCCTAATGAGCAAAAATACTTTCGCTGTAGCCATCGTTAATCTAGACGTCGTTAATCTTATAACACAAGGGTGTCATTAGTTTAGACATCGTTAATCATCGTTAACATGATCTAGAAACGATCCTACATTATCTGTAAAACACAAAGTCATTCAGGAAATATTCCAGCATATGCAATATGAAACACAATGCCTTACTAGGCACAGATACCAATATTCACATTAGAACTGTGCAAATGATGGCATTACTCAGTTTTCACTGTGCTGTCAATCAAATACATGGTCTCTACAACATACACTATGTCTCACTGCAAAACAGATTAACTTCATGTTTGGGAGATTAATACGAGGCTACGTTGTTTAGAATTAAGTGCAATGTGTAGAAAAAAAAAGTGTGAGATTGTGTTTTTACATACTGCTTTTGATGTTCCACTCGCTGGCTCGGTTCGAGTTCTAGAAGAAGAAATAAAGGCAATGAGAACTTAGAAGAAAGCACTTGTACCCAGCCAAAAGCAGTGAAAACAGATTATAAAACCTAAACATCAAGACATTATGTTCTGATAGTCTAGTAAATGTGGAAATGTATTTGTACACATAAACCAAATCCCAAATCCCATTTCTAGTTTGTCAGCAATTACTGTAAGACTTACAGCTCTAGAACACAACAGTGCCAGCCAAAGTCCTCAGACATTTTGTCTCTGCTGTGTAAGTATCCAAATGATGAAGTCTGTGCTACAGCTTTGTGCTCTTAAATAGCGACCCTTGCCCTTTCCTCTAGAGCCAGTATGCAAAAAAGCCAGATGTGAGGCATAAGAATACCTGCCATATCCCACCCCGCCTCCCCCAAATGCAAGACACAGTCAAACACTGACAAACAGACTCTTCTGAGATGGGAACATGCGTATCTGTCTTTACTATAAAAGCAAGAGGAAGAAGATAGATACAAGCCGAATGCCTCTCTAATCTAATCTCCTTAGAAAAGGCTAAGAGACCGCAACCCCTCACAAAGACTACAATGCTTTACGGGTACTTACATAACTTGTGTTTTGCTGGTAGTTTTAACTCCTCTAGCAGGGACTCTCCTAACAATTACCGAGGAGTTCTTAGGCATCAGAGCACTGTCATCTGTGTATTCTGAAAACAACACCAATACAGAAGAAAACATGAGTCAGTTTGTAAGACTATTAATATCTAATTACATAGCACTTGAGAGAATCCCTTCACAGACATGAAAGCAAAATTTTATATGTAACATCGCACTCCTGTCATCTCAACACAGTAGCAGCACCTTTCCAGAAGTCTTCAGGTTTGCGAATCAAACACCAGCAGCAAAACCTTTTCCATTCTTTTCAAACAGTTTGGATGCCAGCAGCAAAATGGTCTCAGAGGTCACTGAAGGAGAGTGTGCTCATGCATGAGGTTCTTTCCTGACCTGGATTAAGTTGATTTTGCTTCTGCTAGGCTACAAACCCAAGAGATCTTTGGAGAGAAACAAACCACAGCAAGGTCTCACCTGCATAAACCAGATTCTAAACTCTGACCAGCTTGCCCTGCAACAAAGCAGGCGCTCGGCTAAAGCATGAAAACTCTGCCCCGTTGCTTTCCGAGCTGTTCACTAAAAACGATTCCCCCGTGCTGTGAGTGCTGCGGATAGACAGAACGCAGAAGAGAGCCACCATCTATCTCTCTGTTTCTCGGAGGTTCATCCATCGACAGCCACACTGACAGCTGCTCAGCGCTGTACATTCACATGGAAATGGGACTGGCAGGGCTAGAGTTTGGGTCACAGCACCCTGAGGGGGTTTTGAGCTTGCTTTCACAAGTAGGGCAGAACCGGCTCCAGCTAAAGGCGTCTCTCCTCTCTTAAGTTAATCATCTCGTTTGAATAAGCCAAAGGGATGTGAATTCTTTCAGTTGACTTTTTGCAGAGCAGAGACTCAAATGAAAGCAATTACAAAGACAAGTCTTCTGATAAGCCTTTTGAAACCAGTGTGTGCCTGAGGGTCTCCATGCTTTGCCATGGCTTACACCATGTTCGTCTTTTGAAGAGGAGGAGCTACCTAAGACACTTCGACTGAGTAAGCTTCAAATGTAAAGACATCTCCATGGGAAGGGTTTATATATTGTATTTACGCAAGCTGGATATGACTAAATGTTTTAAAGCACCATCAGCAGCCATTCCCTGTTGTTGTGGTAAGGTATTAGCTGTCTTTTTCTACCTGCCAATCCACAGAAATGTGGCGCTCAGATCACAGCTAACCCTTGCAGTAGGTTAAAACCTTCGTGGGAACAAAAGCACAGACACCAGTATGGTGGTTGCTACTTGTTCAACTTATTAGCTGCGCAACTGCTTTATATATGCTCCTGAAAGGGATCCACCTTAAGCATGGCTGTGTTTTGGTAACATTCTTCTTTGGCATGTTTGATCGGTTCCCTATTCTTCCCGTACATCGCGAGATCTTCCGAGTGCCTCCCCCTACACCCTGTAATCTGCCTAAAGTCCTAACTACTAAAAGCCCTTACCTTTGGAGGCCAAATCAGAACGATGGCCCGCAAGCCAATGTTGCCGAGAAAGTACTACTACTAATGACAGAAGCCGAAGCTTCTACAGAAGACATACCCTGAAACCAACGCCTAGAACTCTGCTCAAATGGGGACTCTCACCATTACACAGCCACCTGTCAAGACAGGCCTGCGCTGGGACTTTCTGATGTCGGAGGAGCTCAAACAGCACTGAGGCTGACAAGCAACGGGGAGGTGATGCCAGTGGCAGCTCTGGAAGCCCAAAGCAGCTGTTTCCACCTGCTGAACGGAGTCATACAGAGTGGTCTTTCTGGTCCAGACCACAAACCACTGGACTGAGATTTCAGAGGCACAGGATAAGCAACCGTGGCTCCACAAAAAGGCAGGAGTTTGCTACGCCTGTGCCCCTCTGAGGGTTGTGGTAGGTCTGCAGAAGATTGCAGGTGGCAGCACCTCTCCACGAGGGAGGCTGTGTATATGAGGACAGCAACCAGTGCACTTATTTGCCAGTTCTGCAAGCCTGCAGAGGTCAGCTGCAGCATGCACAACAGGTGTATGAGGCAGAATGGGGAATGGGTCCTCTTTTTGTATTTTATGACAATTCATTGACCATTAGAAGAGAACCACTGACATCTGCCTTCTGAACAGACTGTCCTTGCATGCAGAGAGATATATATAGAGAGAGATGCATGCTTGTTTTCAATCCACCTGTGAAGTGCACAGGGAGGAGACCTCCAGCCATCTAACAACAGACCGATAGAAAAATGAATTCCCCTTACAAGTCAATCAGTACGCATTTAAATGGATCAGCTGAAAACTGAAGAGTGACAATAACCTGGTGAGGTAAAGGCTGTATTTGCACAGGGCACAGATCACGGCACATATTTGTGTGTGGGACTTGAAGTATCCTCCCACTAGCTTGGTCACCGAGGCAGAGAATTTGTGGAAGAGGGTTTACAAACAGCGGAGTATACTGTCAAGGTAGTTCTGTGGAGGGACCTGGCACCTGTTGGCTTTCATACATTTGATTTTCCTTCACCTCAATTAATTGAGTTCATTTTGGTGATGAAATCGGTGCCAATGGTGAAATCTGGCGAAGTTAAGCAATGTAGACGCTAAAAGTTAATTTTTTTGTTTTTAAATAGGAAAGGACTATATAGGAAAGGACTAAAGCTGGAGCATTATTCCTGAAGTCCCTAGAAATTTCTGTGCGCTCACTTGAACAGCTGCCAGCTTAGCCTAACAGCTCTGAGACCAAACTCGCATCCACCAGCAGGAACCTGTTCCCCGCAGGCAGCAGCATCCCCTAGCAGAGCCTTGGCAGGTACCAGGAGCTGCGAAGCAGCGTCCCTTTGCCTCGCCATGACTCCACATCTGCAGGTTGAGCAGTGACATCACACTCAACAGGGCTACTTTTGACAGTTGTGCAAGCAGAGCTCCAACAGAAATGTTCAACAAAGCTGGAGCCAACACCATCGTTGATTCCTACTCCCTTCTAGCACAAAACTTGTTTTACTGCCAGTAAGTGGCTACAGGGCTTTGGCAAGCACTACACGTTGCACATCGAGCACGTAGTCTTCTATGCCCAGCTCCGTGCCTAACAAGCAGATCGGAACGGCTCTGCGAGGTCCCCACACACTCCACACCCAACGACGGTGGCCGAATCGCAGTGTCCGAAGTTCCCACCCACCGAATTGCTGGCGCCGCTCGCCCTCCCGCTTCCCCGTGCAGTGGCGGGACAGGCCCCGGGCTGACTCACGCCGCGCGGGGACAAGCCCCAGAGAGCACCATGTGGTTCCTGCAGGCCGCGGCCGCCGCCAGCCGGGCAGTGCCCGAGGCCCCGCGCCCGCCGCCCCCACGCACCTTCTCTGGTCTCGGCGTTGCTGACCCGCAGATCGCAGTTGGCCGCCTTCAGCTTCTGGCGGCCCATGATCTTGCGCTTGAGGTCGCCGAGGGAGATGTGGAGGCCACTGAAGGTGACCGTGTCACGGCGCAGCTGGGAGAAGGACTGGAAGTGGACGCACGGCATGGCTGGGCCCGGCGACGCCTGCTCCTGACAGGGTCTGCCGTGCGCGGCAGGTGGTATCTGCCAGCCCCTGGCCCCCGCCCCTGCAACGCCTCCGGCCCGGGGCCCTCAGCGATGGAGCTGGGCTGCGGCGGCAGCGCCCACCCGGCTCCTCCTGGCAGCCCGGGCCCGCAGATGGGCGATGGGGAGAGGCCCCGCGGCCCCGGCTCAGCCTCCGCTCCCTCTCTCGCGGGCAGCGCTCCCAGGCTCGCTGTGGCGACTCGAGTGCTGCTGCCCCAACACTCCACCGAGGGGCTTCCTGACCACCAGCAGCACAGACTGCGACCCGCCCCCGCCACTGCCACGGCAGCGTGTCACCGCAGACGGCCACGACCCGGCGCGTGGCGATGAAAGGACAGTGTTCTGTCACCGCCCGGGGCTGTGCCTGCCCGGTGTCCTTCCTGCCACCCCCGGGGCTGTCCCTGCCTGGACTCCTGCCACCCCCATGGCCTGCGGTGTCCCCCCTGTCCCCGTCCAGACCTCCACCATGCAGCATCAGCTCCGTCCCGCCAGCCCCTGCGCCTGTGGGGTCCGTCCCAACAGCCCTGGGCCCATCACTGCCCGACGTGCTGTCACCCCCCAGGCCTGTCACCTCCTGGCGTCCCTCCTGTCCCCCCCAGGCTGTCACCACCCGGTGTCCCCTCCTGCCAGCAGCCCCCCAGGGCAAGGCAGCCTGGGGCAGAGGCAGCGGGCTTTGCCCTGTGGCCCCGGCTGCCGGAGCTGCCGGGCGGCGAAGGGAGGGGACGTCTCAGGGTGCTGAGCAAGGCCCCACGTCGCCTCCTGCCGCCGCCCCGATCCCCGCTGACGGGGCAGCCCCTTGTTTCCCGGCCAGGGAGGGGCCGCCAGCCCGGCCGGCGCTGGGAGGGGCCGGGGCCGGGGCCGGGCGGGGCCGGGCGCTCTCAAGGCGCCGCCGCGGCGCCTTTCTCCGGGTCTGTCACCGCCGATGCGAAGCCGGGGCCGGTTTCCGCGCCCCCCTCCGCCGGGACGCGCCGAGCCGCGGCGGCTGCAGCGGTGCGGGCCGGGCCCGGGAGCGGCGGCGCTGGCGCTGTCCGTGTCCGTGGCGCTGGCGGCCCGGGACGGGCGGCACCGCGGGGCCGGTGAGTCGGGGCCGGGGGCGCGGCCGAGGCGGGCAGCGGGGCCCGGGCGGCGGCGGCCCCGCGGCGGGAGGGGCCGGGGCGGGCGGCACGGGGCGGCCCCGCCGCGCTTCGGGCCTTTGTAGCCGGAGGGGGGGGGCGGCCGCCGCGCCGGGCCGCACCGCGGGGCCGGCGGCTGGGGCGGCTCGGCCGGGGCCCGCGGCACCTTCGGCCCCGGGGCCGGCGTGTCGGGCCCCGGGCGGGGCCGAGCGGGCCGGCGGGGAAGGGCCCCCGGCGGCCGCGGTGGGAGCTGGGGCGGTACCGGCACGGCCGGCAGCTCCCCCCGGGTCGCCTGAGGAGGGACCCGCCGGCGCCTCCTGACCCGCCGGGACTCTGCTTCTGCCTTGGAGTAAGGAGGAGAGCGGGAGGGAACAGCAAACCCGGCTGCCGAGGCCGGGCTGGGGGGTTCCAGGGGCCTTCGGCACTAAAGGCAGCGACCCCGGGAGAGGTTTGCCGGCAGCGCGGCCTGGAGCGCTGAGAGAGGGGAGGCAGCGGAGTGAGGTGTGACCGCAGGGGCTGGAGGTTTATCGACAGGCTCGCTTTGGGGTCCATGTCTCCGTGTGCTTCACTGCTCAGATCTAAACGGCTGAGGTGGAAAACCGGAGTTTAAAAGTTAATGTGTCACCATTAGATTTTTGAGTTTCATTAAACTCTTGCTCCAGTGGGCTAGAAGCTGTCCTACAGCTTCCACTCACCTGTCACTTGACAGGATGTTTTCCTCTCTCAGCACTTATCCCCAGACACACCCCAAAGCCCTTTTTCCAGGTCCCCAACACCACGTGTGAAACTGAGCCTTACACAGAATTGCAAAGCTTTTGACTTGACTGAAGTGAGTGTAATTTTTCTGAAATAATTTGCTTATTCAAGTAGGCAGTGAACACTATAAAATGCAGGATTAACTAACAGTTTAAATGGTTTGTGATCTTTCTGTGCAGTGCTGCGTTATTCTGGTCTTCCTCGATTGTTAAAGAGCCAGAGCTCTGAAGCAGGGAATCGATAAGGTTTGGTATCCACATGCTTTACTAGAAACAAGGCTTAAGTTCTAGCTGTTCCGTGGTTAGACTCTGTCTTGAAAACCAACCTCTGACATCAGATCCAGTTTCTTCATTCAGTACTTTAAGGTTGTTGCCAAACTAGTTTGTTCAATTGGCTTTGGCATCTTGGAATTTATTTGTTTGGTTGGTTTTTTTTAAAAAGCAAGCCTTGCAACTTTTTTTCTTGGGGCTCTGATGAAACATGTCTGTAATGATGTTCTGGATTTTTTTAAGTTACTTTGAGTTGCTTGGCGACTAGGGGTGGAGGAGTGTTTCCTCTCTGGCAGCGTAATGCCGTGCTGCTGCACATGGAGCCTGTTTCTGCTGAATTTGGGAATTTATGTTTAGTAGCAATTTTGCCAGTAGTTTGACCAGCAATAGCTTTGGGCCTCCTACTGGATAATCAGTTTGACATTTTGATTTCCTGAAAGCTGATTTATCTGTGGTTTTGTGACCAGGTTGTCTGCATTATAATTGACAGCTCAACTTTGCTCTCCTTCTGGAATCAAACCTGTGTAGCCTTTATACTGAATTGTTGATTAATTCCGCTGCCCCTGCAGAAGAAATACTATTAAGAGAAGTTGTGGAAAACCACTTACTGCTTTGCTTAGAACTGCTTCTTGCTTTCTGGGTAACAATAAATTTATGGGGTGGCTTAAGCAGCTTCTGCATGAACAGAAGATACAAACTGCTGAGTGGAACTCAAAAGCGTGAAGACACTGCAACAAAAGCAGATTTTCTTTCATATGTTCTTAACTCCTTACTCTTCTCCTTGACCCCTGCAGTGGTTAAAAAAAGCTCAGATATCGTGGTGGTATTCATCACTTAAAAACCAAACTAAAGTAGAACATGAAAAATAATTCTCAAGTGCAATTTTCTTTCACTGTGGAAAAATCTTTGTACATTTAGAATTATGTTAGCCTTTTGTTCAGTTGTTTATTTCAGAAAAAAAAAAAACAACAACAAACAAACAAAACCCAAACAAACCCAAACCACCCTAATTTGCTTTAAATTTCTCCTAAGTTTCTATTCCAGGCTAAGGTTGGCATCTGCCATTGCCTTGCATTGCTTGTGCGGGAGCCCCCCGTACTGGAACCCCTGAAGCCCAGCAGACAATGTGCCAGTTTATTACGTTGCTGTTGCTCCGCTTTGAAAGCAGCAGAGTTTGAGTAACTCGGGTCACATCCCGGTTTGCCAGGAGGTGTAGAACCTCCTGTTTGGTCTGCGCTGGCAGCACTAATGACAAATAATGCATTCTGTTTGAGAGGTGGTGAAGAATAGGGAAATATTTCTAAGATGCAAACAGCTGATGGATTGTGGCTGTGTGCTCCCAGCTCTGGTAGATTTATACGATTATTTAACGCTTCAAGATGCTTTGCTGTTTACTCCCAAGCTTCACTTGCCTCTTTTTAGCTGCGCTCTTGGAGCAAGGGGAACTCTGTGGATTAGGGGTTGTCTGGAGGCCAGCTTGTGGCCAATTTCTAGTGATTTACCTTATTCTAGTGAAAATGATGTGTGCAGGTTTCAGCGCTGCCGGGACCGGAGAGCACGTTGCCGTTGCCCCTTCCCTACCCGCAGCTGGTCGGGCTGGAAGTTAAGCACAGACCCCAGGGCTGAAATACGAAGAAATTTATTTCAACAGAGTGATAGAACAATCTGAACAACAACAGTAGCAATGATAACAACAATAAACAGCAATAACATCCTGGGACATTATATAGCAATAAACAGCAATAACATCCTGGGACATTATATAGCAATAATATCCTGGGACATGGCCATTGGCCGTGGGTACCACCTTAGGTTGCTGTATGTGGCCTGTGTGCTCAGCAAGCAGTAAATAAGAAGCAAGATGTTGGATTTTGCATTTATCCGGTAGCTTTAGCTGCACCGGTGTCCTGCACATTGAATTTCAGTGTTTGAGTTTTGTTTGCCCTGCTGTTGTTTCTCCTTTCATGAAGAAACCACTGGTCTGCCCTGTCACATGCTTGCTTCCTTGGAAATACCTGGCTTAATTATTTACAGTTAGCTATTTAGAGTACTTAAACTGAACCTGTTGCTTCCCAGTTCTTTTAGCCCACGCACGGTTGGGATGTGCAGCAAGACAGCTTTCTGGCTTACTTCCAGTCTGGCTGCAGCTTTTCATGGGGCAAAGAGGTTGCTGGTATTTGGTCATCAGATTTCCTTTCCCACTTTGAAAAAGTTGATCTTGGAGGCGCTGTGTGCATTAGCTTTTTCTTCCAGAAAGCAATTTATGAAACAACTTGGATATAGTGACGGAAGATCCCACTGGGCAATAACTTTGCTTCAAATCCTGTATTAGTGTTGCCAGATTTATTTTTTTTAATTGCAGTGGAGCAGAGTTTTGAATAATCGTTAAGGCATTTGCATAGACCTTATTTTTATCCCACACAGCAGTGGTCTGTGTAAAACCATGAGGAGTCAGACAGTTGTCACTATTAAACATCTGTGTCCACATCAATTTTGTATGGCCTGATTATTGCTGGGTGATTTCTTGAAGCTTTGGCATGATAATTTTATAGTTGGTGAGCTTTACATACAGTGACTAAAAGAGTGAAGATCCTGTGCTTTTAGTTCTTAGGGGGGAGAGGGGCAGGGGTGGGCTGTCTCAGCTGTAGCCAAAAGAGAATCCCTAAAGTGGATGCAGTCTTACAAAAATAATTAATAAAGCATTCCCCTGGACAGGACAGGTTGTTTTGCAGTGTTGTGTTGCCAAGCAGATTTGCCTTTCCACAGGCTTCTCCCTTGAACTTCAAGGTCCAGCTCTATATTTCTGTGAAGTTTGCTTTGAAAAAGGTTATCACCAGGGCTTTGGTTGTGCTGTACAGGCATGGCGCCCTGAATTTCTTTCTTGATTTCTTACCTGTGCTGAGAGAGTAGAAAAATATTTCCCTATTCAAACCTTTTGCTTTCTGTCTTTTCCTTTTGCTGGGAACTGGGTTCATGTTATTCTGTTTACCTTCTAATTTATGCTTCATGTAATTGTTCGCTTTGCAGGTCTTCGGGTTTCTGGTTCTACTAAATACACTGTCTGGATAGTCAAGGCAGGGAGGTTCGCAACCTTGAGAAAATAATAACAAAGAAAGCCCAAACACCTAATCTGAAAAGAATGATTAGGGGATTCTTGTACTGCTAGTGTCGTACATGACTGCTATTAACAAAGTCTGGGCAAGAGTGTGGGCTGTACTCGTGCATGTGTGTATGTCCAGGTTTTTCTGCTCTCTGCCACGGCTGTACCATTTCCTAGCCATTATTCTTGTCCTATCTTCCCCTCCCTGCAGCCATTCTAAACTACTCCCTCTAATCCACTGGCATTAATGGCACAATCTGAGATGAGGCGGCTGTGCTGCTGGCAATATCTAAACAAAACAGACTCTGTTGCATAGACATCTCTTACTTCTGTAAACACCACATGATGTCTAAAAACTGGTGTTACAATGGCTGTCGTGAGAGAAGTAACATCCAGAAACCCAAGATGGCAGAAAAAATTAGGAAATACCCCTTCAGTCTTCTTTTGTAATCCTCTACCAGGGAATGTTCCCCAGAGTACATTTCTTAGCCCTTGAAGCACGCTTTACTGAAAGGGACCTGGTCGTGAGTTCTGAGTGTAGCTATTTATTATGGTGCGGTTGGACAAAAAATGTGTATTTAGAAAACTAAAACCATTACATTTTATTAAATAAATGTGATTATTAAATAACATTGTTCTTTGCCTTCCAGTCTGCAGAAGCATGGACATTCACAACAGTCTGACCCGGCTGAACACGCTGGAGAACTGCACGGTGATTGGGGGCCACTTGCAAATCTTGCTGATGTTTAAAACCAAGCCTGAAGATTTCCATGAGCTCGGCTTTCCTAAACTGGCTATGGTTATAGACTATTTGCTTCTTTTTTGTGTGTGTGTGGCCGTAAGAGTTTAAAGGGACTTTTCCCAACCTCACTGTGAGTCGAGGAACTCGTCTGTGTTTTAACTCTGCACCGGTCATTTTTGAGATGGTTCACCTGCAGGAGATCGGCCTCTGTAACCTGATGGACGTTACTCGAGGCTCTGTGCGGATTGAGAAGAACAATGAATTATGTGACTTGTCCACGATCGGCTGGTCAAGGATTTTAGATTCTGTCGAAGATAATTGCATTGTGGCCAACAAGGATGACAAAGTTAGAGTGTGGAGATGTGTGTCCAGGAGCTGTGAGAGGGAAGAGCAACTGTGCACCTACTGTGATAAATGGAATTTTCGCTGAACGCTGCTGGGCCCACGATGGCTGTCAGAGAGGTGAGTCTGGGGCGTGGTGTATGTCAACTGTGGTTTTGCTGTCAGTTTTTAACCTGTCAGACCTATTGGAGGGCTAATAGGTGCCTGTTAACCTGCTACCTTTAAGCACAGCTTCCTAAAAGCAAGGCTTAAAATTAGCATTATTCAGGTGAAGAGAGGGCCTGTGGGATGGGGCTGTTTTAGCAGTTTTCACCTATGTGAATAAAGTGTGCAAGAATGTTGTCTTTGGTTTCTTTGCCAAGTTAGGGACTGCCTGAAGCGCTCAAGTTTAACTGACTCGGAGTGTATCTGGTATCTTGTGTAATATTTAAGGTGGTATTAGTATCTCTGATGAGGTTTGGGTAGGGGATTAAAAGTGCAGATTGACTGGAAGGCTGCTGCAGGCAGAAACAGAACCGGAAAGAACAGTCTGATGGAATAAACCCAACTCCATAGAGGTGCAATTACATTTTTACTGAAACATGACTGCTGTAAGAAGGTGTAAGGCCTGTGGATGAGTGAGCAGCGTTTGCACAGAGCAAGAAGCTGGAAGCTGTGGCAGGAGGCCTTATTTTTGCAGGACGAGAATGAGAGGCATGACACACACCAGTACGGCTAACAGTCAAGCTCTGATGTTTATTAGAAAAACAAGTCCTTATTTATTCTTGTGACAGCAAATCCGTGTGTTGCTCTGGCGCATGCTCATTTCAAAAACTCGTTCCTCTCAGCACTTTCCACAAGCGCTACTAAGCGTCCACAACCGGTAGATAAATTTCTGCTTTGTTATCCTAAAGATTCCCTTCTTCTCTCTTTCTTCCCCTAATGAGCAAAAATACTTTTGCTGTAGCCGTCGTTAATCTAGACGCCGCTAATCTTCTAACACAAGGGCGTCATTAATTTAGACATCGTTAATCTTCTAACTTGAATGCTGCTGACACTTTTACATTGTCAGTGACGCAGACGGTTCGCGACCCGGCATACGCACCCGCAGCAAGCCAAGCCAGACCTGAAGGGAAAAGGAGAAGGAGGAGAGAGGACCAGGGTGGGGATTGCCTGCAGCAGGAGTCCCGGGGAGGGTGAAATACCTGGGCTTTGAGCCTGGGGTTTTGTTCACGGGAGAAGTTCTGGTCAGAAATTTGGCTGCTGCTGCAAGCCCTGAACTCCAGTTCTCACACTGTATTAGCATTGCTTTTCATTCCATACGGCTTTGTTTTTTCCAAACTTGGAACTGACCTGCAGTTTAGTTTGATTTATGTTAAAACTGACTGACAGGGAGCACAGTGAATTGAGGTAAAACTGACACATTTGGAATTGTCTGTCTTTCTGGACGTAGTGCATCCAACTGAAGCAAACTTGCAGACTGGAGAGAGTTTCTGGCCAAGCTTTAAAGGGCCACCTGGAGTGCTAAGTGCCAAATTTGAGAAGGAATCCCTACCAGTATGCATAAACTAATAAAATTAAGGTGGTTTCTCCTCTGATACTCCTCACCCCCAAATCAACTCACTTCCTTTTAAAGAAGGTGGTTGTTTTTGTCGCCAGAATAACAGGGTATGGTGCAAGAAGATGCAAACGTGTATGTGTGTTCGTTTTTAAAAATGAAAAATAAGGTCATAAGGTAGTTTAGTTTTTTTAAACTCTTGTGGTATATGGTTCAGCAGCACTGAAACCTGGCTCCTTATACATTTGTGTTTTATGTTTTCCACTGTTTCATAACATTAAAGATCTAACTGAAACTTGTTCTGTGGCTAGAGCCTTCATAATGTCCCTCGTTCCTGTGAATTTTCTGGGGCTGTGCTACAGCAGGCTAGAATGCATGTTTTCTCTCCCTCGTGTGACTGCCTATTTCTATGAAACCTGTAGGAATGTGATGTTGTTACCACTGGGGCAGAAATTTCAGCTCCTGAGTCTCTCATACAAATTCAGCTCCATTTCCTGGAGGATACCTGTGCAGCATCCCACGCTTACTTACCTTAGTTACCGAAGGAAGCCAAGCTTGTATGTCCATTTGACTTGACTTTGAAACTGAAATTTGAATTTGAAAAGAATTTCTAGAGTACTTATATAGAGATGCTCCCATCTGGTTTTCTGTGTTCCTTGTGGAAGATTTAGAGAAGCAGTGCTCCTGCATGTTTTGGCTGTAGTATGCATTTTCAAAACAGTTAACAAGCCACGCTTATCTCTGTTTTGCAAAGCTTTGTAAGATTTGTCCTTTTATTTATTGGTAGCTGGTTCTCAGCAAGTTGCTATCTGCATTGTATTGTGCCTTGTGACACCTGCCTGTATGCCTCTCAAGTTATTTTAACAGCTTGAGTAGTCTTTTAGAGGTTTTAGACTTTTTGAGTAGTCTTTTGAATAGTCTTCAGCTTTCAACACACATGCACACCCGTAACTGTGGTAGAGACTGGCATTTATTTAGTGAAGCCGTTCATCTCTGTTTGCTCGGTTCTCTGCTCTTGTGCCAGCCATAACGTATCCTTAGCACATGTAATTGTTTTCTCAAGGTTGTTAAGCGCTCGTGTGAATTGTACTTTGGCTTTCCTCCGCCTGAAGAGCCTCACAGCAGCTCCCAGAACTGAGGGTATGAATGGCATGAAATCTTTCCCTCGGCATTTTTGCAGCTTATCTGTGAATCCTCAGCAGAGAATTCTGTGCTGAAGTTTCCCATCTCTCTGGTTTTAAGTGTATTTTCCTCTTACGTTTGTTCTTTGGCTTTTAACCAATGCTGGAATGAAATGTAGCAATTTCAGTATAATTTCCTTGGGGGAGGTTTAGTTTTGTGTGTTGTTATTTTTAAGGAGGGTTATTTGTACCCTTGGTTTGTTTTACAGAACTTGGTGTAGAATCTCCTGTTTGCTGTTTTTTGTTTTGCATCTCTGGCTGGAAAGTTGTTGCTGTCTAATCTGGTAGCGCTGCTACCCTGGGACTGTGGGCCAGGATATCTTGTTTACTGTTTTGTCTACTAGAAAAAAATTCTTCAAAAATCTTAAAAAATAATTGTTTTGTTGTTACAGAGTGTATGCCAATTGACAGTGACAAGCCCCAAGCTGTCAAGCTTTTCCAGCGTGCTAAGCTTTGAGTCTTGCGGGAGAAAATAGAAGATGGGCAAGAATTTTGAGAAAGCACATATGGGAAGGCTGAAAGATGTCACAGAAAGGTCTTGTGTGAGTGGGAAGGGAAATGGTCACGGTTGGGGTTGGCGTGGGGTTGCTGGCTGTCCCGTTACAGGATTTCACCAGACTCTTGAGTATCTCTAGGCTTGCTTTATTAACTCAGAGTTGGGCTGTCACCACAGTGAGTGGCAACAGCTGACGAAAAGCATCTTATATTTATGTGATTCTTCATAATTTGCAATACAGTATCAATGCATCCTCAATTTTAAAAATCCATTATATTCCAGAGTTCCGACTAGTTCTTCTCGTTCCACTCCGGTTCCTCTTCTGACATCGCTGCTCACTGATGCAGTCTTCGGTCACCACGATGACTTATCTTCAGTATTGTTCCTAGAGCACCTGAGCTGTATAAAACAATATCTGTTCATTAATTCTTCCTGCTATTAATAATATCCTAAGAGAAAAGAGTTTTCTAAAGCTTATTCCTTTTACATCCCCCATCTCTTCAACACCAGTCCCTGAGCTTCCCCTGCCTGCTTTCTGCAGTGGCTTCCTGTTGGAGAACGGCTTGCAGAGAGCAAGGCCATGGGTCCCTGCAGAAGCTGATTGCAGCCATCTGAGGTAAACAAAGGAATAAACCCAGGGTACAGTTATGCCAAACAACAGACTGTTATGTTAACAAAGAGAGAAACTGAGGTACACAATGGCCTTGATGGTAAAAACAACCTTGGGAAAGGAGGCAGTCCAGAAAAGGGAAGATGTTGTGACATGTCTGAGATGCCACAGGGGGCTGGGATATTATAATATAGCTTTTTACATGTATCCAATAGATTTGTGAGTAGTATGCATGATTATTGTAGAGTGCTTATATAAGGTGTGATTTCTGTCAATAAAGTTGAAGCTTGCTCTATCATTCACATTGAATCGGCTGCTTGCTTCCTCCGCCCGCCGCAAGTGGCGCACCGAACAGGGTTACCCGAACCCTGCTTTTGCACCAGACGGAACCCGGGAAGCGGCGGAACGGATTTTACGGAGCTGGAAGGCGATAAGGTCGCTGCTGACGGCAGTAAGACGTGTGCCATCTCCTAAAGCGTCGGGATTCGTAAGTCTGACATCGAGGCAGCTGGTCCGGCTTCAGGAGATTTTGGTGTCCGTGGATGGCTACCCCGGAATTGGCCGAATAGGGGTGAGACCCAGGAAAGGCCAGGCCGAATAGGGGTGAGACCCAGGAAAGGCCAGAGGAATTTAAGGCTGAATAGGGGTGAGACCCAGGAAAAGCCTCCCTGGTGTTTGGCTACTTGATCGGACTTTAAGGAAGGTCGTCAGCTGCGCCAGGGGTGTGGAATTTGTGGAATTTGTGGAGTTGCTGCCCGGGCAGCCACATGGAACGAGAGGTAGCCATTCAACTTTTACAGCGCTTTTTAGAAAAGCGGGGAGTAGGTCCGTTAAAAAAGACTTAGCCGCGCTGATTGGTTTGGGCAAGGCTAAGGGACACTTTAAAGAGCCAAATTTATTGTTTGAAGAAGCAGAATGGTGAGATAATCTTTTAGACCCTGATGCTGTAAATCCTGAAAAAGAGTCTGGACTGTCTGGTCTGTATCCTCCTTTAATTGGGGATGATCCATAGATAAAACTGAGGCGAAAAAATCATAAAAGTGAGGCGAAATAACTTTGGTGCAAGGGAATATGGACACGGCAAGAAGAATTCTTACTCCTGTAAGCTATGAGCCGAGTCATCAGCCACGTTGGGAAGAACGGCATTTTTCTGTTATTAAAGATGTAAGCATTAATAAGAACGGGCTGCAAAACCTCAGACTACACCAGCTGTACTGGAGGCGATGGCTCAGGGATATCGATTGGCCCCCTAGAAATTGGCTAACACTTTTAAGAAGAAAAACCGGCATTCACGCCGGGACAGTATTCTATCTGAAACAACGAGCGTGTGGATCTCCGTGCTCAGCGTTCGGAGCTGGCGGCGGTGGCCCGGGGCCTCCCCGACCCCCCCCCGCGGAGCGGCCGCCTGCGGCTGAGCCCGGCACTGCGCTCTCAGCACCCCACCCCCCCCCGCCAAAAGCGGCAGGGTTATGCAGCACAGGCTTTAGATGTTCTTAATGGAATCTTCGTATTTGTAATATTTGTCACTTTATGTTGTGAGTGATGAGTGTCAGGAGCTCCTTTTTGTGTGTGTGTGAGTGTGTGTGTGTGTGTGTGAGACGCGGCCCACTGCAGCTGCGGAGTTCTCCGGCCAGGGAAGCGGCCGGCCAGGAACTGCAGGGTCCTAGTGCCCGCCCGCTGGGTCATCGGCGCTGCGGTTTGTTTGGGCTCAGTGTTCTAACTGTTACAAGGTAAAATACCTCTAGCAGGAGGCAGTAATTCTGTGTTGATTGTTGTTTTGAATTTAGGTGCATACTCTGCGGGGAGAGTGCACCTTTGTACCATCTGCCTAACGAAAATATTGTTAAAAAGTCATCTGCAACCTTACACGGGTTGTTTGTTTTACCAGGGGTTGTAGATGCTGATTATGAAGAGAAAAATCAAAATTATGGTCTGTACCCCTGTGTTCTGTAACAAAACAAAACAAAACAAAAAAAAGTAAAAAAAAAATAAAAAAAAATAAAAAAAAAAATTGTTCAGCTTGTTAAAGACACTGCAATTACTCAGGATTTGGATCAACAGGTACCCCTTAAATATTTTTGGACTAAAACAGTAACACAAGGTTAACTTCTGGTAAAATGTACTCTCGTTAAAGCTAAAAAATCTGTCGAGCTGACATGCATTTTAGATACTGCTGCAAATGTGACCATAATATCTGTGAGCAGATTGGCTGTTAGCCCTGGTACCTCAAATGCTTTTCAGGGTTGGTGTCATGCTGTAACAATTTAAAGCAAGGATCTCATTCGTGTAAGAGGCCCAGAAAATTGGGTAGCAAATATCCATCCATTTATATTGGAAAACCCCTATTGCATTTTGGGGTCGTAACTGTATGACTCAATGAGGAACTCAAATTGCATCAAATTTGTCTTAATCACCACTGTAGCACAACCCACCCTGAAACCCCCCTGACACTAACCTTGTGAACCGAATCACCTGTGTGTATTGTCCTGCAACAACTTAAAACTGTTATTAAGACTTTAAAAGATTTACAGACACTGTTAGGAACCATAAATTAGATACAGCCGTGGGCCTAACTCATGATGATCTGCATAGCTTATTTGATATTTTGTGAAAAGATCCTTCACTGACATCACCCAAAGTACTTACAGAGAAAGCAAAACAAGATCTTCACCATATAGCTACCAAGCATCGCAGGTATACTGCATTCCCCCACAGGACAAACCATCGTAGAAAGAGCACACCAGACCTTGAAAGTGCTTTTGCAAAAACAAAAGGGGGGAGAGATCTTGGCTCCAGGTCAACCATTTGCTCTGCTGTAAAACGCATGCATTTCTTCCACCAGAATGTCAGAGCAACACAAAACCAGTTTTCTTTATCAAGGTATCCAGCTAAAAACATCACTGCAACTTGCCCTGAATACCAGACAGACTCCATCTCTTCAAACCTTTTAAATATCTCCCCTGTGTTACAGGTGTCACCAGTATTGTGTCATTTTTCATCACAGATACCAGATCAACAAGAAGTCCAGAGCAAAGCTCAAGTGTTAACAAAAACCTAGAAAGGGGTAACTGGGAAGGACCATTTTCTTTAATAACCTGGGGAAGAGGTTGTGCTTGTGTCTCCACAGGTCTCAGTCTCCAATGGTCACCAGCAAGGTGTGTGCAACCACACCTGAGGGTGAGAGGCAGCCAGCACTCAGGATCCAGCTGTGGGTGCTGTGAGTGCCACTCTGCCGACAGTTTGCGGTCTCTTCGACTGATCTTTTAAGCAGAATGTCTGAGTAATGTTTGCTACTGCAACAGAACAAACTACACTACAGTTGCCAATTCTTTTAAGAGAAAATGCTAACAGTAATTGTAACTCCTTAATGAAATATATAGGCTTACTAGTCACTTGTGCAAAATGTAGTTTAGATAAAATATAGTTATTAATAAGGATAAGATGCTGTAAGAATATATGTATTCCACTTTCTTTGTTTAGTAATATTAAGAATTAAGAGCTCAAGTATTTAACCTTATTTAGAAACTCCCTTGGTTTTCCCCCTGGAGTACTGGCCAGGCTCCAGGTGGAACCCAACAGGAGGATGAAATCAGATGTTTCCGCTCAAAGGAAGTTGCCAGTTATTTTGGCCTGTTACTTTGAAGGCTGGACCTGCTTGCAGCGACTTTAGATGTCTCACCTACGGATGGACGCATCACGTAGGGTTTCCAGTTTGTGAGGAAGGGCACTCTAAATTCTCGCTGCATCCAGGGTTCCCCAGCAATTGCGGATCTGAATGTTAGTACCGTATTTTCCTTACTGTTTATTTTTGTACTATTTAGTCATATCCCTTAAATATGGATAGTGAAATTAGTCTACTCTTTTTAATTAGAACTATTCTAAGTATGCTGTGTTTTGAAGTTTGTCTAACCCTTAATTGATACAGCTCTCAAACAAGTCTTGCAGGTGCCACAGCAAAACAAAGAAAAGGGAGGGCTGGGAGGCATCGGCCTCACACAGCTTCTGACAAACAGCTAAGCTTTGATGAAGAACAGGCCTCGTAAGATAGATAAGAAACTGCAGAGTTGTGCCAAGGTGGCAGGGAAAGATCAATCAGGACAGTAGGCATTTTGCCTGGGCTTAGCAACTGCTGCCGACCCATCTCAGACCTGTTTGGTATGCCGTTTGTACTAGTCAGTATGGTTGGTATAATCAGACAATCTGGCTGAGATGGCAAGATGTGACTCCTTCAGCAGTACCGGTGAATAGCACTAGGTTTTGTAGTGATGTTTATACAATAAATTTACATCTTGAAGAAGGAAGAGGGTTTAATAATGAATTGACTAAAAGGTTACCAATTATTAGATGGTTAAAAAATTCTTTTGTTTTTACATGGAATAACAGTTTAAATTGTCATTGTAATCCTTTTAATGATATTAACCTGTGTGTGAAAGTGTTTTATGAGAACGATGGACTGAACAATAAAAGGGGTCTGGATCACTCAAAAACAAAAAGGGGGATTTGTGGAATGCCTGGGAAACAGCGGACATGTTATGAGTGATCCAGACTGAGTGGCATCACTGTAATCAGGCTGTAGCTGTTGGGAAGAACACCGGCAAGGCCAAGAGGATGAGAAACTGCGTGAGTAGCAAAGAAATAAGGATGCTGGACTGTGGGAAATAAAATGTTTGCCTAACAGAAGAACTACGTGTGAACACCATAACGGGACCAACCATAGAGGGCGTGAAGGCTTGTGGACAGTGGTATAGAACCAATCCTAGTTTGTTTGCTTTCATGTGATTGCTCTTCGATAGTATGTGGGATGCTCTGTACTCGATAAGGTACCTTCGACAGTTTAAGGTGTGCTGTATTACAGAGTCGAGCTGCCATACACTTTCTTTTGCTTGCCCAGGGGCATGGATGTAAAGATTTTGATGGGATGTGTTGTTTTAATCTATCCAACCACAGTCAATTAATGCAAAACCAATTACAATGGATGAAGCAACGTTTACAAAAAACACAAGTGGTTGTCAATCCTTGAGACAAATGGTTACAATCTGTGTTTGGTCTGTCCCTATGGCTACAAAGTCTGTTACAAGAAGGATTGCGGTGATTAGGAATAGTACTATTGATTGTAGTAATTATTAAAATAGCATATAGTTGTATAATGACAAATATTAGTAAATTTATGCTTGTGCAGCCTGCACAAAAAGAAAAAAGGGGAATTGTTGGAGAACGGCTTGCAGAGAGCAAGGCCATGGGTCCCTGCAGAAGCTGATTGCAGCCATCTGAGGTAAACAAAGGAATAAACCCAGGGTACAGTTATGCCAAACAACAGACTGTTATGTTAACAAAGAGAGAAACTGAGGTACACAATGGCCTTGATGGTAAAAACAACCTTGGGAAAGGAGGCAGTCCAGAAAAGGGAAGATGTTGTGACATGTCTGAGATGCCACAGGGGGCTGGGATATTATAATATAGCTTTTTACATGTATCCAATAGATTTGTGAGTAGTATGCATGATTATTGTAGAGTGCTTATATAAGGTGTGATTTCTGTCAATAAAGTTGAAGCTTGCTCTATCATTCACATTGAATCGGCTGCTTGCTTCCTCCGCCCGCCGCAGCTTCCTTCACATTATCCCTGCACATCTCATATTGATCATGATCCTGCATGAAATTTACTATTTCTTTATTTTAATCAGCACAGATATCCCAGTTAACTCCAAAACTAGCTTTCAGTCAGAGCGTATAATTGTCTCTGAGGCACACATCCAAGTCTCTGAATCATCCTTGCAGCTCTAACTCCAGCCCAGAAATGGTTTCAGTTGGTGCTAACATGTTCAAGACAACAAAGTAAAGGATCTTCTTACAGACGTTAGAGCTGAGGTTGTGGACAAAGCCCCTTGGGAAGAATTGACATGATTGGTGGGCAGCTGCACGCTCTGAAAAAGCGGTTGCAATATTGAGGAATCTGAGTGCCAAGATGTGTCGGTGGATATGGTGAGATTGGTCGGGATGTGTTTCCTGACAGATTTGGTTTTGTTTTTCTAAATTGCTTGTGTTGGTGTGAAAAGCAAGTTTGTGCAATTAAGGCCAACTCATGTTACATTTTGGGTAGGAAGGGAGAGAAATAGGTAGTCTGTTTGGCATTTGGATCTAGCCTCATGCTGTTCATGGCAGCCAAGTGCTGTTCCTGTTCCGGAGGTTTTGTACTTTTGCAGCCCACATTTTTATAAGGTTTCTTTACATACCTACTTAGTTTTCTTGCCATAAAACTGTAGTTCTTGGTTCGCTGCAATGTGTTCATGCAGAGAATGTCTTTGCTGAAGAATGCAGACAATAAAAAATGTTGGAAATGCCCTTTCCCAGACCTCAGTCTAGATCTGCCAAAGATGATTTTCATATTTTGCATTTTTTTCCACATTTATTTTTAATGTAATAAGAATGCTATATGTCTCTCACTCCACTTGCGGAAGGAACAATTCCCTCTGAAATAGGATTTCCTGCCAATTCTCTTTGCAGTCTTCTCTGTCCATACCTCACCTGAAGCAGTGTGATGGTTTTGACAGTCTAATTATAAAGGCGGGCTCAGCCTTTTACTTGCATATTGGGTCATCTGGAGGTAGAGTAAGGTGATAGGAAGAAAAAGTGGAATGGGCAAATAGAAGTGACCAGGAAAATGATCTGCAGTATCGGACAGGCCTTTAGTGAATCCTGAAGGGCTGCATTCCTGGAATATGAAGATGGTTATCTGAACTACAGGCTTTGTTCCTTAGAGGATATGATGAAATTCAAATTCTCCTGTTCCCCCTGAATGAAACCTTTGTAGGAGTCTGTAAAATTCTTGATCTTGGGAGTTGACTGCCAGCAAATCTGAGTTAAGAGTGTGGGCCATTTTGGGTTGGTAGGTAGACTTTTTCTTCAATCTATTATCTTGCTTTATGTGATAAAAACAGAAGTTGTGTCTCTCAATTAGTGCAATCTAGAATTTGTTGCACAATATTAAACTCATGAAAAGGAAGTGAAAGTATATGAAAGCATTTGTGCCACTTGAAGAGGATGCCCATCTATAAGAAGGGTCAGAAGGATGATCGGGGAAATTACAGGCCTGTCAGCTTGACGTCGGTGCCCAGGAAGCTGATGGAGCAGCTCATCCCCTGTTGCCAGGGGGCGTGCAGTGTTGTGTTCCCTAAGGCTCTTTCCAGACCCCTCTCCACCACAGTGCCCCAGGCACCGCTCAGGGATACCTGCCCCAACCTCCGGGTCCCCGTGGATCTGTGTTTGTGATTAATCAAGCCCTTTTCCTTCAGGAGGGGGGCACCTTTCCGACAGTTACCTAAGGACGCCTCACTTCGAACAATGCAGCTGGAATCTCAAGTGATCTTTAACACCGAAAAAAAATCTTATCCCCTTAATTCTCATTGTCTGGGTAACCGTTTACCTGCCTAATTGGTTCTGCATCAGATACTCTTCATTTCTGTCCCTGGCACCTGTCACTTCAGTATTTTAAAAGCACCGATCAAAAGAAAAAGAGGTGGGCAATAAAATCTGACAGGTGAGAAGTGATGGCCACGAGGGACAGCTTGTGTGGCAGCGGTGGCAGCTCTCCGGCACAGTTTGGGTTTGTTGCCTCTCTGCCGCACACGCCGTGAGCTGGTGGTAGCAGTGGAATTACTGAATTTCACAGGGAAACCACTGACACTGCTGCACGCTGGTGCCTGGGGTTCTAACCCCTGCAGGTTGGCTGGGCGGGGGAGGATTCTTTCATACGTAGGCGTGGGGCCAGTCTTTACTACAGATGTGAGCAGAGCTATCTGTCAGCTCCTTCAGCTTGTCAGGCTCGTGGCCTGGGACGGAATCCAGACTGTTGGGGTGAATATAGTAATTCTGTTGTAAGCTTCATTTGTATGAGGATTTCACCTGGGAGCTGAAGGAGGTACCAGAGCAGTGCGATGACAGAATGTTCCTCTGCAGCACCCTTGGGCTGAATTGATTGAGTTCATTTAGTTTGTAAGCCACTTCTTTGCTGATTAGCCATGTCAATCCACATTTATCTCACTTTGTGCTGCAGTAGATTACCTTTCTCCATCTTTCTCTATTGCTTGCATTTTTGTTTTTTCATTGTAACAGGTTTTTCTCCTGTAATAGGAGATTGTGTTGCATTTTATTTCTGGGTTTGCCCAGTTGTCAGATTTTCTAGTCCTTTCAGTGGCTAATGGTTTTGTTTGTGGTTTTTAATGTATTGATCATACTTGATGCATCATTCAGTAGCTTTTCTGCATTTTTGCTACGCTATGTATGAAGAATATGATGCTTTTTTACGATAATGTGCTCTTATGTTTCCTGTCTGTGGTCCTAGATTCTCTCATGGTATTAAAAAGACTGAGCAAATGCAAAGGCAAAAGGAGATGGATGAAGTTAACCTCTGCCTGCTTAAAAAGAACTTCATTAGTTGTGATTTCCGTCTCACAGTATGATTCTTGTACTCTGATGAAGATACTGAAGCAGAAGAGAGACAGATTGACAGCAAATGAATGGAACATCAGAGTCACGCTCAGGTGATAAAAAACCTGACTTAGACATTGAAAAGGAGAGTGAAACCTCATTAGAGAAGGCATTGGAGGTCGTCTGACAGTGAGAGGGATGAAGCTGAGAGATGCTCTGACAGTGACTTCCAGGACAATGAACAAGGTTAGTTTTTTCATAGTGAGGCTTAGAGAAGTTGACCTGATGCATGTTTTACATTTTGTGCGTGCCCAGTACATATGTTAAGGGGAGAACACAGGAAAAACCGTGCAATTCCTACTGAACTGGACAAAGATAGCTATTTTATCTGTTATTAATTCAACCATCCGTCACTAAAATACGGCAAAACCCACGGGCAGTGTAAGGGTGTGCCAGCTCGCAGTGGACTTTGCCAAACTGTTGAGGTGCAGAAATGGAGGTGGAGCCAGTCGGCAAATTAGCTCTAAATACTTGGGCAGATCAGCACTTCATGTCAGTGGTCACTGATGTCCGAGGCCACTCACACCTTCTGAGGATAGGCACTTTTACCTGAGAAGGCCCCGGCACACCCGACGTGCCTCCTGGTATTTTAGCGGTGCTGTCTTTAATGGCGCTGAGCAGCCAGAACCTTGGCGGCGTCCTCTGGTGCACCGCTGGCCCGTGCTGGCCGAGGGAGGAGATGCCGTCAGCTCAGCTCTCCCGGCTGCCTGCCGTGGGATTATCTTCATCAGTAATCCCATGGAAAACTCACAGGCAGTTTCTCATTTCTTAGATGAACAGCAGCATTCCATTCACCACATCGTGAATAAGTCGGAACTGAACTGCCTCTTCCTTGTGGCAGTGTTTTAGTTCTCTCTTAACTTTTCTCCTCTATGGCTTTGTTAGATCCTGAGCTGACTTTATGTGCCTCTTGCTTGTCATAATGTACCAGAATGTCTCCATTTCCTGCTCTTTCAAAATCATTTACTTTAGATTCCTTACATTTGGCAGTCCTAATGTGCAAACCGTTTCTCAAGTTAAATGGAAACATTACTCTCACGCTTGTATTTCTAGGTGAAGTAAGCAATGGTAATACAGCTCTTTGTGAAAAGGTTGCAACTGCAAGAAATGCAGTCTTTTTATAGAAAGTACAAAGTCCACCAGAAATTCCAATTAGGTTTGAAACATCCTTGCTTATAAAATCATTGCAGTGATCAAAAAGAATCTTGATGCTTGTTCTCTCGTGATAATCAGAAACAGCTTGTGATTCATGAAAAATCAGTACAATTAAGCATTCTTTTCTGCTTGTTAGTGTATGGCGTTATGAACTTTTCTGTCACTTTAATCAGCTGCCTCTCAAGCTGTAGCAGTGTGTGATGATCATTCATTCCTATTTCCTATTTGTTGATTTTTGATATTTGCCCCTTTGTAATGAAAACTTTCTACTTTTTTCTTCCCCACCACTGAACAGAAGAGGTGGAGGGAAGGGATAAAAAAGATGTGGGTTTCTCCCAACTGGGATGTAATAATAAATTCATTAAAAATAAGAATTCGTTGGTAATTTTGAGGGCAAGAAGAACTTTCTGTTTGAATGAAGGGCTCTGAAAATAGTATATGTGGAAATATTTCAGGCAACCTTAGTAGCAACCACTAGTTCCATTTTTTTAGGAGATGAACGGTAAAGTGCCTAATAGCTCTCCACAGTGGAAGATGTTTCTGGATATTCATTATTAAAAATTTTTTTCTTTAACACCATTGGTTTTAGTCATGCCTTTTTGCACATCCTCAAGCAGGTCTTTTCCGTTCTTTATGTTTACAAATTCTCCTTCTTCTCAAGACAACAGGACCCCATTTAATTGTTGCTAGCTTCAGCTTTCATCTGCTTGTGTGCTGAAATTCCACATGCTCTGTACATTTATTGTGCTTTGAGATCATCTGCCGAGCCTTGGACCGGTAATTTTTTCAAAGAAGAACTCACTTCAACTTAAGCGTGCGTGTTAGTGTTGGTAGACTAGGATTTTGGATAGCAAGTTTTTGGGCGTGGATGCTATGTTTCTGTGTTTCAGCAATCAGTACACTAATCCACTTGTAAGCTATGAGTGCTGCTTTGGCAGAAATAACACGCTAATAGTAATGGGATCTGGGTTTTTATGAGTACGTGTTGTGGACAGATTTTGTCGCATCTTAGTTCAGCATATCACGACACTCATTCAAGAGTGTCTGAACCCGTTGGGCCCCCTGGGTCAGTTCAGCCAGCATACAGAGTTTTAGAATAAAATCCAGATAACTGAGGTGCCACAGATGTGGCTTTTGCATACAATGTTATGAATCGGACATAAAGAGTGTGTAAGAGGGACCTTGGCATTCAAATCCCTGTAGACCATAAGCCTGTGAAGGAATTGGGGAGAATCGCTGACAGTTCCCCCGGTGCAGTGTGTCATCTGCACGTTGCAGTGGTTCTGTCTCCGAGCTGTTTGTACTCCTATCAGTGTCTGGGAGCGATGCTGTTTTCCAGGACTCTAAACGTACCCCCCCGACAGAACAGAGGCGCGAGTCCGGGGCAGGCTGGAGGCGCCAGGGCCGTTGCCAGGCGGCGGCTGCCCGGTCGTTTGTGTCTCAGGTCCGTGGCAGCAGATGCTGGAGGCCAAACCTCCCCTGCCCGTGGCTGTGGAGTGAGCATGCGCCTCCACGGCTTCCCAGGGAAGGCAGCCTCCTCACAGCACCGCTGCAGCGAGCTGGCAGCGGGCATGGGCTCCGCGCCTCTCCCTTTGCTACTTTAAAGGAAAACTGAGGAGTTTTCTTGAATTGCTGGTCTGGCATCTATACGAGGCAGTCCACTGATTCAGAATGGCAGTTCCAGTTCACACACAGCTTCTTTGTTCTTGTTTTAAAATTAATGGGAGTCGTTAACATATTTTAGGGAATTTTTAGCTTCCGTGTTTGAGGTTTTTTTAAAGGCAGTCCTGCAAAGTTGTTATAATGCACTACAGATGAGTAGGATAATTTAAAATATTACAAAAACTTGCAGCGAGCCTTTCTCAGGCTGAAGCAGATAAAGAAGGAAAGGCAAACCCAGAAGATCTAACAGTGAGGGAAGACACTGGAAGTCTTCATGAAGACATAACAGCAATAGGGCGTCAGAGTCCTGAAGAGCTCAAACAGGCTGAGTCACTGGAAAGTCTCATGGAGGAAGACAAGCAGCACGATGCCAGCAGCAGGGGGGACGATGGGGAGGATCTCGTGCCGTCAGAAAGCCAGCGTGTTGGAAGCGGAGGACAGCGATGAGGAGGGTCCTGAGAGTGACGAGGGGAGCGGTGAGTACAGTCCCTCTACACGGCCACGAGTGGCCAGTGCACGCCGGTGTGGCTGTGTGTCTTTACAGCAGGTCCTGGCACAGCACAAGGGAGGCAGTTCTGGGCTGTTTTCAGGCCCAGAATACTCTGCAGCTGTGAGCTCAACAGCCACCCAGAATGTAGCCTTGGTTTATTGTTTCTCTTCCAGTGTTTCCAGTGTAAGGCTTTGGCTGTTCCTTTTCACTCCAGTAGCTGGGTTTCACATGTCATGCAATGATTATGAAATCCAAATGTGATTGATTACCTGTAGGAGAGTCTGTATGCCAGGTTGGGGGAATCTGTTTACAATGTCAAAATACTAGATCCAAAAAGAATCCAAAACTTACCGTGTGAATCACGGTGCAGCAGATGAAGATCAAAACTGTGTTAGTTGATCCATGGTTGCGTTGCTTCACTCTGTTGTGGATTTCTTGGGGAAGAGCAAAACAATTAGTTGTGCAACACCTTGTTTTTACTGTTGATAAAGTGGGCATTTTGCAGTGTATGCAGTTACCTGTATGGATAAGGGGCAATTAATAAAAGGGTGGACACGTGAGCAAGGCTTTGCATTATTGTATCTGGAATGGGAAGAAGTGTAATCTCTTTTTTTGCAATGTCATCCAGGTCACAGGGGAATGTCCTGGGTGCTGTTAAATCAGGCAGCGTAAAAGAATAGATGTCTGCACTGGTGCTGGCATAAAGGAGAGCCACAAGCCATGGTAGATGAAATTTTCAGGTGTCTCTTTGTGTGCTGGATTTGCAGTGGAGTGCAGAATCTCCTTTGTTTTAACAGAAGGTGTTGGTTCTGTTTCTGTTGCTTCCAGTTCACTGCAGTGCATCTAAGATAGTCTTGTGTGGCATAAACAACTGGAATGCTGCTGCTTAATGCTCTCTCTGCGAGGCAGTAGCTGCTGGGTTACTCTGACTGTCTTGTGTGTTGTTTTTGTTTTGGTTTGCATTCAGAATTGAGAGAGTAAAGACAGTAACGTGCTGTTCCTTGAATAATGCTGAAGCCTTCAAAGATGTTTGCTTCTGGAACCCCTCTCTTGTGTGAAAGAAACTTCAGTGTGGGCACTTTCACCACTAGGCTCAGACGAGTTGAGTAAGGACTACTGAAGAAGAAAGAACCTTAAAAACCTAGAGGACAGAATATTATGCTGTAATACAGAACCAAGGAAAGATCAGTGGAATGTGTTGAGCTAGTAATCTGGTACTGAGCTGGCCTAAGACAATAGTGTCGTTCTCTATTAGCACAATTCCTGTGTGCTTTGTGCTTTCATCCAACACACATGGTTTCATGGCTCTAGGCTTGGACAGAGATCCTCTATCCAATACAGACAGATAGTCCAAATGGTAAGTAGGTAACCGCGTTTGCTTCTTAGTCCAGTCCTGCATCATCTCTGCTGCCAGGAGACTACCTGAGATTCAGGATGGTGCAGGTCAAGGCAGGACAAGCAAAATCACTGAATCCTAAAAATTACAGATAGGAACGACTTCCTAAATTGCATAGAGATTTGTCCCTGTCTACCTGGGGGTTATCTAGGTAAATTTTATGGCACAGAAAGAATTGCCAAGAAACTGAGTGTAGAGCAATGGAAGAATTGGTTCTCATTCCATTCTTGGACCTCCAAGGGTCATTTTCAGTGTTGAGAGGAGACTGACAGGCACTGTTCTGGTTTTGTCCCGATGAGACCCATCTGACAGGATTTCTTCCAAGCGGTGCTGTCGTTAGCAGTGCAGAACTAGTTTATTGGAGAAAATCGGATACGCTGAAGAAAGCAAAACGTCCTCTGGGGTTGTGCAGTTGCAGGCTGAGTCCGGGCAGATCGCAACGGTGGTGTGACAGGGTCTGTCAGAAGCGTGGAAGTACCTGGGGTGGGCTCTTGCTGTGTGTTTTCTGATCTCGCTCTGCTCTTTGTGACAAGGAGATATTGCCAGTCCCAAGAGAGACAATTATTGTCAGCAGTGTTTGTCACCCGGCCCTAGGCTCTGTGTTTCGAGAGACTGGCAGTTCAGTTTTGTCAGATGTATGACTCGACTGTGAAGCATCACAATCCCTGCATTTACAGAGCAGAAAATACTTCCTCACTTATTTTTAGATAAGCTTAGTCTTCAGTCACTTAAGTTGGGGAATTGAGGAATCATCAGAACTGTAGCTGGGAGCTTAACATAGACTATTTTTTAAAAAAAAATGCATTCATAGAAAAATAACACTTTCTGGCTTTCTGAGCGCTGTGCTATACGGTGTCACGCTGCCCTTCAGCTGGGGAAAGTGCTGGTCACAGGGGAGATGAAAGCTACCACCAAATGATGTCAGAGAGCATTTAGCCTTTAGCATAGTGGAGGGCTGAATGGAACCCGCGGTGGGTTGTTTATAACCCCCCAGCGACAAAGCTCACTGCGTGTTTGCAGCTGTAGGGGTGTGCTGTTGCAGGGGAGCACGGTGACCCTGTGCGAGGGGCCCGAAGGGTTCCCCTCAGCGGTTCTCATCTGCCCGCTCTTCCTTCCCCTCCTGTCGATGCGGTGAATAAACACGGGGCAGGGGAGCGGGGCCATCGGGCGGGAACGTGTGTGTGGGGTGGTGGTGGTGGGGAAGCGCCGCGGCCGCATCATCTCGGTGGATTTTTGGCTCCTTGGGCCGCCGCCGATGAGGACAGGGACACTTCGAGCCCCCTTCACCCCTGCGGGCGGCGGGGCGGCCATACTGCAGGATCCCCCTGGGAGCGATCCGTGCCCCCCGCGGGCTGTGCAGCCACTCCCGTCCCCACTCCGCCGGGGCCATCGCGGTGCAGCCCGTCCGCGGTTGGGGGCCACCGGCGGCTCCTTGCAGCTCGCCCTGTGTCATGCAGCGGGGCCCTGGTGGGCGGCCTGCGCCGGGACACCGGTCATGCGGTGCAGAGACCCTAAACCCTCCCGGCTGCCCCCACGGAGCCCGTTTCATGGTGCCCCCCATTCTGGTAGGGCCGGAGTCCTGCCCCGGGGGGGCGCAGTCAGCGCCCTGCGGTCCCCCTGGCACCGTGAGCCGACCCGCACTGCCCCCTCTCCTCTTCCCCAGGCTCTCGGATGGTCCCCACTGCTCCCCACCGCTCCCACTGCCATCCTCCTCTGTCCCGCTCTGCCCCTGCAGGGTTGCGGTTGCGATTCAGCCCCGCAGGGCCCCATGCCCCTCCCTGGCAGGCAGGCGGCTCGTCCTTGGCCTCCCTGGTGAATTATTATTAACTAATAACCCCGCAGAGAGGAGCGGGGGCAGTGCGGAGCACATTTGGGTATGCCTAGCTGGAGAGGATTTGTTTACTAAGGGGTCAGGTTGGAAAGGAGCTGATGAAAAACGGAGATTCATCCCTAGCAGATCTGAACACAGCAGCCACCCTCCAGAAACAAGACCCCGGTTCGCTGCCCAAAGGCTCCTGGTGCCAAAATGTTTGCGTGTGTCTACAAGCAGGGAATCGGGATTTACAGATGGTGCTACTGTAATTCTCTGCATTAGAATATGTTTCTGCTGGAAATGTGGAGGCTGCAGGGGTTCAGGTTTGTGTTTTAAGTATAAATAGGGAATCTGACTCCTCTTTGTGTTTAGCCTGTTTCCAGGCCGTGGTGGTGCCAGCGCTTCCCAGCAAGGCCTGGGCGCTGGTGGGTGCTGCTCAGGGGCTCCCCAGTGCTGCCCTTTGGAGCTGCTCCACGGCCAGGAGCGGGGTTGGGGGGCTGCAGGGCTGTGCTGGGGAACCCTCACTGACCCTCGTGCCCTCAGGTGACGTTGAGCCCAGAATGGGCCCAGAATTCCCGGGTTTGCTGCTGTTAAGAGGCGAACAAGTGCACTCCTGCTCTGTGTTTACTGTTACCAGATCAAAGAAAGGGTCGGCCCCTGGGGCTCTGTGCCAGGCGGGACAGGTTTCCAGCAGCTGCTGGTGTCTGTCTGAAGGGCTAAGGCTTGGATAACTGGCCCAAGCCAGAGCTGACCTATAGATGAATACTGTACATTTTAACACTGATAGCCATTGTGCTAGTAGGTATTGTACTAAGTTATAACAACCCAAATATACTGATGTAAAAAGTGTTAAAGTATTGGAATACTGCAGCCTGAACAACAGGCCCCAAGCTGAAGCTGCTAATTTAGTGTGTAGTCATTAATAAAGTATGTAAACTCGCTAGTGAGAGACGCAGCTTAGACAAAATATAGTCGGTAGTGAGGAGAGAATGTTTCCAACTTTCCTTTCCTTTGTTCAAGGCTGAGAACCCAGGTATTTGGCCTTGTTAGAAACTCCCTTGTTTTCCCCCCCTAGCCCTGGCCAGGCTTTGGGTGGAATCCAACAGGAGGATGAAACCAGAAATTTTCCACTCAAAACAAAGGTGCCAGCTCTTCTGGCCTGTCGATCCCTGGTATATAAGGCTGGGCCCGTTTGCAGCGACTTTGGCAGCCTCACCTACGGGTGGACGCACCGCGTAGGATTTCCCACTTGCCGGGACAGGCTCTGCAAACCCTCGCTGTGACCGGGGCTCCCCAGCGACTGCGGATCTGGATGATGATAATATATGCAAGCGGTGATGTATTTTTCTTCATCTCCATGATTTAATGCATTACCCTGTCTTTTGCTGTTTGCTGCTTTAAGACCACTATTCTGCTTTTTCTTACTGCATGTTTTCTGTATTACACTGTTATCACTAGTAAAATACGCCTGCTCTTTTCGCTTTGGTATCTGAGTTTAATTGGTATCCTTAATCAGCAGAACACTGTCCCAGCTCTCAGGGCGCTGCGGTGGACGGTCCGGCTGTCCAGGGCCGAGGGACGGCTGCTGCTCTCGGGCTAGGATATCGAAGCTTCAGCGAGGCGCCTGCAGAGAGAGAAGACTGCTGAGGCTCCCCTGAGGGTGGGTGCGAGGGTGTGGGGCAGTGCCGGGCACCCCGCGGTGTGTGGGTCCCAGCTGCACGTGGGAGCCGTGGGCACAGAGAGCTCTGTGCAGAAAATGAGGTGCCCCTCACCCCTCAGCTGGGGCTGGGCTTGCCTCCCCTGGGCTCATCTTCTCTCGGCCCTCCCCATCCTGACCTGCCTGCTCTGCATGTGACAGGAAGGAGACCTGACCCCAGCAGAGCGAGGGGACCAGAGCTGGGCATGGCCCTGCGGGGCCAGGAGAGCCTCCTCTTCTCCTGGCTCCGGGTGCTGCCAGAGACCAGCGCTCGGATCCCCTGCCCATCCCTGCCCAGACAAGGGGCAGCCTCGGCTCTCGGGGAGTGGAGGGGCTCTCCGTCCTCTCTTCAGAACCCTTATCCAAAGAGATGCAGAGCTCTGCACAGACAAAGCCCCCGGGGGCCTGTGCTGAGCACACGCACGCTGGCAGTGTTTGGGTGCAGACGGGACAGAGCGACTCTCCTGCTCCAGCGCCAGGCTGAGGGCTGGGAAGGTTCATCACCACGGCCTGAGCTGCTGGGACACCTTGGCTGAGGGGAACACGTGGGGTTTACAGCTTCGCCTAACAGGGTGATTTCTGCTGGGAGGTTCACTGGTGGGGAGATGTCACTATTGCGCTGCCCCCTTTCCATGGCAACGCCCTTCCTCACTGTTCTTCCTGACCTCGCCCTGCCTACCTCTCTCACTGGGTCTGCTCTTGCTGGGGCAGGGTCGCTTTTAAGTAACACTTGCAACGGGGAGAAGGGGTTTCAGAAAAGAGTGCCCATGAATTGAGAGGGCAGTTCCAACATCTTGCAGCAGAAACCTCAGTCGAGTTTGGCCAGCAACTAACTCGGCAGTCCAGAACACCCCACCTCTACATGCTTCACGGCTAATAGAACAGCCCTCTGAGACACAGCACTCACTGTTTTCTCTTTCTCCACACACAGATCACAGAGAATAATGCCATCCCCAGCAGCATGGAGCCCAGGACTGCCGCGGCCCCTTCTATGCAGTAGCTGCGGAAATTCATAGGAGCCGCGGCATTTGCTGTTCTCTTGTCGTCCGCTCCTGGAGGAACAATTCTGTGCGTTAGTGTGTCCTGCGCAGGACTGGTCACCTCACAGAAGGTCTGACGCGGCCAGGGCCAGTTCTTCTCACTTTGTCAGCTACTCTGAGCCAGTGCCTGTCCTGGGGCTGCGATGTTTCCTTGGTTTCAGTAGAAGAGAGGAAACTCCCAAAGCCATTGCACCTCAGTGCACTCTGGAGTGCCCCTTTCCCCCCTCAGCTTTGCTTACGCTCCGGGGTGGCCGTAATTGAGTTTTGCCAGTGTCAGGGGTTTGCTCCCCCTTCCTGGTCACCCTTCCCATCTGTGCACAATTCCTTTGGCGCTTCCCACCCTTAGCCTCTGGGGCTTGTTAGTGCTGCTGTGCAGAGGCTCCCTCTGACCCTTGGGGACAAGTCGTCCCTCTGAACTGAAGTCATCAGGCCAGATGGAGCGTGCGTGGGGGAGCACAGCAATCGCCCCTTTGAGCGAGAGGGACAGAAACATCCCTGCAGCAGGGAGTGCCCCCCCAGCTCTCCCTCCCCAGCCCAGCTCCCACACCCCGAGGGGACAGACTCGGGCCCTCTCGGCAGACACCTCAACCTCGCTCTCCCTCTTCACCTTTTCCCCAGCGTGGGCACAGCTCGTGTGCCTCCAGTTTTCAGGACTCGTCTCCCACTTACGACCCCCTGCAAGACTGGATCCCATACCTCGATTTCTTTGAAGAATTCTTTCGATCCTGGCGTAATAGGATTCCTTGGGGTTGGACAGCACTGCCAAGAGTCAGAGAAAGGTAATGCCTCAGAGAAAGGTCATGGCTCAGGCACAGAGGGTGCGGAAGGGTGGTGCAGGTTCTCTCTAAGCCTGTGCCCGATCTGCACCCCTTTGGCCCTCAGGTCCCAGGAGGGATCCCCCTCTGCTGTGCCCGGGGCCTCCAGGCACCCACAGCAAGCTCTGGGATGCAGGTGTTGCGGGTGGCCTGTTTGATTAAGAGTCCCATTGCCCACTGTCTGCTGAGCGTGGCTGAGATGCTCTTGTTCCCCAGCTGGCAAAGTTCTGAAAGTCCTGTGATGGGCTAGCTGGGAGGTGAGCGTCTGTCTGAAACCAAAAAACTCCACACCCCAGAGGTGACAGTCCTCCTCAGAGAGCCGTTCCCGGCTTCTTTTCAAACACTTGCTCTGCACTAACCTTTGTGGGCTGTGCTGCTGACAGGGTGTGCAGTAGCAGGCACTAGGGGCAGAGCCTGCGACAGGGAGAGGTTTGATGTATGACACTGGGTGACCCAAGGATAGCAATTACCTGGCTCGCCCGCTGGTTGAATTGCCTCTGTTGGTTCATCAGAGGCTGGCACCGCCGTGTGGTCTCCTTCCTCAAACGCCGCCTGCTCCATAGTCTCACGGTCCGTCTCTTTAGAAAGAATAAAGGTCAGATTAAGCAGAAGTAGCCATCCCTCATCAGGATGACGATGCCTTCCGAGGGCAGTACTTCTCAAAATACGTCACAGTGCAAAGAAACAAGGCCTGGACGTTTGGGGGTGCACCTAGTCACAGGTCCAAACAAGGTGTCTTTCACGGAGAAGGCTTTCAGCACTAGACCCTTTGCAGTTTAGCAGCAGACAGCAAATGCTGACCTGCCCAGAGACTGGGAGACTGCACGTGGAGTTCTTTACGTTCCACTTAGTGCATTTTTGGCAAACTGCAAGGTGATGGCAGGTTCCATCCTTCAGAGAGCACAGGAAGATGCTGTAGCCAGCTGATCTGGGGACAGAGGATTTCTGCGCGGCACTTCCCACGGTCCCCCAAAACAAGTGGAAAACCACCAGCCAGTTTTCGAAAGCACAGCTAGAAGCAGAGAGCTAAAGCATCCGGGATGGAATTCACAGCCCTTCCTTTTCGCAGCCTTCAGGTCAGGTGTCCGGCCTCAGGCTGGGTGTCCAGCTTTCACCCGTCCCTGACACCGAGGCGACACTGAGAGGCCTCAGGCATCAAGGAACACCAGGGGGCTGGAGCAGGCTGTGAAGCTGGGGCTGCTCCTATCCCGGCAAGGGCAGGCCTGCAGCCCCGGCACTGTCTGCTGGTCTCAGCCAGCCCCAGCTGCCTGCGCATCCTCTGCGCTCTCGCCCCCGGCCACTGGCAGGGTGCTGCCCTCTCAGCACTGAGCAGCAACCAGCTTCTCGGCAAGTCCCTCCCGCACTCGAGGTGTGAGTGTCACCAGCTCCTGCCAGCTGGACACCACCATCTGCCCAGAACAGCTCTGGCCCCAGTAAGGCTGTAACTGGGGCAGCAGCAGTTCCTGGGGCTCAGCTGGAACCCCAGCTGCCAGCAGAGACTCGACCACCTCAGCCTCTCGCCAGCACCCGCAAGGCCTGAAGCTGAGCAGGGAGGCCCCTTCCTACTGTGCAAGGCTACGCCTTGTCCCTCCACGCATCTAAAACCTGAGCTGCCAAGGCTTCTGATTAACAGGGACAGACACCTACCGTGGTCTGGCATGGTCTGGTCCAGCTCATTCAGGATTTCCTGCAGCACATCGGAGGGATGCTGGGAGGGTTTTCCTGTATCCGTGTTGTATTTTGCTCTGTGAGGAGCTGAAGGGAAAGTCCAAAGTTAAATGTCTCACAAATACTGAAGACGAGTGCTTTGTCTGTGAAGTCGGTCAAGACTGACTACTCACCCCTGCGATGCCCGGGAAGCTCCAGCACAGGATCCCGCAGAGAATCTGGAAAAGCCCTTCCTGCCCCCACATCTGCAACCAAACACCCACGAGAGTTCCCATCAGGCACTGTGATACACACGGTCGATACCGAGCAGCAGAAGAGACGAGCAGATCACGCAGTGACACTGCACACACAGTGCAGGTCCACGTTCTCACAGCCGCGAGAGACAACTCGCTCACATCTGGGCTTTGAGCCGGTGGCTCTCAAAGGAACTCAAAAGCCGTGACGTACCCGTGCGCTCTCCCTGAGAGTCCGCCCTGGAAGCCAGGTGGGAAGCTGGATAGTCATCGCCTCCAGGCACGTCTGTGAACAGACAGGACAGAGAAGCTCCTTCAGTACACCTCTGCAGGTCTGAACGGCTGTGAAGGCAGTTCCAACACGGGATTGCTCCATGGCACTCGTCTCCCCCCTCCACCAGGAGCACTGTGCAGGCAGGTACTGGGTGCCTGGACCAGGCATGCAAACATGCACAGAGGTGATGGGAGAAAGGACTCCCTGCAGCTCGCACCAGCTCTAAACTCAACCCCAGCAAGCCCACCGCTGGTTTTGCAGCAGGCAGTGGAAGCAGCACAGGGCCTCGAGGCTGTCACAGACACCTTGGCAAGGCAGAGTTCTGACGGCACCCATTCCCTCTCTGATCCTCTTCTGCACGCATGAGCGTGGGCCAGGAGAGCGTTAGGTGACATTTCACACAAACGGAATATTAAAACCCGAGTGCTCGCTCATTCAAGGGACATACCTGTGGGATCGCCCTGATCCTCTTGGACAGGATCCATCTGAGCCGTCGCATGGCCACTGGCTTCGGTCCCAGCTGTAATCAAGCATGTTCCCATTAGAGGTTGTGAGCTCCCTTCCCAGTGACCTGCAGTGACTGGAGGGGTCCAGGTAATGCCCTGCGACCCAGAAGTGGGCGGATATTTCCAGAGGTGCAGAGGAGCCAGGGTGACCCATTAATTTGTCCCTCTGAACTGAAGTCATCAGGCCAGATGGAGCGTGCGTGGGGGAGCGCAGCAATCGCCCCTTTGAGTGAGAGGGACAGAAACATCCCTGCAGCAGGGAGTGCCCCCCCAGCTCTCCCTCCCCAGCCCAGCACCCACACCCCGAGGGGACAGACTCGGGCCCTCTCGGCAGACACCTCAACCTCGTTCTCCCTCTTCACCTTTTCCCCAGCGTGGGCACAGCTCGTGTGCCTCCAGTTTTCAGGACTCGTCTCCCACTTACGACCCCCTGCAAGACTGGATCCCATACCTCGATTTCTTTGAAGAATTCTTTCGATCCTGGCGTAATAGGATTCCTTGGGGTTGGACAGCACTGCCAAGAGTCAGAGAAAGGTAATGCCTCAGAGAAAGGTCGTGGCTCAGGCACAGAGGGTGCAGAAGGGTGGTGCAGGTTCTCTCTAAGCCTGTGCCCGATCTGCACCCCTTTGGCCCTCAGGTCCCAGGAGGGATCCCCCTCTGCTGTGCCCGGGGCCTCCAGGCACCCACAGCAAGCTCTGGGATGCAGGTGTTGCGCGAGGCCTGTTTGATTAAGAGTCCCATTGCCCACTGTCTGCTGAGTGTGGCTGAGATGCTCTTATTCCTCAGCTGGCAAAGTTCTGAAATGGGCTAGCTGGGAGGTGAGCGTCTGTCTGAAACCAAAAAACTCCACACCCCAGAGGTGACAGTCCTCCTCAGAGAGCCGTTCCCGGCTTCTTTTCAAACACTTGCTCTGCACTAACCTTTGTGGGCTGTGCTGCTGACAGGGTGTGCAGTAGCAGGCACTAGGGGCAGAGCCTGCGACAGGGAGAGGTTTGATGTATGACACTGGGTGACCCAAGGATAGCAATTACCTGGCTCGCCCGCTGGTTGAATTGCCTCTGTTGGTTCATCAGAGGCTGGCACCGCCGTGTGGTCTCCTTCCTCAAACGCCGCCTGCTCCATAGTCTCACGGTCCGTCTCTTTAGAAAGAATAAAGGTCAGATTAAGCAGAAGTAGCCATCCCTCATCAGGATGACGATGCCTTCCGAGGGCAGTACTTCTCAAAATACGTCACAGTGCAAAGAAACAAGGCCTGGACGTTTGGGGGTGCACCTAGTCACAGGTCCAAACAAGGTGTCTTTCACGGAGAAGGCTTTCAGCACTAGACCCTTTGCAGTTTAGCAGCAGACAGCAAATGCTGACCTGCCCAGAGACTGGGAGACTGCACGTGGAGTTCTTTACGTTCCACTTAGTGCATTTTTGGCAAACTGCAAGGTGATGGCAGGTTCCATCCTTCAGAGAGCACAGGAAGATGCTGTAGCCAGCTGATCTGGGGACAGAGGTTTTCTGCGTGGCACTTCCCACGGTCCCCCAAAACAAGTGGAAAACCACCAGCCAGTTTTCGAAAGCACAGCTAGAAGCAGAGAGCTAAAGCACCCGGGATGGAATTCACAGCCCTTCCTTTTCGCAGCCTTCAGGTCAGGTGTCCAGCCTCAGGCTGGGTGTCCAGCTTTCACCCGTCCCTGACACCGAGGCGACACTGAGAGGCCTCAGGCATCAAGGAACACCAGGGGGCTGGAGCAGGCTGTGAAGCTGGGGCTGCTCCTATCCCGGCAAGGGCAGGCCTGCAGCCCCGGCACTGTCTGCTGGTCTCAGCCAGCCCCAGCTGCCTGCGCATCCTCTGCCCTCTCGCCCCCGGCCACTGGCAGGGTGCTGCCCTCTCAGCACTGAGCAGCAACCAGCTTCTCGGCAAGTCCCTCCCGCACTCGAAGTGTGAGTGCCACCAGCTCCTGCCAGCTGGACACCACCATCTGCCCAGAACAGCTCTGGCCCCAGTAAGGCTGTAACTGGGGCAGCAGCAGTTCCTGGGGCTCAGCTGGAACCCCAGCTGCCAGCAGAGACTCGACCACCTCAGTATCTCGCCAGCAACCGCAAGGCCTGAAGCTGAGCGTCACCGCCGGGAGTCTCTGGGCGGCCCCTTCCTACTGTGCAAGGCTACGCCTTGTCCCTCCACGCATCTAAAACCTGAGCTGCCAAGGCTTCTGATTAACAGGGACAGACACCTACCGTGGTCTGGCATGGTCTGGTCCAGCTCATTCAGGATTTCCTGCAGCACATCGGAGGGATGCTGGGAGGGTTTTCCTGTATCCGTGTTGTATTTTGCTCTGTGAGGAGCTGAAGGGAAAGTCCAAAGTTAAATGTCTCACAAATACTGAAGACGAGTGCTTTGTCTGTGAAGTAGGTCAAGACTGACTACTCACCCCTGCGATGCCCGGGAAGCTCCAGCGCAGGATCCCGCAGAGAATCTGGAAAAGCCCTTCCTGCCCCCACATCTGCAACCAAACACCCACGAGAGTTCCCGTCAGGCACTGTGATACACACGGTCGTGACCGAGCAGCAGAAGAGACGAGCAGATCACGCAGTGACACTGCACACACAGTGCAGGTCCACGTTCTCACAGCCGCGAGAGACAACTCGCTCACATCTGGGCTTTGAGCCGGTGGCTCTCAAAGGACCTCAAAAGCCGTGACGTACCCGTGCGCTCTCCCTGAGAGTCCGCCCTGGAAGCCAGGTGGGAAGCTGGATAGTCATCGCCTCCAGGCACGTCTGTGAACAGACAGGACAGAGAAGCTCCTTCAGTACACCTCTGCAGGTCTGAACGGCTGTGAAGGCAGTTCCAACACGGGATTGCTCCATGGCACTCGTCTCCCCCCTCCACCAGGAGCACTGTGCAGGCAGGTACTGGGTGCCTGGACCAGGCATGCAAACATGCACAGAGGTGATGGGAGAAAGGACTCCCTGCAGCTCGCACCAGCTCTAAACTCAACCCCAGCAAGCCCACCGCTGGTTTTGCAGCAGGCAGTGGAAGCAGCACAGGGCCTCGAGGCTGTCACAGACACCTTGGCAAGGCAGAGTTCTGACGGCACCCATTCCCTCTCTGATCCTCTTCTGCACGCATGAGCGTGGGCCAAGAGAGCGTTAAGTGACATTTCACACAAACGGAATATTAAAACCCGAGTGCTCGCTCATTCAAGGGACATACCTGTGGGATCGCCCTGATCCTCTTGGACAGGATCCGTCTGAGCCGTCGCATGGCCACTGGCTTCGGTCCCAGCTGTAATCAAGCATGTTCCCATTAGAGGTTGTGAGCTCCCTTCCCAGTGACCTGCAGTGACTGGAGGGGTCAGGTAATGCCCTGGGACCCAGACTTGGGTGGATATTTCCAGAGGTGCAGAGGAGCCAGGGTGACCCATTAACTGCACCTGGAGGCTTTCAAGGTACTGTTTCCAGGCCCTGTGCAACAGCCCTCAGGGATCGGATGGACAAAGGTATGGCCCCAGGGGATTTCTTCCTGGGACACCTTTTGTGGGTGCAAAAGGAGCCCACGTGAAAAAGTTATTGCTCCTGTATCTGTTGGAGAAGAGCCCAGTGTCCAGGGAGAGGCTGCCCCAGCGCTGCCCTGTCTGTTCCCTGGGCTGTGGGCTAGGGCTGTGTGTCCCATGGCAATCTGGGTTTGCCCAGGGAGAGCGTTGCAGGGCTGCAGCCGTTGACATCTCCCCCAGACGGACATCCCCGAGGCTGAAAGCTGGGGTCCAGCTGGGGAGCAGCAGAGCCACAAACCCCTCAGAGGTGGCTGTGCCCGGCCTGGGGAAGAAGTGCTCTCGCGGGCTATTGCCCGGCTGCTGCCATGCTGTCAGGCCCTGCCACACCGAGCGGGGGAAGGCTGCCCCGGGGCAGGCGGCACAGGGCCGTCTCCAGGGACACTTTCTCACGGCTGCTCCCAGTCCCACCGTCCACCTGGAAAAGGCCCCCGCAGCAGAGGCAGCCCCCTGTGCCCCCGTACAGGTATCTGCCTCCCGCTGCCTGCGGAGCTGGACACAGCTGGCCCGGCCCAGCCCGGCCCCTGGCTTTCCCGGCCCTGCCCCACCACCAGCCCAGCCCCGCTGTCAGCCCGAGGTGCAGTAGGCACTGGCCCTCACCTGCCCACTTACCTAATGCCCGCGCTCGCCATGGAGCAGCCCCGGCACCCTGGGCTTGAAGGGCCACCAGAAGCAGGATGAGTATGAGAGTGGGAGCCATGGTCTCCTGCACCTACTCACTGCTGCCGCTGCCGGCACATCTGAGGTGGTGCCTGGACACAGCACTGCCCCCGCCACCATGGCACCGCAGGGCTCTGTGACGTCACAATGCGGCTTCTCCCCCGCAGTGACCTCACAGTGCGGCTTCTCCCCCTCAGCCACAGCCCTGGGGAGGGGCATGTTGGAGAGGAGACGCTCTGTGAAGAGCATCTTTTTTCTGAGCTGAGGGCAACAGGCGACAAGCGTGATGGAGGGCTGCTGCACCGCGGCTATCAGCTGTGAGCTGTGCAGCTTGTTGCCGTGCTCCTGTAGCTCTCCAGCACGGGGAAGGTTTTCAGGAGCTCTTTCCCAAAGGGTCGCAGTTGTTGAGAAACTGTTTTACCTCAACACGTTGAACTTTGTATGGAACAAGGCCTGAGTGAGTAAAGTGTTCAGAGGAGATCTCCTAACCTTGTGAAGAGACACATCTTGGCAGAACTGCTGAAATAAGGCAGGTGAGAAAGAACAGCTTGGCCAGACAACAGAATTAGGAAACATCCAAGGAGAAGAAATTGTCCTCAAATGACTCGTGACCGCAAAAGGGAAAAAGGAGTAGGGGAGTAACTCCCCACATGACCACCCGAGACCCCACGTATGCGTAGTGTAGTTTTGCAACACCAGCATTATGGAAATGCAGGAGGTAGATGGAAGGGCAGAAACTGATTGAAAAACGTCTGCATATTCATGCCTTTAAGGTACATAACGGATGACCTTTTGTTTTAGTGTGTGCATGATCCTTCACGCACCCAGCGCCAAATAAAGAAATGCCAGCTGCTTAACGCTGCATTGGTGTTGAGAGGTTTATTCCCAATTTTGGCAACGCAGTGGGGCTGTCCACTGTCAAAAGCTGCAGCTTCTGGGCTTGGGGGGTGGGGGGAGGGGGGGGTGTCGGAGAGGGTGGGGGCTGCTGCGAGAGCCCTGCCTGAGGGTCCCACCGGGCTCCGGGGACCATGTGGCAACCAGGACTCCTGGGTCGTGGTGCTGGCGCTGCCCCGAGCCCTGAGGGTCCCGTGGGCATGGCCTGTTCCCCTCGTGAGGGGCCATCCAGGGCCAGCTTTCCCTGGGAGCTGGTACCCCTTGGGGTTCTGGCTCTGGGATGAAAAGGGGTCCTTCATCCTGGGCGCTGGGCACCTACAGCTGCAGCTCCCACAGGGCTCGCTCTCCTGAGCTGGCTGGAAATGCTCCTGCTGTAAATCAGCCCGTTACCTTGAACCAGTCCCCTTTGGGAGAAACTCTGCTCCTTCCCACAGGATCCTCCTGTGGCAGGCACCAGGCTGGCAGATTTAAGTCCTGGGCTTGGGGGTGCCATCCCTTTCTGGGGGTGAGATGGCCAGAGCCCTTGTCCTGGGCCCTTCTCACAGCCCCATTTCTGCTTCAGCCCTGCCCCGGGAGCAGTAAGCCTAGCAGTCATAAACTGGGGCACAGCCCAGCCCCGCAGCCACGGCGGTGTTTGTCTGGGCTGGTTTTGGACACCCGCATCTGTCACCCCCTGGGCGAGGCGCTGGCAGACAGGCTGTGAGCTGGGTGGCCCTGAGCCTGAGGCTGAAAGCCAGGGTGCAGCCGGGGAGCAACAGAGCTCACAGCCCGGCCTCCCTAATGTCTCTAGGAACTTGTCTTCTCTGCTCATTCTGACCCTGTAAATAGAAGAATGACAGGGGCAGTTTCTGACTTAAGACTGTTTCAGTGAAAAGAAGGAACCGGGAGATAAGGGAGTGAGTTTCTCCAGTTTTGCATAAACAACGGGTGCCTGGCTAACAGGGCCCGCGGGGGTGGTTTGTCTGTCAGACACCAGTATGGTGGTTGCTACTTGTTCAACTTATTAGCTGCGCAACTGCTTTATATATGCTCCTGAAAGGGATCCACCTTAAGCATGGCTGTGTTTTGGTAACATTCTTCTTTGGCATGTTTGATCGGTTCCCTATTCTTCCCGTACATCGCGAGATCTTCCGAGTGCCTCCCCCTACACCCTGTAATCTGCCTAAAGTCCTAACTACTAAAAGCCCTTACCTTTGGAGGCCAAATCAGAACGATGGCCCACAAGCCAATGTTGCCGAGAAAGTACTACTACTAATGACAGAAGCCGAAGCTTCTACAGAAGACATACCCTGAAACCAACGCCTAGAACTCTGCTCAAATGGGGACTCTCACCATTACACAGCCACCTGTCAAGACAGGCCTGCGCTGGGACTTTCTGATGTCGGAGGAGCTCAAACAGCACTGAGGCTGACAAGCAACGGGGAGGTGATGCCAGTGGCAGCTCTGGAAGCCCAAAGCAGCTGTTTCCACCTGCTGAACGGAGTCATACAGAGTGGTCTTTCTGGTCCAGACCACAAACCACTGGACTGAGATTTCAGAGGCACAGGATAAGCAACCGTGGCTCCACAAAAAGGCAGGAGTTTGCTACGCCTGTGCCCCTCTGAGGGTTGTGGTAGGTCTGCAGAAGATTGCAGGTGGCAGCACCTCTCCACGAGGGAGGCTGTGTATATGAGGACAGCAACCAGTGCACTTATTTGCCAGTTCTGCAAGCCTGCAGAGGTCAGCTGCAGCATGCACAACAGGTGTATGAGGCAGAATGGGGAATGGGTCCTCTTTTTGTATTTTATGACAATTCATTGACCATTAGAAGAGAACCACTGACATCTGCCTTCTGAACAGACTGTCCTTGCATGCAGAGAGATATATATAGAGAGAGATGCATGCTTGTTTTCAATCCACCTGTGAAGTGCACAGGGAGGAGACCTCCAGCCATCTAACAACAGACCGATAGAAAAATGAATTCCCCTTACAAGTCAATCAGTACGCATTTAAATGGATCAGCTGAAAACTGAAGAGTGACAATAACCTGGTGAGGTAAAGGCTGTATTTGCACAGGGCACAGATCACGGCACATATTTGTGTGTGGGACTTGAAGTATCCTCCCACTAGCTTGGTCACCGAGGCAGAGAATTTGTGGAAGAGGGTTTACAAACAGCGGGGTATACTGCCAAGGTAGTTCTGTGGAGGGACCTGGCACCTGTTGGCTTTCATACATTTGATTTTCCTTCACCTCAATTAATTGAGTTCATTTTGGTGATGAAATCGGTGCCAATGGTGAAATCTGGCGAAGTTAAGCAATGTAGACGCTAAAAGTTAATTTTTTTGTTTTTAAATAGGAAAGGACTATATAGGAAAGGACAAAAGCTGGAGCATTATTCCTGAAGTCCCTAGAAATTTCTGTGCGCTCACTTGAACAGCTGCCAGCTTAGCCTAACAGCTCTGAGACCAAACTCGCATCCACCAGCAGGAACCTGTTCCCCGCAGGCAGCAGCATCCCCTAGCAGAGCCTTGGCAGGTACCAGGAGCTGCGAAGCAGCGTCCCTTTGCCTCGCCATGACTCCACATCTGCAGGTTGAGCAGTGACATCACACTCAACAGGGCTACTTTTGACAGTTGTGCAAGCAGAGCTCCAACAGAAATGTTCAACAAAGCTGGAGCCAACACCATCGTTGATTCCTACTCCCTTCTAGCACAAAACTTGTTTTACTGCCAGTAAGTGGCTACAGGGCTTTGGCAAGCACTACATGTTGCACATCGAGCACGTAGTCTTCTATGCCCAGCTCCGTGCCTAACAAGCAGATCGGAACGGCTCTGCGAGGTCCCCACACACTCCACACCCAACGACGGTGGCCGAATCGCAGTGTCCGAAGTTCCCACCCACCGAATTGCTGGCGCCGCTCGCCCTCCCGCTTCCCCGTGCAGTGGCGGGACAGGCCCCGGGCTGACTCACGCCGCGCGGGGACAAGCCCCAGAGAGCACCATGTGGTTCCTGCAGGCCGCGGCCGCCGCCAGCCGGGCAGTGCCCGAGGCCCCGCGCCCGCCGCCCCCACGCACCTTCTCTGGTCTCGGCGTTGCTGACCCGCAGATCGCGGTTGGCCGCCTTCAGCTTCTGGCGGCCCATGATCTTGCGCTTGAGGTCGCCGAGGGAGATGTGGAGGCCACTGAAGGTGACCGTGTCACGGCGCAGCTGGGAGAAGGACTGGAAGTGGACGCACGGCATGGCTGGGCCCGGCGACGCCTGCTCCTGACAGGGTCTGCCGTGCGCGGCAGGTGGTATCTGCCAGCCCCTGGCCCCCGCCCCTGCAACGCCTCCGGCCCGGGACCCTCAGCGATGGAGCTGGGCTGCGGCGGCAGCGCCCACCCGGCTCCTCCTGGCAGCCCGGGCCCGCAGATGGGCGATGGGGAGAGGCCCCGCGGCCCCGGCTCAGCCTCCGCTCCCTCTCTCGCAGGCAGCGCTCCCAGGCTCGCTGTGGCGACTCGAGTGCTGCTGCCCCAACACTCCACCGAGGGGCTTCCTGACCACCAGCAGCACAGACTGCGACCCGCCCCCGCCACTGCCACGGCAGCGTGTCACCGCAGACGGCCACGACCCGGCGCCTGGCGACAAAAGGACGGTGTTCTGTCACCGCCCGGGGCTGTGCCTGCCCGGTGTCCTTCCTGCCACCCCCGGGGCTGTCCCTGCCTGGATTCCTGCCACGCCCATGGCCTGCGGTGTTCCTCCTGTCCCCGTCCAGACCTTCACCATGCAGCATCAGCTCCGTCCCGCCAGCCCCTGCGCCTGTGGGGTCCGTCCCAACAGCCCTGGGCCCATCACTGCCCGACGTGCTGTCACCCCCCAGGCCTGTCACCTCCTGGCGTCCCTCCTGTCCCCCCCAGGCTGTCACCACCCGGTGTCCCCTCCTGCCAGCAGCCCCCCAGGGCAAGGCAGCCTGGGGCAGAGGCAGCGGGCTTTGCCCTGTGGCCCCGGCTGCCGGAGCTGCCGGGCGGCGAAGGGAGGGGACGTCTCAGGGTGCTGAGCAAGGCCCCACGTCGCCTCCTGCCGCCGCCCCGATCCCCGCTGACGGGGCAGCCCCTTGTTTCCCGGCCAGGGAGGGGCCGCCAGCCCGGCCGGCGCTGGGAGGGGCCGGGGCCGGGGCCGGGCGGGGCCGGGCGCTCTCAAGGCGCCGCCGCGGCGCCATTCTCCGGGTGTGTCACCGCCGATGCGAAGCCGGGGCCGGTTTCCGCGCCCCCCTCCGCCGGGACGCGCCGAGCCGCGGCGGCTGCAGCGGTGCGGGCCAGGCCCGGGAGCGGCGGCGCTGGCGCTGTCCGTGTCCGTGGCGCTGGCGGCCCGGGACGGGCGGCGCCGCGGGGCCGGTGAGTCGGGGCCGGGGGCGCGGCCGAGGCGGGCGGCGGGGCCCGGGCGGCGGCGGCCCCGCGGCGGGAGGGGCCGGGGCGGGCGGCGCGGGGCGGCCCCGCCGCGCTTCGGGCCTTTGTAGCCGGAGGGGGGGGGCGGCCGCCGCGCCGGGGCGCACCGCGGGGCCGGCGGCTGGGGCGGCTCGGCCGGGGCCCGCGGCACCTTCGGCCCCGGGGCCGGCGTGTCGGGCCCCGGGCGGGGCCGAGCGGGCCGGCGGGGAAGGGCCCCCGGCGGCCGCGGTGGGAGCTGGGGCGGTACCGGCACGGCCGGCAGCTCCCCCCGGGTCGCCTGAGGAGGGACCCGCCGGCGCCTCCTGACCCGCCGGGACTCTGCTTCTGCCTTGGAGTAAGGAGGAGAGCGGGAGGGAACAGCAAACGCGGCTGCCGAGGCCGGGCTGGGGGGTTCCAGGGGCCTTCGGCACTAAAGGCAGCGACCCCGGGAGAGGTTTGCCGGCAGCGCGGCCTGGAGCGCTGAGAGAGGGGAGGCAGCGGAGTGAGGTGTGACCGCAGGGGCTGGAGGTTTATCGACAGGCTCGCTTTGGGGTCCATGTCTCCGTGTGCTTCACTGCTCAGATCTAAACGGCTGAGGTGGAAAACCGGAGTTTAAAAGTTAATGTGTCACCATTAGATTTTTGAGTTTCATTAAACTCTTGCTCCAGTGGGCTAGAAGCTGTCCTACAGCTTCCACTCACCTGTCACTTGACAGGATGTTTTCCTCTCTCAGCACTTATCCCCAGACACACCCCAAAGCCCTTTTTCCAGGTCCCCAACACCACGTGTGAAAGTGAGCCTTACGCAGAATTGCAAAGCTTTTGACTTGACTGAAGTGAGTGTAATTTTTCTGAAATAATTTGCTTATTCAAGTAGGCAGTGAACACTATAAAATGCAGGATTAACTAACAGCTTAAATGGTTTGTGATCTTTCTGTGCAGTGCTGCGTTATTCTGGTCTTCCTCGATTGTTAAAGAGCCAGAGCTCTGAAGCAGGGAATCGATAAGGTTTGGTATCCACATGCTTTACTAGAAACAAGGCTTAAGTTCTAGCTGTTCCGTGGTTAGACTCTGTCTTGAAAACCAACCTCTGACATCAGATCCAGTTTCTTCATTCAGTACTTTAAGGTTGTTGCCAAACTAGTTTGTTCAATTGGCTTTGGCATCTTGGAATTTATTTGTTTGGTTGTTTTTTTTTTAAAAAGCAAGCCTTGCAACTTTTTTTCTTGGGGCTCTGATGAAACATGTCTGTAATGATGTTCTGGATTTTTTTAAGTTACTTTGAGTTGCTTGGCGACTAGGGGTGGAGGAGTGTTTCCTCTCTGGCAGCGTAATGCCGTGCTGCTGCACATGGAGCCTGTTTCTGCTGAATTTGGGAATTTATGTTTAGTAGCAATTTTGCCAGTAGTTTGACCAGCAATAGCTTTGGGCCTCCTACTGGATAACCAGTTTGACATTTTGATTTCCTGAAAGCTGATTTATCTGTGGTTTTGTGACCAGGTTGTCTGCATTATAATTGACAGCTCAACTTTGCTCTCCTTCTGGAATCAAACCTGTGTAGCCTTTATACTGAATTGTTGATTAATTCCGCTGCCCCTGCAGAAGAAATACTATTAAGAGAAGTTGTGGAAAACCACTTACTGCTTTGCTTAGAACTGCTTCTTGCTTTCTGGGTAACAGTAAATTTATGGGGTGGCTTAAGCAGCTTCTGCATGAACAGAAGATACAAACTGCTGAGTGGAACTCAAAAGCGTGAAGACACTGCAACAAAAGCAGATTTTCTTTCATATGTTCTTAACTCCTTACTCTTCTCCTTGACCCCTGCAGTGGTTAAAAAAAGCTCAGATATCGTGGTGGTATTCATCACTTAAAAACCAAACTAAAGTAGAACATGAAAAATAATTCTCAAGTGCAATTTTCTTTCACTGTGGAAAAATCTTTGTACATTTAGAATTATGTTAGCCTTTTGTTCAGTTGTTTATTTCAGAAAAAAAAAAAAAACAACAACAAACAAAACCCAAACAAACCCAAACCACCCTAATTTGCTTTAAATTTCTCCTAAGTTTCTATTCCAGGCTAAGGTTGGCATCTGCCATTGCCTTGCATTGCTTGTGCAGGAGCCCCCCGTACTGGAACCCCTGAAGCCCAGCAGACAATGTGCCAGTTTATTACGTTGCTGTTGCTCCGCTTTGAAAGCAGCAGAGTTTGAGTAACTCGGGTCACATCCTGGTTTGCCAGGAGGTGTAGAACCTCCTGTTTGGTCTGCGCTGGCAGCACTAATGACAAATAATGCATTCTGTTTGAGAGGTGGTGAAGAATAGGGAAATATTTCTAAGATGCAAACAGCTGATGGATTGTGGCTGTGTGCTCCCAGCTCTGGTAGATTTATACGATTATTTAACGCTTCAAGATGCTTTGCTGTTTACTCCCAAGCTTCACTTGCCTCTTTTTAGCTGCGCTCTTGGAGCAAGGGGAACTCTGTGGATTAGGGGTTGTCTGGAGGCCAGCTTGTGGCCAGTTTCTAGTGATTTACCTTATTCTAGTGAAAATGATGTGTGCAGGTTTCAGCGCTGCCGGGACCGGAGAGCACGTTGCCGTTGCCCCTTCCCTACCCGCAGCTGGTCGGTCTGGAAGTTAAGCACAGACCCCAGGGCTGAAATACGAAGAAATTTATTTCAACAGAGTGATAGAACAATCTGAACAACAACAGTAGCAATGATAACAACAATAAACAGCAATAACATCCTGGGACATTATATAGCAATAATATCCTGGGACATGGCCATTGGCCGTGGGTACCACCTTAGGTTGCTGTATGTGGCCTGTGTGCTCAGCAAGCAGTAAATAAGAAGCAAGATGTTGGATTTTGCATTTATCCGGTAGCTTTAGCTGCACCGGTGTCCTGCACATTGAATTTCAGTGTTTGAGTTTTGTTTGCCCTGCTGTTGTTTCTCCTTTCATGAAGAAACCACTGGTCTGCCCTGTCACATGCTTGCTTCCTTGGAAATACCTGGCTTAATTATTTACAGTTAGCTATTTAGAGTACTTAAACTGAACCTGTTGCTTCCCAGTTCTTTTAGCCCACGCACGGTTGGGATGTGCAGCAAGACAGCTTTCTGGCTTACTTCCAGTCTGGCTGCAGCTTTTCATGGGGCAAAGAGGTTGCTGGTATTTGGTCATCAGATTTCCTTTCCCACTTTGAAAAAGTTGATCTTGGAGGCGCTGTGTGCATTAGCTTTTTCTTCCAGAAAGCAATTTATGAAACAACTTGGATATAGTGACGGAAGATCCCACTGGGCAATAACTTTGCTTCAAATCCTGTATTAGTGTTGCCAGATTTATTTTTTTTAATTGCAGTGGAGCAGAGTTTTGAATAATCGTTAAGGCATTTGCATAGACCTTATTTTTATCCCACACAGCAGTGGTCTGTGTAAAACCATGAGGAGTCAGACAGTTGTCACTATTAAACATCTGTGTCCACATCAATTTTGTATGGCCTGATTATTGCTGGGTGATTTCTTGAAGCTTTGGCATGATAGTTTTATAGTTGGTGAGCTTTACATACAGTGACTAAAAGAGTGAAGATCCTGTGCTTTTAGTTCTTAGGGGGGAGAGGGGCAGGGGTGGGCTGTCTCAGCTGTAGCCAAAAGAGAATCCCTAAAGTGGATGCAGTCTTACAAAAATAATTAATAAAGCATTCCCCTGGACAGGACAGGTTGTTTTGCAGTGTTGTGTTGCCAAGCAGATTTGCCTTTCCACAGGCTTCTCCCTTGAACTTCAAGGTCCAGCTCTATATTTCTGTGAAGTTTGCTTTGAAAAAGGTTATCACCAGGGCTTTGGTTGTGCTGTACAGGCATGGCGCCCTGAATTTCTTTCTTGATTTCTTACCTGTGCTGAGAGAGTAGAAAAATATTTCCCTATTCAAACCTTTTGCTTTCTGTCTTTTCCTTTTGCTGGGAACTGGGTTCATGTTATTCTGTTTACCTTCTAATTTATGCTTCATGTAATTGTTCGCTTTGCAGGTCTTTGGGTTTCTGGTTCTACTAAATACACTGTCTGGATAGTCAAGGCAGGGAGGTTCGCAACCTTGAGAAAATAATAACAAAGAAAGCCCAAACACCTAATCTGAAAAGAATGATTAGGGGATTCTTGTACTGCTAGTGTCGTACATGACTGCTATTAACAAAGTCTGGGCAAGAGTGTGGGCTGTACTCGTGCATGTGTGTATGTCCAGGTTTTCCTGCTCTCTGCCACGGCTGTACCATTTCCTAGCCATTATTCTTGTCCTATCTTCCCCTCCCTGCAGCCATTCTAAACTACTCCCTCTAATCCACTGGCATTAATGGCACAATCTGAGATGAGGCGGCTGTGCTGCTGGCAATATCTAAACAAAACAGACTCTGTTGCATAGACATCTCTTACTTCTGTAAACACCACATGATGTCTAAAAACTGGTGTTACAATGGCTGTCGTGAGAGAAGTAACATCCAGAAACCCAAGATGGCAGAAAAAATTAGGAAATACCCCTTCAGTCTTCTTTTGTAATCCTCTACCAGGGAATGTTCCCCAGAGTACATTTCTTAGCCCTTGAAGCACGCTTTACTGAAAGGGACCTGGTCGTGAGTTCTGAGTGTAGCTATTTATTATGGTGCGGTTGGACAAAAAATGTGTATTTAGAAAACTAAACCCATTACATTTTATTAAATAAATGTGATTATTAAATAACATTGTTCTTTGCCTTCCAGTCTGCAGAAGCATGGACATTCACAACAGTCTGACCCGGCTGAACACGCTGGAGAACTGCACGGTGATTGGGGGCCACTTGCAAATCTTGCTGATGTTTAAAACCAAGCCTGAAGATTTCCATGAGCTCGGCTTTCCTAAACTGGCTATGGTTATAGACTATTTGCTTCTTTTTTGTGTGTGTGTGGCCGTAAGAGTTTAAAGGGACTTTTCCCAACCTCACTGTGAGTCGAGGAACTCGTCTGTGTTTTAACTCTGCACCGGTCATTTTTGAGATGGTTCACCTGCAGGAGATCGGCCTCTGTAACCTGATGGACGTTACTCGAGGCTCTGTGCGGATTGAGAAGAACAATGAATTATGTGACTTGTCCACGATCGGCTGGTCAAGGATTTTAGATTCTGTCAAAGATAATTGCATTGTGGCCAACAAGGATGACAAAGTTAGAGTGTGGAGATGTGTGTCCAGGAGCTGTGAGAGGGAAGAGCAACTGTGCACCTACTGTGATAAATGGAATTTTCGCTGAACGCTGCTGGGCCCACGATGGCTGTCAGAGAGGTGAGTCTGGGGCGTGGTGTATGTCAACTGTGGTTTTGCTGTCAGTTTTTAACCTGTCAGACCTACTGGAGGGCTAATAGGTGCCTGTTAACCTGCTACCTTTAAGCACAGCTTCCTAAAAGCAAGGCTTAAAATTAGCATTATTCAGGTGAAGAGAGGGCCTGTGGGATGGGGCTGTTTTAGCAGTTTTCACCTATGTGAATAAAGTGTGCAAGAATGTTGTCTTTGGTTTCTTTGCCAAGTTAGGGACTGCCTGAAGCGCTCAAGTTTAACTGACTCGGAGTGTATCTGGTATCTTGTGTAATATTTAAGGTGGTATTAGTATCTCTGATGAGGTTTGGGTAGGGGATTAAAAGTGCAGATTGACTGGAAGGCTGCTGCAGGCAGAAACAGAACCGGAAAGAACAGTCTGATGGAATAAACCCAACTCCATAGAGGTGCAATTACATTTTTACTGAAACATGACTGCTGTAAGAAGGTGTAAGGCCTGTGGATGAGTGAGCAGCGTTTGCACAGAGCAAGAAGCTGGAAGCTGTGGCAGGAGGCCTTATTTTTGCAGGACGAGAATGAGAGGCATGACACACACCAGTACGGCTAACAGTCAAGCTCTGATGTTTATTAGAAAAACAAGTCCTTATTTATTCTTGTGACAGCAAATCCGTGTGTTGCTCTGGCGCATGCTCATTTCAAAAACTCGTTCCTCTCAGCACTTTCCACAAGCGCTACTAAGCGTCCACAACCGGTAGATAAATTTCTGCTTTGTTATCCTAAAGATTCCCTTCTTCTCTCTTTCTTCCCCTAATGAGCAAAAATACTTTTGCTGTAGCCGTCGTTAATCTAGACGCCGCTAATCTTCTAACACAAGGGCGTCATTAATTTAGACATCGTTAATCTTCTAACTTGAATGCTGCTGACACTTTTACATTGTCAGTGACGCAGACGGTTCGCGACCCGGCATACGCACCCGCAGCAAGCCAAGCCAGACCTGAAGGGAAAAGGAGAAGGAGGAGAGAGGACCAGGGTGGGGATTGCCTGCAGCAGGAGTCCCGGGGAGGGTGAAATACCTGGGCTTTGAGCCTGGGGTTTTGTTCACGGGAGAAGTTCTGGTCAGAAATTTGGCTGCTGCTGCAAGCCCTGAACTCCAGTTCTCACACTGTATTAGCATTGCTTTTCATTCCATACGGCTTTGTTTTTTCCAAACTTGGAACTGACCTGCAGTTTAGTTTGATTTATGTTAAAACTGACTGACAGGGAGCACAGTGAATTGAGGTAAAACTGACACATTTGGAATTGTCTGTCTTTCTGGACGTAGTGCATCCAACTGAAGCAAACTTGCAGACTGGAGAGAGTTTCTGGCCAAGCTTTAAAGGGCCACCTGGAGTGCTAAGTGCCAAATTTGAGAAGGAATCCCTACCAGTATGCATAAACTAGTAAAATTAAGGTGGTTTCTCCTCTGATACTCCTCACCCCCAAATCAACTCACTTCCTTTTAAAGAAGGTGGTTGTTTTTGTCGCCAGAATAACAGGGTATGGTGCAAGAAGATGCAAACGTGTATGTGTGTTCGTTTTTAAAAATGAAAAATAAGGTCATAAGGTAGTTTAGTTTTTTTAAACTCTTGTGGTATATGGTTCAGCAGCACTGAAACCTGGCTCCTTATACATTTGTGTTTTATGTTTTCCACTGTTTCATAACATTAAAGATCTAACTGAAACTTGTTCTGTGGCTAGAGCCTTCATAATGTCCCTCGTTCCTGTGAATTTTCTGGGGCTGTGCTACAGCAGGCTAGAATGCATGTTTTCTCTCCCTCGTGTGACTGCCTATTTCTATGAAACCTGTAGGAATGTGATGTTGTTACCACTGGGGCAGAAATTTCAGCTCCTGAGTCTCTCATACAAATTCAGCTCCATTTCCTGGAGGATACCTGTGCAGCATCCCACGCTTACTTACCTTAGTTACCGAAGGAAGCCAAGCTTGTATGTCCATTTGACTTGACTTTGAAACTGAAATTTGAATTTGAAAAGAATTTCTAGAGTACTTATATAGAGATGCTCCCATCTGGTTTTCTGTGTTCCTTGTGGAAGATTTAGAGAAGCAGTGCTCCTGCATGTTTTGGCTGTAGTATGCATTTTCAAAACAGTTAACAAGCCACGCTTATCTCTGTTTTGCAAAGCTTTGTAAGATTTGTCCTTTTATTTATTGGTAGCTGGTTCTCAGCAAGTTGCTATCTGCATTGTATTGTGCCTTGTGACACCTGCCTGTATGCCTCTCAAGTTATTTTAACAGCTTGAGTAGTCTTTTAGAGGTTTTAGACTTTTTGAGTAGTCTTTTGAATAGTCTTCAGCTTTCAACACACATGCACACCCGTAACTGTGGTAGAGACTGGCATTTATTTAGTGAAGCCGTTCATCTCTGTTTGCTCGGTTCTCTGCTCTTGTGCCAGCCATAACGTATCCTTAGCACATGTAATTGTTTTCTCAAGGTTGTTAAGCGCTCGTGTGAATTGTACTTTGGCTTTCCTCCGCCTGAAGAGCCTCACAGCAGCTCCCAGAACTGAGGGTATGAATGGCATGAAATCTTTCCCTCGGCATTTTTGCAGCTTATCTGTGAATCCTCAGCAGAGAATTCTGTGCTGAAGTTTCCCATCTCTCTGGTTTTAAGTGTATTTTCCTCTTACGTTTGTTCTTTGGCTTTTAACCAATGCTGGAATGAAATGTAGCAATTTCAGTATAATTTCCTTGGGGGAGGTTTAGTTTTGTGTGTTGTTATTTTTAAGGAGGGTTATTTGTACCCTTGGTTTGTTTTACAGAACTTGGTGTAGAATCTCCTGTTTGCTGTTTTTTGTTTTGCATCTCTGGCTGGAAAGTTGTTGCTGTCTAATCTGGTAGCGCTGCTACCCTGGGACTGTGGGCCAGGATATCTTGTTTACTGTTTTGTCTACTAGAAAAAAATTCTTCAAAAATCTTAAAAAATAATTGTTTTGTTGTTACAGAGTGTATGCCAATTGACAGTGACAAGCCCCAAGCTGTCAAGCTTTTCCAGCGTGCTAAGCTTTGAGTCTTGCGGGAGAAAATAGAAGATGGGCAAGAATTTTGAGAAAGCACATATGGGAAGGCTGAAAGATGTCACAGAAAGGTCTTGTGTGAGTGGGAAGGGAAATGGTCACGGTTGGGGTTGGCGTGGGGTTGCTGGCTGTCCCCTGTTACAGGATTTCACCAGACTCTGAGTATCTCTAGGCTTGCTTTATTAACTCAGAGTTGGGCTGTCACCACAGTGAGTGGCAACAGCTGACGAAAAGCATCTTATATTTATGTGATTCTTCATAATTTGCAATACAGTATCAATGCATCCTCAATTTTAAAAATCCATTATATTCCAGAGTTCCGACCAGTTCTTCTCGTTCCACTCCGGTTCCTCTTCTGACATCGCTGCTCACTGATGCAGTCTTCGGTCACCACGATGACTTATCTTCAGTATTGTTCCTAGAGCACCTGAGCTGTATAAAACAATATCTGTTCATTAATTCTTCCTGCTATTAATAATATCCTAAGAGAAAAGAGTTTTCTAAAGCTTATTCCTTTTACATCCCCCATCTCTTCAACACCAGTCCCTGAGCTTCCCCTGCCTGCTTTCTGCAGTGGCTTCCTGTTGGAGAACGGCTTGCAGAGAGCAAGGCCATGGGTCCCTGCAGAAGCTGATTGCAGCCATCTGAGGTAAACAAAGGAATAAACCCAGGGTACAGTTATGCCAAACAACAGACTGTTATGTTAACAAAGAGAGAAACTGAGGTACACAATGGCCTTGATGGTAAAAACAACCTTGGGAAAGGAGGCAGTCCAGAAAAGGGAAGATGTTGTGACATGTCTGAGATGCCACAGGGGGCTGGGATATTATAATATAGCTTTTTACATGTATCCAATAGATTTGTGAGTAGTATGCATGATTATTGTAGAGTGCTTATATAAGGTGTGATTTCTGTCAATAAAGTTGAAGCTTGCTCTATCATTCACATTGAATCGGCTGCTTGCTTCCTCCGCCCGCTGCAAGTGGCGCACCGAACAGGGTTACCCGAACCCTGCTTTTGCACCAGACGGAACCCGGGAAGCGGCGGAACGGATTTTACGGAGCTGGAAGGCGATAAGGTCGCTGCTGACGGCAGTAAGACGTGTGCCATCTCCTAAAGCGTCGGGATTCGTAAGTCTGACATCGAGGCAGCTGGTCCGGCTTCAGGAGATTTTGGTGTCCGTGGATGGCTACCCCGGAATTGGCCGAATAGGGGTGAGACCCAGGAAAGGCCAGGCCGCATAGGGGTGAGACCCAGGAAAGGCCAGAGGAATTTAAGGCTGAATAGGGGTGAGACCCAGGAAAAGCCTCCCTGGTGTTTGGCTACTTGATCGGACTTTAAGGAAGGTCGTCAGCTGCGCCAGGGGTGTGGAATTTGTGGAATTTGTGGAGTTGCTGCCCGGGCAGCCACATGGAACGAGAGGTAGCCATTCAACTTTTACAGCGCTTTTTAGAAAAGCGGGGAGTAGGTCCGTTAAAAAAGACTTAGCCGCGCTGATTGGTTTGGGCAAGGCTAAGGGACACTTTAAAGAGCCAAATTTATTGTTTGAAGAAGCAGAATGGTGAGATAATCTTTTAGACCCTGATGCTGTAAATCCTGAAAAAGAGTCTGGACTGTCTGGTCTGTATCCTCCTTTAATTGGGGATGATCCATAGATAAAACTGAGGCGAAAAAATCATAAAAGTGAGGCGAAATAACTTTGGTGCAAGGGAATATGGACACGGCAAGAAGAATTCTTACTCCTGTAAGCTATGAGCCGAGTCATCAGCCACGTTGGGAAGAACGGCATTTTTCTGTTATTAAAGATGTAAGCATTAATAAGAACGGGCTGCAAAACCTCAGACTACACCAGCTGTACTGGAGGCGATGGCTCAGGGATATCGATTGGCCCCCTAGAAATTGGCTAACACTTTTAAGAAGAAAAACCGGCATTCACGCCGGGACAGTATTCTATCTGAAACAACGAGCGTGTGGATCTCCGTGCTCAGCGTTCGGAGCTGGCGGCGGTGGCCCGGGGCCTCCCCGACCCCCCCGCGGAGCGGCCGCCTGCGGCTGAGCCCGGCACTGCGCTCTCAGCACCCCCCCCCCCCCCGCCAAAAGCGGCAGGGTTATGCAGCACAGGCTTTAGATGTTCTTAATGGAATCTTCGTATTTGTAATATTTGTCACTTTATGTTGTGAGTGATGAGTGTCAGGAGCTCCTTTTTGTGTGTGTGTGAGTGTGTGTGTGTGTGTGTGAGACGCGGCCCACTGCAGCTGCGGAGTTCTCCGGCCAGGGAAGCGGCCGGCCAGGAACTGCAGGGTCCTAGTGCCCGCCCGCTGGGTCATCGGCGCTGCGGTTTGTTTGGGCTCAGTGTTCTAACTGTTACAAGGTAAAATACCTCTAGCAGGAGGCAGTAATTCTGTGTTGATTGTTGTTTTGAATTTAGGTGCATACTCTGCGGGGAGAGTGCACCTTTGTACCATCTGCCTAACGAAAATATTGTTAAAAAGTCATCTGCAACCTTACACGGGTTGTTTGTTTTACCAGGGGTTGTAGATGCTGATTATGAAGAGAAAAATCAAAATTATGGTCTGTACCCCTGTGTTCTGTAACAAAACAAAACAAAACAAAAAAAAGTAAAAAAAAAATAAAAAAAAATAAAAAAAAAAATTGTTCAGCTTGTTAAAGACACTGCAATTACTCAGGATTTGGATCAACAGGTACCCCTTAAATATTTTTGGACTAAAACAGTAACACAAGGTTAACTTCTGGTAAAATGTACTCTCGTTAAAGCTAAAAAATCTGTCGAGCTGACATGCATTTTAGATACTGCTGCAAATGTGACCATAATATCTGTGAGCAGATTGGCTGTTAGCCCTGGTACCTCAAATGCTTTTCAGGGTTGGTGTCATGCTGTAACAATTTAAAGCAAGGATCTCATTCGTGTAAGAGGCCCAGAAAATTGGGTAGCAAATATCCATCCATTTATATTGGAAAACCCCTATTGCATTTTGGGGTCGTAACTGTATGACTCAATGAGGAACTCAAATTGCATCAAATTTGTCTTAATCACCACTGTAGCACAACCCACCCTGAAACCCCCCTGACACTAACCTTGTGAACCGAATCACCTGTGTGTATTGTCCTGCAACAACTTAAAACTGTTATTAAGACTTTAAAAGATTTACAGACACTGTTAGGAACCATAAATTAGATACAGCCGTGGGCCTAACTCATGATGATCTGCATAGCTTATTTGATATTTTGTGAAAAGATCCTTCACTGACATCACCCAAAGTACTTACAGAGAAAGCAAAACAAGATCTTCACCATATAGCTACCAAGCATCGCAGGTATACTGCATTCCCCCACAGGACAAACCATCGTAGAAAGAGCGCACCAGACCTTGAAAGTGCTTTTGCAAAAACAAAAGGGGGGAGAGATCTTGGCTCCAGGTCAACCATTTGCTCTGCTGTAAAACGCATGCATTTCTTCCACCAGAATGTCAGAGCAACACAAAACCAGTTTTCTTTATCAAGGTATCCAGCTAAAAACATCACTGCAACTTGCCCTGAATACCAGACAGACTCCATCTCTTCAAACCTTTTAAATATCTCCCCTGTGTTACAGGTGTCACCAGTATTGTGTCATTTTTCATCACAGATACCAGATCAACAAGAAGTCCAGAGCAAAGCTCAAGTGTTAACAAAAACCTAGAAAGGGGTAACTGGGAAGGACCATTTTCTTTAATAACCTGGGGAAGAGGTTGTGCTTGTGTCTCCACAGGTCTCAGTCTCCAATGGTCACCAGCAAGGTGTGTGCAACCACACCTGAGGGTGAGAGGCAGCCAGCACTCAGGATCCAGCTGTGGGTGCTGTGAGTGCCACTCTGCCGACAGTTTGCGGTCTCTTCGACTGATCTTTTAAGCAGAATGTCTGAGTAATGTTTGCTACTGCAACAGAACAAACTACACTACAGTTGCCAATTCTTTTAAGAGAAAATGCTAACAGTAATTGTAACTCCTTAATGAAATATATAGGCTTACTAGTCACTTGTGCAAAATGTAGTTTAGATAAAATATAGTTATTAATAAGGATAAGATGCTGTAAGAATATATGTATTCCACTTTCTTTGTTTAGTAATATTAAGAATTAAGAGCTCAAGTATTTAACCTTATTTAGAAACTCCCTTGGTTTTCCCCCTGGAGTACTGGCCAGGCTCCAGGTGGAACCCAACAGGAGGATGAAATCAGATGTTTCCGCTCAAAGGAAGTTGCCAGTTATTTTGGCCTGTTACTTTGAAGGCTGGACCTGCTTGCAGCGACTTTAGATGTCTCACCTACGGATGGACGCATCACGTAGGGTTTCCAGTTTGTGAGGAAGGGCACTCTAAATTCTCGCTGCATCCAGGGTTCCCCAGCAATTGCGGATCTGAATGTTAGTACCGTATTTTCCTTACTGTTTATTTTTGTACTATTTAGTCATATCCCTTAAATATGGATAGTGAAATTAGTCTACTCTTTTTAATTAGAACTATTCTAAGTATGCTGTGTTTTGAAGTTTGTCTAACCCTTAATTGATACAGCTCTCAAACAAGTCTTGCAGGTGCCACAGCAAAACAAAGAAAAGGGAGGGCTGGGAGGCATCGGCCTCACACAGCTTCTGACAAACAGCTAAGCTTTGATGAAGAACAGGCCTCGTAAGATAGATAAGAAACTGCAGAGTTGTGCCAAGGTGGCAGGGAAAGATCAATCAGGACAGTAGGCATTTTGCCTGGGCTTAGCAACTGCTGCCGACCCATCTCAGACCTGTTTGGTATGCCGTTTGTACTAGTCAGTATGGTTGGTATAATCAGACAATCTGGCTGAGATGGCAAGATGTGACTCCTTCAGCAGTACCGGTGAATAGCACTAGGTTTTGTAGTGATGTTTATACAATAAATTTACATCTTGAAGAAGGAAGAGGGTTTAATAATGAATTGACTAAAAGGTTACCAATTATTAGATGGTTAAAAAATTCTTTTGTTTTTACATGGAATAACAGTTTAAATTGTCATTGTAATCCTTTTAATGATATTAACCTGTGTGTGAAAGTGTTTTATGAGAACGATGGACTGAACAATAAAAGGGGTCTGGATCACTCAAAAACAAAAAGGGGGATTTGTGGAATGCCTGGGAAACAGCGGACATGTTATGAGTGATCCAGACTGAGTGGCATCACTGTAATCAGGCTGTAGCTGTTGGGAAGAACACCGGCAAGGCCAAGAGGATGAGAAACTGCGTGAGTAGCAAAGAAATAAGGATGCTGGACTGTGGGAAATAAAATGTTTGCCTAACAGAAGAACTACGTGTGAACACCATAACGGGACCAACCATAGAGGGCGTGAAGGCTTGTGGACAGTGGTATAGAACCAATCCTAGTTTGTTTGCTTTCATGTGATTGCTCTTCGATAGTATGTGGGATGCTCTGTACTCGATAAGGTACCTTCGACAGTTTAAGGTGTGCTGTATTACAGAGTCGAGCTGCCATACACTTTCTTTTGCTTGCCCAGGGGCATGGATGTAAAGATTTTGATGGGATGTGTTGTTTTAATCTATCCAACCACAGTCAATTAATGCAAAACCAATTACAATGGATGAAGCAACGTTTACAAAAAACACAAGTGGTTGTCAATCCTTGAGACAAATGGTTACAATCTGTGTTTGGTCTGTCCCTATGGCTACAAAGTCTGTTACAAGAAGGATTGCGGTGATTAGGAATAGTACTATTGATTGTAGTAATTATTAAAATAGCATATAGTTGTATAATGACAAATATTAGTAAATTTATGCTTGTGCAGCCTGCACAAAAAGAAAAAAGGGGAATTGTTGGAGAACGGCTTGCAGAGAGCAAGGCCATGGGTCCCTGCAGAAGCTGATTGCAGCCATCTGAGGTAAACAAAGGAATAAACCCAGGGTACAGTTATGCCAAACAACAGACTGTTATGTTAACAAAGAGAGAAACTGAGGTACACAATGGCCTTGATGGTAAAAACAACCTTGGGAAAGGAGGCAGTCCAGAAAAGGGAAGATGTTGTGACATGTCTGAGATGCCACAGGGGGCTGGGATATTATAATATAGCTTTTTACATGTATCCAATAGATTTGTGAGTAGTATGCATGATTATTGTAGAGTGCTTATATAAGGTGTGATTTCTGTCAATAAAGTTGAAGCTTGCTCTATCATTCACATTGAATCGGCTGCTTGCTTCCTCCGCCCGCCGCAGCTTCCTTCACATTATCCCTGCACATCTCATATTGATCATGATCCTGCATGAAATTTACTATTTCTTTATTTTAATCAGCACAGATATCCCAGTTAACTCCAAAACTAGCTTTCAGTCAGAGCGTATAATTGTCTCTGAGGCACACATCCAAGTCTCTGAATCATCCTTGCAGCTCTAACTCCAGCCCAGAAATGGTTTCAGTTGGTGCTAACATGTTCAAGACAACAAAGTAAAGGATCTTCTTACAGACGTTAGAGCTGAGGTTGTGGACAAAGCCCCTTGGGAAGAATTGACATGATTGGTGGGCAGCTGCACGCTCTGAAAAAGCGGTTGCAATATTGAGGAATCTGAGTGCCAAGATGTGTCGGTGGATATGGTGAGATTGGTCGGGATGTGTTTCCTGACAGATTTGGTTTTGTTTTTCTAAATTGCTTGTGTTGGTGTGAAAAGCAAGTTTGTGCAATTAAGGCCAACTCATGTTACATTTTGGGTAGGAAGGGAGAGAAATAGGTAGTCTGTTTGGCATTTGGATCTAGCCTCATGCTGTTCATGGCAGCCAAGTGCTGTTCCTGTTCCGGAGGTTTTGTACTTTTGCAGCCCACATTTTTATAAGGTTTCTTTACATACCTACTTAGTTTTCTTGCCATAAAACTGTAGTTCTTGGTTCGCTGCAATGTGTTCATGCAGAGAATGTCTTTGCTGAAGAATGCAGACAATAAAAAATGTTGGAAATGCCCTTTCCCAGACCTCAGTCTAGATCTGCCAAAGATGATTTTCATATTTTGCATTTTTTTCCACATTTATTTTTAATGTAATAAGAATGCTATATGTCTCTCACTCCACTTGCGGAAGGAACAATTCCCTCTGAAATAGGATTTCCTGCCAATTCTCTTTGCAGTCTTCTCTGTCCATACCTCACCTGAAGCAGTGTGATGGTTTTGACAGTCTAATTATAAAGGCGGGCTCAGCCTTTTACTTGCATATTGGGTCATCTGGAGGTAGAGTAAGGTGATAGGAAGAAAAAGTGGAATGGGCAAATAGAAGTGACCAGGAAAATGATCTGCAGTATCGGACAGGCCTTTAGTGAATCCTGAAGGGCTGCATTCCTGGAATATGAAGATGGTTATCTGAACTACAGGCTTTGTTCCTTAGAGGATATGATGAAATTCAAATTCTCCTGTTCCCCCTGAATGAAACCTTTGTAGGAGTCTGTAAACTTCTTGATTTTGGGAGTTGACTGCCAGCAAATCTGAGTTAAGAGTGTGGGCCATTTTGGGTTGGTAGGTAGACTTTTTCTTCAATCTATTATCTTGCTTTATGTGATAAAAACAGAAGTTGTGTCTCTCAATTAGTGCAATCTAGAATTTGTTGCACAATATTAAACTCATGAAAAGGAAGTGAAAGTATATGAAAGCATTTGTGCCACTTGAAGAGGATGCCCATCTATAAGAAGGGTCAGAAGGATGATCGGGGAAATTACAGGCCTGTCAGCTTGACGTCGGTGCCCAGGAAGCTGATGGAGCAGCTCATCCCCTGTTGCCAGGGGGCGTGCAGTGTTGTGTTCCCTAAGGCTCTTTCCAGACCCCTCTCCACCACAGTGCCCCAGGCACCGCTCAGGGATACCTGCCCCAACCTCCGGGTCCCCGTGGATCTGTGTTTGTGATTAATCAAGCCCTTTTCCTTCAGGAGGGGGGCACCTTTCCGACAGTTACCTAAGGACGCCTCACTTCGAACAATGCAGCTGGAATCTCAAGTGATCTTTAACACCGAAAAAAAATCTTATCCCCTTAATTCTCATTGTCTGGGTAACCGTTTACCTGCCTAATTGGTTCTGCATCAGATACTCTTCATTTCTGTCCCTGGCACCTGTCACTTCAGTATTTTAAAAGCACCGATCAAAAGAAAAAGAGGTGGGCAATAAAATCTGACAGGTGAGAAGTGATGGCCACGAGGGACAGCTTGTGTGGCAGCGGTGGCAGCTCTCCGGCACAGTTTGGGTTTGTTGCCTCTCTGCCGCACACGCCGTGAGCTGGTGGTAGCAGTGGAATTACTGAATTTCACAGGGAAACCACTGACACTGCTGCACGCTGGTGCCTGGGGTTCTAACCCCTGCAGGTTGGCTGGGCGGGGGAGGATTCTTTCATACGTAGGCGTGGGGCCAGTCTTTACTACAGATGTGAGCAGAGCTATCTGTCAGCTCCTTCAGCTTGTCAGGCTCGTGGCCTGGGACGGAATCCAGACTGTGTTGGGGTGAATATAGTAATTCTGTTGTAAGCTTCATTTGTATGAGGATTTCACCTGGGAGCTGAAGGAGGTACCAGAGCAGTGCGATGACAGAATGTTCCTCTGCAGCACCCTTGGGCTGAATTGATTGAGTTCATTTAGTTTGTAAGCCACTTCTTTGCTGATTAGCCATGTCAATCCACATTTATCTCACTTTGTGCTGCAGTAGATTACCTTTCTCCATCTTTCTCTATTGCTTGCATTTTTGTTTTTTCATTGTAACAGGTTTTTCTCCTGTAATAGGAGATTGTGTTGCATTTTATTTCTGGGTTTGCCCAGTTGTCAGATTTTCTAGTCCTTTCAGTGGCTAATGGTTTTGTTTGTGGTTTTTAATGTATTGATCATACTTGATGCATCATTCAGTAGCTTTTCTGCATTTTTGCTACGCTATGTATGAAGAATATGATGCTTTTTTACGATAATGTGCTCTTATGTTTCCTGTCTGTGGTCCTAGATTCTCTCATGGTATTAAAAAGACTGAGCAAATGCAAAGGCAAAAGGAGATGGATGAAGTTAACCTCTGCCTGCTTAAAAAGAACTTCATTAGTTGTGATTTCCGTCTCACAGTATGATTCTTGTACTCTGATGAAGATACTGAAGCAGAAGAGAGACAGATTGACAGCAAATGAATGGAACATCAGAGTCACGCTCAGGTGATAAAAAACCTGACTTAGACATTGAAAAGGAGAGTGAAACCTCATTAGAGAAGGCATTGGAGGTCGTCTGACAGTGAGAGGGATGAAGCTGAGAGATGCTCTGACAGTGACTTCCAGGACAATGAACAAGGTTAGTTTTTTCATAGTGAGGCTTAGAGAAGTTGACCTGATGCATGTTTTACATTTTGTGCGTGCCCAGTACATATGTTAAGGGGAGAACACAGGAAAAACCGTGCAATTCCTACTGAACTGGACAAAGATAGCTATTTTATCTGTTATTAATTCAACCATCCGTCACTAAAATACGGCAAAACCCACGGGCAGTGTAAGGGTGTGCCAGCTCGCAGTGGACTTTGCCAAACTGTTGAGGTGCAGAAATGGAGGTGGAGCCAGTCGGCAAATTAGCTCTAAATACTTGGGCAGATCAGCACTTCATGTCAGTGGTCACTGATGTCCGAGGCCACTCACACCTTCTGAGGATAGGCACTTTTACCTGAGAAGGCCCCGGCACACCCGACGTGCCTCCTGGTATTTTAGCGGTGCTGTCTTTAATGGCGCTGAGCAGCCAGAACCTTGGCGGCGTCCTCTGGTGCACCGCTGGCCCGTGCTGGCCGAGGGAGGAGATGCCGTCAGCTCAGCTCTCCCGGCTGCCTGCCGTGGGATTATCTTCATCAGTAATCCCATGGAAAACTCACAGGCAGTTTCTCATTTCTTAGATGAACAGCAGCATTCCATTCACCACATCGTGAATAAGTCGGAACTGAACTGCCTCTTCCTTGTGGCAGTGTTTTAGTTCTCTCTTAACTTTTCTCCTCTATGGCTTTGTTAGATCCTGAGCTGACTTTATGTGCCTCTTGCTTGTCATAATGTACCAGAATGTCTCCATTTCCTGCTCTTTCAAAATCATTTACTTTAGATTCCTTACATTTGGCAGTCCTAATGTGCAAACCGTTTCTCAAGTTAAATGGAAACATTACTCTCACGCTTGTATTTCTAGGTGAAGTAAGCAATGGTAATACAGCTCTTTGTGAAAAGGTTGCAACTGCAAGAAATGCAGTCTTTTTATAGAAAGTACAAAGTCCACCAGAAATTCCAATTAGGTTTGAAACATCCTTGCTTATAAAATCATTGCAGTGATCAAAAAGAATCTTGATGCTTGTTCTCTCGTGATAATCAGAAACAGCTTGTGATTCATGAAAAATCAGTACAATTAAGCATTCTTTTCTGCTTGTTAGTGTATGGCGTTATGAACTTTTCTGTCACTTTAATCAGCTGCCTCTCAAGCTGTAGCAGTGTGTGATGATCATTCATTCCTATTTCCTATTTGTTGATTTTTGATATTTTCCCCTTTGTAATGAAAACTTTCTACTTTTTTCTTCCCCACCACTGAACAGAAGAGGTGGAGGGAAGGGATAAAAAAGATGTGGGTTTCTCCCAACTGGGATGTAATAATAAATTCATTAAAAATAAGAATTCGTTGGTAATTTTGAGGGCAAGAAGAACTTTCTGTTTGAATGAAGGGCTCTGAAAATAGTATATGTGGAAATATTTCAGGCAACCTTAGTAGCAACCACTAGTTCCATTTTTTTAGGAGATGAACGGTAAAGTGCCTAATAGCTCTCCACAGTGGAAGATGTTTCTGGATATTCATTATTAAAAATTTTTTTCTTTAACACCATTGGTTTTAGTCATGCCTTTTTGCACATCCTCAAGCAGGTCTTTTCCGTTCTTTATGTTTACAAATTCTCCTTCTTCTCAAGACAACAGGACCCCATTTAATTGTTGCTAGCTTCAGCTTTCATCTGCTTGTGTGCTGAAATTCCACATGCTCTGTACATTTATTGTGCTTTGAGATCATCTGCCGAGCCTTGGACCGGTAATTTTTTCAAAGAAGAACTCACTTCAACTTAAGCGTGCGTGTTAGTGTTGGTAGACTAGGATTTTGGATAGCAAGTTTTTGGGCGTGGATGCTATGTTTCTGTGTTTCAGCAATCAGTACACTAATCCACTTGTAAGCTATGAGTGCTGCTTTGGCAGAAATAACACGCTAATAGTAATGGGATCTGGGTTTTTATGAGTACGTGTTGTGGACAGATTTTGTCGCATCTTAGTTCAGCATATCACGACACTCATTCAAGAGTGTCTGAACCCGTTGGGCCCCCTGGGTCAGTTCAGCCAGCATACAGAGTTTTAGAATAAAATCCAGATAACTGAGGTGCCACAGATGTGGCTTTTGCATACAATGTTATGAATCGGACATAAAGAGTGTGTAAGAGGGACCTTGGCATTCAAATCCCTGTAGACCATAAGCCTGTGAAGGAATTGGGGAGAATCGCTGACAGTTCCCCCGGTGCAGTGTGTCATCTGCACGTTGCAGTGGTTCTGTCTCCGAGCTGTTTGTACTCCTATCAGTGTCTGGGAGCGATGCTGTTTTCCAGGACTCTAAACGTACCCCCCCGACAGAACAGAGGCGCGAGTCCGGGGCAGGCTGGAGGCGCCAGGGCCGTTGCCAGGCGGCGGCTGCCCGGTCGTTTGTGTCTCAGGTCCGTGGCAGCAGATGCTGGAGGCCAAACCTCCCCTGCCCGTGGCTGTGGAGTGAGCATGCGCCTCCACGGCTTCCCAGGGAAGGCAGCCTCCTCACAGCACCGCTGCAGCGAGCTGGCAGCGGGCATGGGCTCCGCGCCTCTCCCTTTGCTACTTTAAAGGAAAACTGAGGAGTTTTCTTGAATTGCTGGTCTGGCATCTATACGAGGCAGTCCACTGATTCAGAATGGCAGTTCCAGTTCACACACAGCTTCTTTGTTCTTGTTTTAAAATTAATGGGAGTCGTTAACATATTTTAGGGAATTTTTAGCTTCCGTGTTTGAGGTTTTTTTAAAGGCAGTCCTGCAAAGTTGTTATAATGCACTACAGATGAGTAGGATAATTTAAAATATTACAAAAACTTGCAGCGAGCCTTTCTCAGGCTGAAGCAGATAAAGAAGGAAAGGCAAACCCAGAAGATCTAACAGTGAGGGAAGACACTGGAAGTCTTCATGAAGACATAACAGCAATAGGGCGTCAGAGTCCTGAAGAGCTCAAACAGGCTGAGTCACTGGAAAGTCTCATGGAGGAAGACAAGCAGCACGATGCCAGCAGCAGGGGGGACGATGGGGAGGATCTCGTGCCGTCAGAAAGCCAGCGTGTTGGAAGCGGAGGACAGCGATGAGGAGGGTCCTGAGAGTGACGAGGGGAGCGGTGAGTACAGTCCCTCTACACGGCCACGAGTGGCCAGTGCACGCCAGTGTGGCTGTGTGTCTTTACAGCAGGTCCTGGCACAGCACAAGGGAGGCAGTTCTGGGCTGTTTTCAGGCCCAGAATACTCTGCAGCTGTGAGCTCAACACCCACCCAGAATGTAGCCTTGGTTTATTGTTTCTCTTCCAGTGTTTCCAGTGTAAGGCTTTGGCTGTTCCTTTTCACTCCAGTAGCTGGGTTTCACATGTCATGCAATGATTATGAAATCCAAATGTGATTGATTACCTGTAGGAGAGTCTGTATGCCAGGTTGGGGGAATCTGTTTACAATGTCAAAATACTAGATCCAAAAAGAATCCAAAACTTACCGTGTGAATCACGGTGCAGCAGATGAAGATCAAAACTGTGTTAGTTGATCCATGGTTGCGTTGCTTCACTCTGTTGTGGATTTCTTGGGGAAGAGCAAAACAATTAGTTGTGCAACACCTTGTTTTTACTGTTGATAAAGTGGGCATTTTGCAGTGTATGCAGTTACCTGTATGGATAAGGGGCAATTAATAAAAGGGTGGACACGTGAGCAAGGCTTTGCATTATTGTATCTGGAATGGGAAGAAGTGTAATCTCTTTTTTTGCAATGTCATCCAGGTCACAGGGGAATGTCCTGGGTGCTGTTAAATCAGGCAGCGTAAAAGAATAGATGTCTGCACTGGTGCTGGCATAAAGGAGAGCCACAAGCCATGGTAGATGAAATTTTCAGGTGTCTCTTTGTGTGCTGGATTTGCAGTGGAGTGCAGAATCTCCTTTGTTTTAACAGAAGGTGTTGGTTCTGTTTCTGTTGCTTCCAGTTCACTGCAGTGCATCTAAGATAGTCTTGTGTGGCATAAACAACTGGAATGCTGCTGCTTAATGCTCTCTCTGCGAGGCAGTTGCTGCTGGGTTACTCTGACTGTCTTGTGTGTTGTTTTTGTTTTGGTTTGCATTCAGAATTGAGAGAGTAAAGACAGTAACGTGCTGTTCCTTGAATAATGCTGAAGCCTTCAAAGATGTTTGCTTCTGGAACCCCTCTCTTGTGTGAAAGAAACTTCAGTGTGGGCACTTTCACCACTAGGCTCAGACGAGTTGAGTAAGGACTACTGAAGAAGAAAGAACCTTAAAAACCTAGAGGACAGAATATTATGCTGTAATACAGAACCAAGGAAAGATCAGTGGAATGTGTTGAGCTAGTAATCTGGTACTGAGCTGGCCTAAGACAATAGTGTCGTTCTCTATTAGCACAATTCCTGTGTGCTTTGTGCTTTCATCCAACACACATGGTTTCATGGCTCTAGGCTTGGACAGAGATCCTCTATCCAATACAGACAGATAGTCCAAATGGTAAGTAGGTAACCGCGTTTGCTTCTTAGTCCAGTCCTGCATCATCTCTGCTGCCAGGAGACTACCTGAGATTCAGGATGGTGCAGGTCAAGGCAGGACAAGCAAAATCACTGAATCCTAAAAATTACAGATAGGAACGACTTCCTAAATTGCATAGAGATTTGTCCCTGTCTACCTGGGGGTTATCTAGGTAAATTTTATGGCACAGAAAGAATTGCCAAGAAACTGAGTGTAGAGCAATGGAAGAATTGGTTCTCATTCCATTCTTGGACCTCCAAGGGTCATTTTCAGTGTTGAGAGGAGACTGACAGGCACTGTTCTGGTTTTGTCCCGATGAGACCCATCTGACAGGATTTCTTCCAAGCGGTGCTGTCGTTAGCAGTGCAGAACTAGTTTATTGGAGAAAATCGGATACGCTGAAGAAAGCAAAACGTCCTCTGGGGTTGTGCAGTTGCAGGCTGAGTCCGGGCAGATCGCAACGGTGGTGTGACAGGGTCTGTCAGAAGCGTGGAAGTACCTGGGGTGGGCTCTTGCTGTGTGTTTTCTGATCTCGCTCTGCTCTTTGTGACAAGGAGATATTGCCAGTCCCAAGAGAGACAATTATTGTCAGCAGTGTTTGTCACCCGGCCCTAGGCTCTGTGTTTCGAGAGACTGGCAGTTCAGTTTTGTCAGATGTATGACTCGACTGTGAAGCATCACAATCCCTGCATTTACAGAGCAGAAAATACTTCCTCACTTATTTTTAGATAAGCTTAGTCTTCAGTCACTTAAGTTGGGGAATTGAGGAATCATCAGAACTGTAGCTGGGAGCTTAACATAGACTATTTTTTAAAAAAAAATGCATTCATAGAAAAATAACACTTTCTGGCTTTCTGAGCGCTGTGCTATACGGTGTCACGCTGCCCTTCAGCTGGGGAAAGTGCTGGTCACAGGGGAGATGAAAGCTACCACCAAATGATGTCAGAGAGCATTTAGCCTTTAGCATAGTGGAGGGCTGAATGGAACCCGCGGTGGGTTGTTTATAACCCCCCAGCGACAAAGCTCACTGCGTGTTTGCAGCTGTAGGGGTGTGCTGTTGCAGGGGAGCACGGTGACCCTGTGCGAGGGGCCCGAAGGGTTCCCCTCAGCGGTTCTCATCTGCCCGCTCTTCCTTCCCCTCCTGTCGATGCGGTGAATAAACACGGGGCAGGGGAGCGGGGCCATCGGGCGGGAACGTGTGTGTGGGGTGGTGGTGGTGGGGAAGCGCCGCGGCCGCATCATCTCGGTGGATTTTTGGCTCCTTGGGCCGCCGCCGATGAGGACAGGGACACTTCGAGCCCCCTTCACCCCTGCGGGCGGCGGGGCGGCCATACTGCAGGATCCCCCTGGGAGCGATCCGTGCCCCCCGCGGGCTGTGCAGCCACTCCCGTCCCCACTCCGCCGGGGCCATCGCGGTGCAGCCCGTCCGCGGTTGGGGGCCACCGGCGGCTCCTTGCAGCTCGCCCTGTGTCATGCAGCGGGGCCCTGGTGGGCGGCCTGCGCCGGGACACCAGTCATGCGGTGCAGAGACCCTAAACCCTCCCGGCTGCCCCCACGGAGCCCGTTTCATGGTGCCCCCCATTCTGGTAGGGCCGGAGTCCTGCCCCGGGGGGGCGCAGTCAGCGCCCTGCGGTCCCCCTGGCACCGTGAGCCGACCCGCACTGCCCCCTCTCCTCTTCCCCAGGCTCTCGGATGGTCCCCACTGCTCCCCACCGCTCCCACTGCCATCCTCCTCTATCCCGCTCTGCCCCTGCAGGGTTGCGGTTGCGATTCAGCCCCGCAGGGCCCCATGCCCCTCCCTGGCAGGCAGGCGGCTCGTCCTTGGCCTCCCTGGTGAATTATTATTAACTAATAACCCTGCAGAGAGGAGCGGGGGCAGTGCGGAGCACATTTGGGTATGCCTAGCTGGAGAGGATTTGTTTACTAAGGGGTCAGGTTGGAAAGGAGCTGATGAAAAACGGAGATTCATCCCTAGCAGATCTGAACACAGCAGCCACCCTCCAGAAACAAGACCCCGGTTCGCTGCCCAAAGGCTCCTGGTGCCAAAATGTTTGCGTGTGTCTACAAGCAGGGAATCGGGATTTACAGATGGTGCTACTGTAATTCTCTGCATTAGAATATGTTTCTGCTGGAAATGTGGAGGCTGCAGGGGTTCAGGTTTGTGTTTTAAGTATAAATAGGGAATCTGACTCCTCTTTGTGTTTAGCCTGTTTCCAGGCCGTGGTGGTGCCAGCGCTTCCCAGCAAGGCCTGGGCGCTGGTGGGTGCTGCTCAGGGGCTCCCCAGTGCTGCCCTTTGGAGCTGCTCCACGGCCAGGAGCGGGGTTGGGGGGCTGCAGGGCTGTGCTGGGGGACCCTCACTGACCCTCGTGCCCTCAGGTGACGTTGAGCCCAGAATGGGCCCAGAATTCCCGGGTTTGCTGCTGTTAAGAGGCGAACAAGTGCACTCCTGCTCTGTGTTTACTGTTACCAGATCAAAGAAAGGGTCGGCCCCTGGGGCTCTGTGCCAGGCGGGACAGGTTTCCAGCAGCTGCTGGTGTCTGTCTGAAGTGCTAAGGCTTGGATAACTGGCCCAAGCCAGAGCTGACCTATAGATGTATCCTGTACATTTTAACACTGATAGCCATTGTGCTAGTAGGTATTGTACCAAGTTATAACAACCCAAATATACTGATGTAAAAAGTGTTAAAGTATTGGAATACTGCAGCCTGAACAACAGGCCCCAAGCTGAAGCTGCTAACTTAGTGTGTAGTCATTAATAAAGTATGTAAACTCGCTAGTGAGAGACGCAGCTTAGACAAAATATAGTCGGTAGTGAGGAGAGAATGTTTCCAACTTTCCTTTCCTTTGTTCAAGGCTGAGAACCCAGGTATTTGGCCTTGTTAGAAACTCCCTTGTTTTCCCCCCCGAGCCCTGGCCAGGCTTTGGGTGGAATCCAACAGGAGGATGAAACCAGAAATTTTCCGCTCAAAACAAAGGTGCCAGCTCTTCTGGCCTGTCGATCCCTGGTATATAAGGCTGGGCCCGTTTGCAGCGACTTTGGCAGCCTCACCTACGGGTGGGTGCACCGCGTAGGATTTCCCACTTGCCGGGACAGGCTCTGCAAACCCTCGCTGTGACCGGGGCTCCCCAGCGACTGCGGATCTGGATGATGATAATATATGCAAGCGGTGATGTATTTTTCTTCATCTCCATGATTTAATGCATTACCCTGTCTTTTGCTGTTTGCTGCTTTAAGACCACTATTCTGCTTTTTCTTACTGCATGTTTTCTGTATTACACTGTTATCACTAGTAAAATACGCCTGCTCTTTTCGCTTTGGTATCTGAGTTTAATTGGTATCCTTAATCAGCAGAACACTGTCCCAGCTCTCAGGGCGCTGCGGTGGACGGTCCGGCTGTCCAGGGCCGAGGGACGGCTGCTGCTCTCGGGCTAGGATATCGAAGCTTCAGCGAGGCGCCTGCAGAGAGAGAAGACTGCTGAGGCTCCCCTGAGGGTGGGTGCGAGGGTGTGGGGCAGTGCCGGGCACCCCGCGGTGTGTGGGTCCCAGCTGCACGTGGGAGCCGTGGGCACAGAGAGCTCTGTGCAGAAAATGAGGTGCCCCTCACCCCTCAGCTGGGGCTGGGCTTGCCTCCCCTGGGCTCATCTTCTCTCGGCCCTCCCCATCCTGACCTGCCTGCTCTGCATGTGACAGGAAGGAGACCTGACCCCAGCAGAGCGAGGGGACCAGAGCTGGGCATGGCCCTGCGGGGCCAGGAGAGCCTCCTCTTCTCCTGGCTCCGGGTGCTGCCAGAGACCAGCGCTCGGATCCCCTGCCCATCCCTGCCCAGACAAGGGGCAGCCTCGGCTCTCGGGGAGTGGAGGGGCTCTCCGTCCTCTCTTCAGAACCCTTATCCAAAGAGATGCAGAGCTCTGCACAGACAAAGCCCCCGGGGGCCTGTGCTGAGCACACGCACGCTGGCAGTGTTTGGGTGCAGACGGGACAGAGCGACTCTCCTGCTCCAGCGCCAGGCTGAGGGCTGGGAAGGTTCATCACCACGGCCTGAGCTGCTGGGACACCTTGGCTGAGGGGAACACGTGGGGTTTACAGCTTCGCCTAACAGGGTGATTTCTGCTGGGAGGTTCACTGGTGGGGAGATGTCACTATTGCGCTGCCCCCTTTCCATGGCAACGCCCTTCCTCACTGTTCTTCCTGACCTCGCCCTGCCTACCTCTCTCACTGGGTCTGCTCTTGCTGGGGCAGGGTCGCTTTTAAGTAACACTTGCAACGGGGAGAAGGGGTTTCAGAAAAGAGTGCCCATGAATTGAGAGGGCAGTTCCAACATCTTGCAGCAGAAACCTCAGTCGAGTTTGGCCAGCAACTAACTCGGCAGTCCAGAACACCCCACCTCTACATGCTTCACGGCTAATAGAACAGCCCTCTGAGACACAGCACTCACTGTTTTCTCTTTCTCCACACACAGATCACAGAGAATAATGCCATCCCCAGCAGCATGGAGCCCAGGACTGCCGCGGCCCCTTCTATGCAGTAGCTGCGGAAATTCATAGGAGCCGCGGCATTTGCTGTTCTCTTGTCGTCCGCTCCTGGAGGAACAATTCTGTGCGTTAGTGTGTCCTGCACAGGACTGGTCACCTCACAGAAGGTCTGACGCGGCCAGGGCCAGTTCTTCTCACTTTGTCAGCTACTCTGAGCCAGTGCCTGTCCTGGGGCTGCGATGTTTCCTTGGTTTCAGTAGAAGAGAGGAAACTCCCAAAGCCATTGCACCTCAGTGCACTCTGGAGTGCCCCTTTCCCCTCTCAGCTTTGCTTACGCTCCGGGGTGGCCGTAATTGAGTTTTGCCAGTGTCAGGGGTTTGCTCCCCCTTCCTGGTCACCCTTCCCATCTGTGCACAATTCCTTTGGCGCTTCCCACCCTTAGCCTCTGGGGCTTGTTAGTGCTGCTGTGCAGAGGCTCCCTCTGACCCTTGGGGACAAGTCGTCCCTCTGAACTGAAGTCATCAGGCCAGATGGAGCGTGCGTGGGGGAGCACAGCAATCGCCCCTTTGAGCGAGAGGGACAGAAACATCCCTGCAGCAGGGAGTGCCCCCCCAGCTCTCCCTCCCCAGCCCAGCTCCCACACCCCGAGGGGACAGACTCGGGCCCTCTCGGCAGACACCTCAACCTCGCTCTCCCTCTTCACCTTTTCCCCAGCGTGGGCACAGCTCGTGTGCCTCCAGTTTTCAGGACTCGTCTCCCACTTACGACCCCCTGCAAGACTGGATCCCATACCTCGATTTCTTTGAAGAATTCTTTCGATCCTGGCGTAATAGGATTCCTTGGGGTTGGACAGCACTGCCAAGAGTCAGAGAAAGGTAATGCCTCAGAGAAAGGTCATGGCTCAGGCACAGAGGGTGCGGAAGGGTGGTGCAGGTTCTCTCTAAGCCTGTGCCTGATCTGCACCCCTTTGGCCCTCAGGTCCCAGGAGGGATCCCCCTCTGCTGTGCCCGGGGCCTCCAGGCACCCACAGCAAGCTCTGGGATGCAGGTGTTGCGGGAGGCCTGTTTGATTAAGAGTCCCATTGCCCACTGTCTGCTGAGCGTGGCTGAGATGCTCTTGTTCCCCAGCTGGCAAAGTTCTGAAAGTCCTGTGATGGGCTAGCTGGGAGGTGTCTGTCTGTCTGAAACCAAAAAACTCCACACCCCAGAGGTGACAGTCCTCCTCAGAGAGCCGTTCCCAGCTTCTTTTCACACACTTGCTCTGCACTAACCATTGTGGGCTGTGCTGCTGACAGGGTGTGCAGTAGGAGGCACTAGGGGCAGAGCCTGCGACAGGGAGAGGTTTGATGTATGACACTGGGTGACCCAAGGATAGCAATTACCTGGCTCGCCCGCTGGTTGAATTGCCTCTGTTGGCTCATCAGAGGCTGGCACCGCCGTGTGGTCTCCTTCCTCAAACGCCGCCTGCTCCATAGTCTCACGGTCCATCTCTTTAGAAAGAATAAAGGTCAGATTAAGCAGAAGTAGCCATCCCTCATCAGGATGACGATGCCTTCCGAGGGCAGTACTTCTCAAAATACGTCACAGTGCAAAGAAACAAGGCCTGGACGTTTGGGGGTGCACCTAGTCACAGGTCCAAACAAGGTGTCTTTCACGGAGAAGGCTTTCAGCACTAGACCCTTTGCAGTTTAGCAGCAGACAGCAAATGCTGACCTGCCCAGAGACTGGGAGACTGCACGTGGAGTTCTTTACGTTCCACTTAGTGCATTTTTGGCAAACTGCAAGGTGATGGCAGGTTCCATCCTTCAGAGAGCACAGGAAGATGCTGTAGCCAGCTGATCTGGGGACAGAGGATTTCTGCGCGGCACTTCCCACGGTCCCCCAAAACAAGTGGAAAACCACCAGCCAGTTTTCGAAAGCACAGCTAGAAGCAGAGAGCTAAAGCACCCGGGATGGAATTCACAGCCCTTCCTTTTCGCAGCCTTCAGGTCAGGTGTCCGGCCTCACGCTGGGTGTCCAGCTTTCACCCGTCCCTGACACCGAGGCGACACTGAGAGGCCTCAGGCATCAAGGAACACCAGGGGGCTGGAGCAGGCTGTGAAGCTGGGGCTGCTCCTATCCCGGCAAGGGCAGGCCTGCAGCCCCGGCACTGTCTGCTGGTCTCAGCCAGCCCCAGCTGCCTGCGTATCCTCTGCGCTCTCGCCCCCGGCCACTGGCAGGGTGCTGCCCTCTCAGCACTGAGCAGCAACCAGCTTCTCGGCAAGTCCCTCCCGCACTCGAGGTGTGAGTGCCACCAGCTCCTGCCAGCTGGACACCACCATCTGCCCAGAACAGCTCTGGCCCCAGTAAGGCTGTAACTGGGGCAGCAGCAGTTCCTGGGGCTCAGCTGGAACCCCAGCTGCCAGCAGAGACTTGACCACCTCAGTATCTCGCCAGCACCTGCAAGGCTTGAAGCTGAGCAGGGAGGCCCCTTCCTACTGTGCAAGGCTACGCCTTGTCCCTCCACGCATCTAAAACCTGAGCTGCCAAGGCTTCTGATTAACAGCGACAGACACCTACCGTGGTCTGGCATGGTCTGGTCCAGCTCATTCAGGATTTCCTGCAGCACATCGGAGGGATGCTGGGAGGGTTTTCCTGTATCCGTGTTGTATTTTGCTCTGTGAGGAGCTGAAGGGAAAGTCCAAAGTTAAATGTCTCACAAATACTGAAGACGAGTGCTTTGTCTGTGAAGTAGATCAAGACTGACTACTCACCCCTGCGATGCCCGGGAAGCTCCAGCGCAGGATCCCGCAGAGAATCTGGAAAAGCCCTTCCTGCCCCCACATCTGCAACCAAACACCCACGAGAGTTCCCATCAGGCACTGTGATACACACGGTCGTGACCGAGCAGCAGAAGAGACGAGCAGATCACGCAGTGACACTGCACACACAGTGCAGGTCCACGTTCTCACAGCCGCGAGAGACAACTCGCTCACATCTGGGCTTTGAGCCGGTGGCTCTCAAAGGAACTCAAAAGCCGTGACGTACCCGTGCGCTCTCCCTGAGAGTCCGCCCTGGAAGCCAGGTGGGAAGCTGGATAGTCATCGCCTCCAGGCACGTCTGTGAACAGACAGGACAGAGAAGCTCCTTCAGTACACCTCTGCAGGTCTGAACGGCTGTGAAGGCAGTTCCAACACGGGATTGCTCCATGGCACTCGTCTCCCCCCTCCACCAGGAGCACTGTGCAGGCAGGTACTGGGTGCCTGGACCATGCATGCGAACATGCACAGAGGTGATGGGAGAAAGGACTCTCTGCAGCTCGCACCAGCTCTAAACTCAACCCCAACAAGCCCACCACTGGTTTTGCAGCAGGCACTAGAAGCAGCACAGGGCCTCGAGGCTGTCACAGACACCTTGGCAAGGCAGAGTTCTGACGGCACCCATTCCCTCTCTGATCCTCTTCTGCACGCATGAGCGTGGGCCAGGAGAGCGTTAGGTGACATTTCACACAAACGGAATATTAAAACCCGAGTGCTCGCTCATTCAAGGGACATACCTGTGGGATCGCCCTGATCCTCTTGGACAGGATCCATCTGAGCCGTCGCATGGCCACTGGCTTCGGTCCCAGCTGTAATCAAGCATGTTCCCATTAGAGGTTGTGAGCTCCCTTCCCAGTGACCTGCAGTGACTGGAGGGGTCAGGTAATGCCCTGGGACCCAGAAGTGGGCGGATATTTCCAGAGGTGCAGAGGAGCCAGGGTGACCCATTAATTTGTCCCTCTGAACTGAAGTCATCAGGCCAGATGGAGCGTGCGTGGGGGAGCGCAGCAATCGCCCCTTTGAGTGAGAGGGACAGAAACATCCCTGCAGCAGCGAGTGCCCCCCCAGCTCTCCCTCCCCAGCCCAGCACCCACACCCCGAGGGGACAGACTCGGGCCCTCTCGGCAGACACCTCAACCTCGTTCTCCCTCTTCACCTTTTCCCCAGCGTGGGCACAGCTCGTGTGCCTCCAGTTTTCAGGACTCGTCTCCCACTTACGACCCCCTGCAAGACTGGATCCCATACCTCGATTTCTTTGAAGAATTCTTTCGATCCTGGCGTAATAGGATTCCTTGGGGTTGGACAGCACTGCCAAGAGTCAGAGAAAGGTAATGCCTCAGAGAAAGGTCGTGGCTCAGGCACAGAGGGTGCAGAAGGGTGGTGCAGGTTCTCTCTAAGCTTGTGCCCGATCTGCACCCCTTTGGCCCTCAGGTCCCAGGAGGGATCCCCCTCTGCTGTGCCCGGGGCCTCCAGGCACCCACAGCAAGCTCTGGGATGCAGGTGTTGCGGGAGGCCTGTTTGATTAAGAGTCCCATTGCCCACTGTCTGCTGAGCGTGGCTGAGATGCTCTTGTTCCTCAGCTGGCAAAGTTCTGAAATGGGCTAGCTGGGAGGTGAGCGTCTGTCTGAAACCAAAAAACTCCACACCCCAGAGGTGACAGTCCTCCTCAGAGAGCCGTTCCCGGCTTCTTTTCAAACACTTGCTCTGCACTAACCTTTGTGGGCTGTGCTGCTGACAGGGTATGTAGTAGCAGGCACTAGGGGCAGAGCCTGCGACAGGGAGAGGTTTGATGTATGACACTGGGTGACCCAAGGATAGCAATTACCTGGCTCGCCCGCTGGTTGAATTGCCTCTGTTGGCTCATCAGAGGCTGGCACCGCCGTGTGGTCTCCTTCCTCAAACGCCGCCTGCTCCATAGTCTCACGGTCCGTCTCTTTAGAAAGAATAAAGGTCAGATTAAGCAGAAGTAGCCATCCCTCATCAGGATGACGATGCCTTCCGAGGGCAGTACTTCTCAAAATACGTCACAGTGCAAAGAAACAAGGCCTGGACGTTTGGGGGTGCACCTAGTCACAGGTCCAAACAAGGTGTCTTTCACGGAGAAGGCTTTCAGCACTAGACACTTTCAGAAAATGCTGACCTGCCCAGAGACTGGGAGACTGCACGTGGAGTTCTTTACGTTCCACTTAGTGCATTTTTGGCAAACTGCAAGGTGATGGCAGGTTCCATCCTTCAGAGAGCACAGGAAGATGCTGTAGCCAGCTGATCTGGGGACAGAGGATTTCTGCGCGGCACTTCCCACGGTCCCCCAAAACAAGTGGAAAACCACCAGCCAGTTTTCGAAAGCACAGCTAGAAGCAGAGAGCTAAAGCACCCGGGATGGAATTCACAGCCCTTCCTTTTCGCTGCCTTCAGGTCAGGTGTCCAGCCTCAGGCTGGGTGTCCAGCTTTCACCCGTCCCTGACACCGAGGCGACACTGAGAGGCCTCAGGCATCAAGGAACACCAGGGGGCTGGAGCAGGCTGTGCAGCTGGAGCTGCTCCTATCCCGGCAAGGGCAGGCCTGCAGCCCCGGCACTGTCTGCTGGTCTCAGCCAGCCCCAGCTGCCTGCGCATCCTCTGCCCTCTCGCCCCTGGCCACTGGCAGGGTGCTGCCCTCTCAGCACTGAGCAGCAACCAGCTTCTCGGCAAGTCCCTCCCGCACTCGAAGTGTGAGTGCCACCAGCTCCTGCCAGCTGGACACCACCATCTGCCCAGAACAGCTCTGGCCCCAGTAAGGCTGTAACTGGGGCAGCAGCAGTTCCTGGGGCTCAGCTGGAACCCCAGCTGCCAGCAGAGACTTGACCACCTCAGTATCTCGCCAGCAACCGCAAGGCCTGAAGCTGAGCGTCGCCGCCGGGAGTCTCTGGGCGGCCCCTTCCTACTGTGCAAGGCTACGCCTTGTCCCTCCACGCATCTAAAACCTGAGCTGCCAAGGCTTCTGATTAACAGCGACAGACACCTACCGTGGTCTGGCGTGGTCTGGTCCAGCTCATTCAGGATTTCCTGCAGCACATCGGAGGGATGCTGGGAGGGTTTTCCTGTATCCGTGTTGTATTTTGCTCTGTGAGGAGCTGAAGGGAAAGTCCAAAGTTAAATGTCTCACAAATACTGAAGACGAGTGATTTGTCTGTGAAGTAGATCAAGACTGACTACTCACCCCTGCGATGCCCGGGAAGCTCCAGCGCAGGATCCCGCAGAGAATCTGGAAAAGCTCTTCCTGCCCCCACATCTGCAACCAAACACCCACGAGAGTTCCCATCAGGCACTGTGATACACACGGTCGTGACCGAGCAGCAGAAGAGACGAGCAGATCACGCAGTGACACTGCACACACAGTGCAGGTCCACGTTCTCACAGCCGCGAGAGACAACTCGCTCACATCTGGGCTTTGAGCCGGTGGCTCTCAAAGGAACTCAAAAGCCGTGACGTACCCGTGCGCTCTCCCTGAGAGTCCGCCCTGGAAGCCAGGTGGGAAGCTGGATAGTCATCACCTCCAGGCACGTCTGTGAACAGACAGGACAGAGAAGCTCCTTCAGTACACCTCTGCAGGTCTGAACGGCTGTGAAGGCAGTTCCAACACGGGATTGCTCCATGGCACTCGTCTCCCCCCTCCACCAGGAGCACTGTGCAGGCAGGTACTGGGTGCCTGGACCAGGCATGCAAACATGCACAGAGGTGATGGGAGAAAGGACTCCCTGCAGCTCGCACCAGCTCTAAACTCAACCGCAGCAAGCCCACCACTGGTTTTGCAGCAGGCACTAGAAGCAGCACAGGGCCTCGAGGCTGTCACAGACACCTTGGCAAGGCAGAGTTCTGACGGCACCCATTCCCTCTCTGATCCTCTTCTGCACGCATGAGCGTGGGCCAAGAGAGCGTTAAGTGACATTTCACACAAACGGAATATTAAAACCCGAGTGCTCGCTCATTCAAGGGACATACCTGTGGGATCACCCTGATCCTCTTCAACAGGATCCATCTGAGCCGTCGCATGGCCACTGGCTTCGGTCCCAGCTGTAATCAAGCATGTTCCCATTAGAGGTTGTGAGCTCCCTTCCCAGTGACCTGCAGTGACTGGAGGGGTCAGGTAATGCCCTGGGACCCAGACGTGGGCGGATATTTCCAGAGGTGCAGAGGAGCCAGGGTGACCCATTAACTGCACCTGGAGGCTTTCAAGGTACTGTTTACAGGCCCTGTGCAACAGCCCTCAGGGATCGGATGGACAAAGGTATGGCCCCAGGGGATTTCTTCCTGGGACACCTTTTGTGGGTGCAAAAGGAGCCCACGTGAAAACGTTATTGCTCCTGTATCTGTTGGAGAAGAGCCCAGTGTCCAGGGAGAGGCTGCCCCAGCGCTGCCCTGTCTGTTCCCTGGGCTGTGGGCTAGGGCTGTGTGTCCCATGGCAATCTGGGTTTGCCCAGGGAGAGCGTTGCAGGGCTGCAGCCGTTGACATCTCCCCCAGACGGACATCCCTGAGGCTGAAAGCTGGGGTCCAGCTGGGGAGCAGCAGAGCCACAAACCCCTCAGAGGTGGCTGTGCCCGGCCTGGGGAAGAAGTGCTCCCGCGGGCTATTGCCCGGCTGCTGCCATGCTGTCAGGCCCTGCCACACCGAGCGGGGGAAGGCTGCCCCGGGGCAGGCGGCACAGGGCCGTCTCCAGGGACACTTTCTCACGGCTGCTCCCAGTCCCACCGTCCACCTGGAAAAGGCCCCCGCAGCGGAGGCAGCCCCCTGTGCCCCCGTACAGGTATCTGCCTCCCGCTGCCTGCGGAGCTGGACACAGCTGGCCCGGCCCAGCCCGGCCCCTGGCTTTCCCGGCCCTGCCCCACCACCAGCCCAGCCCCGCTGTCAGCCCGAGGTGCAGTAGGCACTGGCCCTCACCTGCCCACTTGCCTAATGCCCGCGCTCGCCATGGAGCAGCCCCGGCACCCTGGGCTTGAAGGGCCACCAGAAGCAGGATGAGTATGAGAGTGGGAGCCATGGTCTCCTGCACCTACTCACTGCTGCCGCTGCCGGCACATCTGAGGTGGTGCCTGGACACAGCACTGCCCCCGCCACCATGGCACCGCAGGGCTCTGTGACGTCACAATGCGGCTTCTCCCCCGCAGTGACCTCACAGTGCGGCTTCTCAGCCACAGCCCTGGGGAGGGGCATGTTGGAGAGGAGACGCTCTGTGAAGAGCATCTTTTTTCTGAGCTGAGGGCAACAGGCGACAAGCGTGATGGAGGGCTGCTGCACCGCGGCTATCAGCTGTGAGCTGTGCAGCTTGTTGCCGTGCTCCTGTAGCTCTCCAGCACGGGGAAGGTTTTCAGGAGCTCTTTCCCAAAGGGTCGCAGTTGTTGAGAAACTGTTTTACCTCAACACGTTGAACTTTGTATGGAACAAGGCCTGAGTGAGTAAAGTGTTCAGAGGAGATCTCCTAACCTTGTGAAGAGACACATCTTGGCAGAACTGCTGAAATAAGGCAGGTGAGAAAGAACAGCTTGGCCAGACAACAGAATTAGGAAACATCCAAGGAGAAGAAATTGTCCTCAAATGACTCGTGACCGCAAAAGGGAAATAGGAGTAGGGGAGTAACTCCCCACATGACCACCCGAGACCCCACTCATGCGTAGTGTAGTTTTGCAACACCAGCATTATGGAAATGCAGGAGGTAGATGGAAGGGCAGAAACTGATTGAAAAACGTCTGCATATTCATGCCTTTAAGGTACATAACGGATGACCTTTTGTTTTAGTGTGTGCATGATCCTTCACGCACCCAGTGCCAAATAAAGAAATGCCAGCTGCTTAACGCTGCATTGGTGTTGAGAGGTTTATTCCCAATTTTGGCGACACAGTGGGGCTGTCCACTGTCAAAAGCTGCAGCTTCTGGGCTTGGGGGGGGGGGGGGGGGGGTGTCGGAGAGGGTGGGGGCTGCTGCGAGAGCCCTGCCTGAGGGTCCCACCGGGCTCCGGGGACCATGTGGCAACCAGGACTCCTGGGTCGTGGTGCTGGCGCTGCCCCGAGCCCTGAGGGTCCCGTGGGCATGGCCTGTTCCCCTCGTGAGGGGCCATCCAGTGCCAGCTTTCCCTGGGAGCTGGTACCCCTTGGGGTTCTGGCTCTGGGATGAAAAGGGGTCCTTCATCCTGGGCGCTGGGCACCTACAGCTGCAGCTCCCACAGGGCTCGCTCTCCTGAGCTGGCTGGAAATGCTCCTGCTGTAAATCAGCCCGTTACCTTGAACCAGTCCCCTTTGGGAGAAACTCTGCTCCTTCCCACAGGATCCTCCTGTGGCAGGCACCAGGCTGGCAGATTTAAGTCCTGGGCTTGGGGGTGCCATCCCTTTCTGGGGGTGAGATGGCCAGAGCCCTTGTCCTGGGCCCTTCTCACAGCCCCATTTCTGCTTCAGCCCTGCCCCGGGAGCAGTAAGCCTAGCAGTCATAAACTGGGGCACAGCCCAGCCCCGCAGCCACGGCGGTGTTTGTCTGGGCTGGTTTTGGACACCCGCATCTGTCACCCCCTGGGCGAGGCGCTGGCAGACAGGCTGTGAGCTGGGTGGCCCTGAGCCTGAGGCTGAAAGCCAGGGTGCAGCCGGGGAGCAACAGAGCTCACAGCCTGGCCTCCCTGATGTCTCTAGGAACTTGTCTTCTCTGCTCATTCTGACCCTGTAAATAGAAGAATGACAGGGGCAGTTTCTGACTTAAGACTGTTTCAGTGAAAAGAAGGAACCGGGAGATAAGGGAGTGAGTTTCTCCAGTTTTGCATAAACAACGGGTGCCTGGCTAACAGCTCTACCTTTGAAGAACAGCTAAAAGAGCAGGGGGAGGGGGGCGCAGGGGATGATGGTGACCACTAATTCATTTCAAGGCCACGGGGCCGAGCGTCCTTGTCCTCCTGCCCACAGCGCAGCATCGGGTCGGGCTTTCACCCCATGGCCCGGCTCGGCCGCATCCCGCGGGGCGGCCCTGGGACCCAGCACCTTGTCTCTGCTGCCAGGGCCTGCAGCAAGAAAGTTTCTGTTTCCCAGCAGGTGGGGCCGGGACACAAGGACCTGCCCTGCTGGGCTCCCCCCCTGCCCCTGCAGCGGCGGGAGCGTTATCTCCGCCAGGGCTCCACGAAGGGCTCTGCGCAACAGAGGGTGGGGTGGTGGGGAACACAGACAACAACAACAACTCAACAGGAGCAACATAAAAATGGAGAGCCCCCTCCGGGTTCGCCTTCCTTGCTTGCCAGAGCTTCCCCCGCTGCCCTTGTCTAAAGAAAGACTCAACCTACACCACGGTCTGAGCAAAGATAATGGCGGTGGAGTGCGGGGGGCCCGCGGGAGTGGTTTGTCTGTCGTGCTGCCTCTCGGAGCCCGAGCGCGCTCCCCCCCCCCCCGGTAACCGGCACCCTCCGCCCTACATCCACCTCACAGCTGACCCACCTGTGCCCTGGGAACCCGCCTCCCGTCCCCAGCCAGTAAACATCCACAACCGGTAGATAAATTTCTGCTTTGTTATCCTAAAGATTCCCTTCTTCTCTCTTTCTTCCCTAATGAGCAAAAATACTTTCGCTGTAGCCATTGTTAATCTAGACGTCGTTAATCTTATAACACAAGGGCGTCATTAGTTTAGACATCGTTAATCATCGTTAACATGATCTAGAAACGATCCTACATTATCTGTAAAACACAAAGTCATTCAGGAAATATTCCAGCATATGCAATATGAAACACAATGCCTTACTAGGCACAGATACCAATATTCACATTAGAACTGTGCAAATGATGGCATTACTCAGTTTTCACTGTGCTGTCAATCAAATACATGGTCTCTACAACATACACTATGTCTCACTGCAAAACAGATTAACTTCATGTTTGGGAGATTAATACGAGGCTACATTGTTTAGAATTAAGTGCAATGTGTAGAAAAAAAAGTGTGAGATTGTGTTTTTACATACTGCTTTTGATGTTCCACTCGCTGGCTCGGTTCGAGTTCTAGAAGAAGAAATAAAGGCAATGAGAACTTAGAAGAAAGCACTTGTACCCAGCCAAAAGCAGTGAAAACAGATTATAAAACCTAAACATCAAGACATTATGTTCTGATAGTCTAGTAAATGTGGAAATGTATTTGTACACATAAACCAAATCCCAAATCCCATTTCTAGTTTGTCAGCAATTACTGTAAGACTTACAGCTCTAGAACACAACAGTGCCAGCCAAAGTCCTCAGACATTTTGTCTCTGCTGTGTAAGTATCCAAATGATGAAGTCTGTGCTACAGCTTTGTGCTCTTAAATAGCGACCCTTGCCCTTTCCTCTAGAGCCAGTATGCAAAAAAGCCAGATGTGAGGCATAAGAATACCTGCCATATCCCACCCCGCCTCCCCCAAATGCAAGACACAGTCAAACACTGACAAACAGACTCTTCTGAGATGGGAACATGCGTATCTGTCTTTACTATAAAAGCAAGAGGAAGAAGATAGATACAAGCCGAATGCCTCTCTAATCTAATCTCCTTAGAAAAGGCTAAGAGACCGCAACCCCTCACAAAGACTACAATGCTTTACGGGTACTTACATAACTTGTGTTTTGCTGGTAGTTTTAACTCCTCTAGCAGGGACTCTCCTAACAATTACCGAGGAGTTCTTAGGCATCAGAGCACTGTCATCTGTGTATTCTGAAAACAACACCAATACAGAAGAAAACATGAGTCAGTTTGTAAGACTATTAATATCTAATTACATAGCACTTGAGAGAATCCCTTCACAGACATGAAAGCAAAATTTTATATGTAACATCGCACTCCTGTCATCTCAACACAGTAGCAGCACCTTTCCAGAAGTCTTCAGGTTTGCGAATCAAACACCAGCAGCAAAACCTTTTCCATTCTTTTCAAACAGTTTGGATGCCAGCAGCAAAATGGTCTCAGAGGTCACTGAAGGAGAGTGTGCTCATGCATGAGGTTCTTTCCTGACCTGGATTAAGTTGATTTTGCTTCTGCTAGGCTACAAACCCAAGAGATCTTTGGAGAGAAACAAACCACAGCAAGGTCTCACCTGCATAAACCAGATTCTAAACTCTGACCAGCTTGCCCTGCAACAAAGCAGGCGCTCGGCTAAAGCATGAAAACTCTGCCCCGTTGCTTTCCGAGCTGTTCACTAAAAACGATTCCCCCGTGCTGTGAGTGCTGCGGATAGACAGAACGCAGAAGAGAGCCACCATCTATCTCTCTGTTTCTCGGAGGTTCATCCATCGACAGCCACACTGACAGCTGCTCAGCGCTGTACATTCACATGGAAATGGGACTGGCAGGGCTAGAGTTTGGGTCACAGCACCCTGAGGGGGTTTTGAGCTTGCTTTCACAAGTAGGGCAGAACCGGCTCCAGCTAAAGGCGTCTCTCCTCTCTTAAGTTAATCATCTCGTTTGAATAAGCCAAAGGGATGTGAATTCTTTCAGTTGACTTTTTGCAGAGCAGAGACTCAAATGAAAGCAATTACAAAGACAAGTCTTCTGATAAGCCTTTTGAAACCAGTGTGTGCCTGAGGGTCTCCATGCTTTGCCATGGCTTACACCATGTTCGTCTTTTGAAGAGGAGGAGCTACCTAAGACACTTCGACTGAGTAAGCTTCAAATGTAAAGACATCTCCATGGGAAGGGTTTATATATTGTATTTACGCAAGCTGGATATGACTAAATGTTTTAAAGCACCATCAGCAGCCATTCCCTGTTGTTGTGGTAAGGTATTAGCTGTCTTTTTCTACCTGCCAATCCACAGAAATGTGGCGCTCAGATCACAGCTAACCCTTGCAGTAGGTTAAAACCTTCGTGGGAACAAAAGCACAGACACCAGTATGGTGGTTGCTACTTGTTCAACTTATTAGCTGCGCAACTGCTTTATATATGCTCCTGAAAGGGATCCACCTTAAGCATGGCTGTGTTTTGGTAACATTCTTCTTTGGCATGTTTGATCGGTTCCCTATTCTTCCCGTACATCGCGAGATCTTCCGAGTGCCTCCCCCTACACCCTGTAATCTGCCTAAAGTCCTAACTACTAAAAGCCCTTACCTTTGGAGGCCAAATCAGAACGATGGCCCGCAAGCCAATGTTGCCGAGAAAGTACTACTAATGACAGAAGCCGAAGCTTCTACAGAAGACATACCCTGAAACCAACGCCTAGAACTCTGCTCAAATGGGGACTCTCACCATTACACAGCCACCTGTCAAGACAGGCCTGCGCTGGGACTTTCTGATGTCGGAGGAGCTCAAACAGCACTGAGGCTGACAAGCAACGGGGAGGTGATGCCAGTGGCAGCTCTGGAAGCCCAAAGCAGCTGTTTCCACCTGCTGAACGGAGTCATACAGAGTGGTCTTTCTGGTCCAGACCACAAACCACTGGACTGAGATTTCAGAGGCACAGGATAAGCAACCGTGGCTCCACAAAAAGGCAGGAGTTTGCTACGCCTGTGCCCCTCTGAGGGTTGTGGTAGGTCTGCAGAAGATTGCAGGTGGCAGCACCTCTCCACGAGGGAGGCTGTGTATATGAGGACAGCAACCAGTGCACTTATTTGCCAGTTCTGCAAGCCTGCAGAGGTCAGCTGCAGCATGCACAACAGGTGTATGAGGCAGAATGGGGAATGGGTCCTCTTTTTGTATTTTATGACAATTCATTGACCATTAGAAGAGAACCACTGACATCTGCCTTCTGAACAGACTGTCCTTGCATGCAGAGAGATATATATAGAGAGAGATGCATGCTTGTTTTCAATCCACCTGTGAAGTGCACAGGGAGGAGACCTCCAGCCATCTAACAACAGACCGATAGAAAAATGAATTCCCCTTACAAGTCAATCAGTACGCATTTAAATGGATCAGCTGAAAACTGAAGAGTGACAATAACCTGGTGAGGTAAAGGCTGTATTTGCACAGGGCACAGATCACGGCACATATTTGTGTGTGGGACTTGAAGTATCCTCCCACTAGCTTGGTCACCGAGGCAGAGAATTTGTGGAAGAGGGTTTACAAACAGCGGAGTATACTGTCAAGGTAGTTCTGTGGAGGGACCTGGCACCTGTTGGCTTTCATACATTTGATTTTCCTTCACCTCAATTAATTGAGTTCATTTTGGTGATGAAATCGGTGCCAATGGTGAAATCTGGCGAAGTTAAGCAATGTAGACGCTAAAAGTTAATTTTTTTGTTTTTAAATAGGAAAGGACTATATAGGAAAGGACTAAAGCTGGAGCATTATTCCTGAAGTCCCTAGAAATTTCTGTGCGCTCACTTGAACAGCTGCCAGCTTAGCCTAACAGCTCTGAGACCAAACTCGCATCCACCAGCAGGAACCTGTTCCCCGCAGGCAGCAGCATCCCCTAGCAGAGCCTTGGCAGGTACCAGGAGCTGCGAAGCAGCGTCCCTTTGCCTCGCCATGACTCCACATCTGCAGGTTGAGCAGTGACATCACACTCAACAGGGCTACTTTTGACAGTTGTGCAAGCAGAGCTCCAACAGAAATGTTCAACAAAGCTGGAGCCAACACCATCGTTGATTCCTACTCCCTTCTAGCACAAAACTTGTTTTACTGCCAGTAAGTGGCTACAGGGCTTTGGCAAGCACTACACGTTGCACATCGAGCACGTAGTCTTCTATGCCCAGCTCCGTGCCTAACAAGCAGATCGGAACGGCTCTGCGAGGTCCCCACACACTCCACACCCAACGACGGTGGCCGAATCGCAGTGTCCGAAGTTCCCACCCACCGAATTGCTGGCGCCGCTCGCCCTCCCGCTTCCCCGTGCAGTGGCGGGACAGGCCCCGGGCTGACTCACGCCGCGCGGGGACAAGCCCCAGAGAGCACCATGTGGTTCCTGCAGGCCGCGGCCGCCGCCAGCCGGGCAGTGCCCGAGGCCCCGCGCCCGCCGCCCCCACGCACCTTCTCTGGTCTCGGCGTTGCTGACCCGCAGATCGCGGTTGGCCGCCTTCAGCTTCTGGCGGCCCATGATCTTGCGCTTGAGGTCGCCGAGGGAGATGTGGAGGCCACTGAAGGTGACCGTGTCACGGCGCAGCTGGGAGAAGGACTGGAAGTGGACGCACGGCATGGCTGGGCCCGGCGACGCCTGCTCCTGACAGGGTCTGCCGTGCGCGGCAGGTGGTATCTGCCAGCCCCTGGCCCCCGCCCCTGCAACGCCTCCGGCCCGGGGCCCTCAGCGATGGAGCTGGGCTGCGGCGGCAGCGCCCACCCGGCTCCTCCTGGCAGCCCGGGCCCGCAGATGGGCGATGGGGAGAGGCCCCGCGGCCCCGGCTCAGCCTCCGCTCCCTCTCTCGCGGGCAGCGCTCCCAGGCTCGCTGTGGCGACTCGAGTGCTGCTGCCCCAACACTCCACCGAGGGGCTTCCTGACCACCAGCAGCACAGACTGCGACCCGCCCCCGCCACTGCCACGGCAGCGTGTCACCGCAGATGGCCACGACCCGGCGCGTGGCGATGAAAGGACAGTGTTCTGTCACCGCCCGGGGCTGTGCCTGCCCGGTGTCCTTCCTGCCACCCCCGGGGCTGTCCCTGCCTGGACTCCTGCCACCCCCATGGCCTGCGGTGTCCCCCCTGTCCCCGTCCAGACCTTCACCATGCAGCATCAGCTCCGTCCCGCCAGCCCCTGCGCCTGTGGGGTCCGTCCCAACAGCCCTGGGCCCATCACTGCCCGACGTGCTGTCACCCCCCAGGCCTGTCACCTCCTGGCGTCCCTCCTGTCCCCCCCAGGCTGTCACCACCCGGCGTCCCCTCCTGCCAGCAGCCCCCCAGGGCAAGGCAGCCTGGGGCAGAGGCAGCGGGCTTTGCCCTGTGGCCCCGGCTGCCGGAGCTGCCGCGCGGCGAAGGGAGGGGACGTCTCAGGGTGCTGAGCAAGGCCCCACGTCGCCTCCTGCCGCCGCCCCGATCCCCGCTGACGGGGCAGCCCCTTGTTTCCCGGCCAGGGAGGGGCCGCCAGCCCGGCCGGCGCTGGGAGGGGCGGGGGCCGGGGCCGGGCGGGGCCGGGCGCTCTCAAGGCGCCGCCGCGGCGCCTTTCTCCGGGTCTGTCACCGCCGATGCGAAGCCGGGGCCGGTTTCCGCGCCCCCCTCCGCCGGGACGCGCCGAGCCGCGGCGACTGCAGCGGTGCGGGCCGGGCCCGGGAGCGGCGGCGCTGGCGCTGTCCGTGTCCGTGGCGCTGGCGGCCCGGGACGGGCGGCGCCGCGGGGCCGGTGAGTCGGGGCCGGGGGCGCGGCCGAGGCGGGCAGCGGGGCCCGGGCGGCGGCGGCCCCGCGGCGGGAGGGGCCGGGGCGGGCGGCACGGGGCGGCCCCGCCGCGCTTCGGGCCTTTGTAGCCGGAGGGGGGGGGCGGCCGCCGCGCCGGGCCGCACCGCGGGGCCGGCGGCTGGGGCGGCTCGGCCGGGGCCCGCGGCACCTTCGGCCCCGGGGCCGGCGTGTCGGGCCCCGGGCGGGGCCGAGCGGGCCGGCGGGGAAGGGCCCCCGGCGGCCGCGGTGGGAGCTGGGGCGGTACCGGCACGGCCGGCAGCTCCCCCCGGGTCGCCTGCGGAGGGACCCGCCGGCGCCTCCTGACCCGCCGGGACTCTGCTTCTGCCTTGGAGTAAGGAGGAGAGCGGGAGGGAACAGCAAACGCGGCTGCCGAGGCCGGGCTGGGGGGTTCCAGGGGCCTTCGGCACTAAAGGCAGCGACCCCGGGAGAGGTTTGCCGGCAGCGCGGCCTGGAGCGCTGAGAGAGGGGAGGCAGCGGAGTGAGGTGTGACCGCAGGGGCTGGAGGTTTATCGACAGGCTCGCTTTGGGGTCCATGTCTCCGTGTGCTTCACTGCTCAGATCTAAACGGCTGAGGTGGAAAACCGGAGTTTAAAAGTTAATGTGTCACCATTAGATTTTTGAGTTTCATTAAACTCTTGCTCCAGTGGGCTAGAAGCTGTCCTACAGCTTCCACTCACCTGTCACTTGACAGGATGTTTTCCTCTCTCAGCACTTATCCCCAGACACACCCCAAAGCCCTTTTTCCAGGTCCCCAACACCACGTGTGAAACTGAGCCTTACACAGAATTGCAAAGCTTTTGACTTGACTGAAGTGAGTGTAATTTTTCTGAAATAATTTGCTTATTCAAGTAGGCAGTGAACACTATAAAATGCAGGATTAACTAACAGTTTAAATGGTTTGTGATCTTTCTGTGCAGTGCTGCGTTATTCTGGTCTTCCTCGATTGTTAAAGAGCCAGAGCTCTGAAGCAGGGAATCGATAAGGTTTGGTATCCACATGCTTTACTAGAAACAAGGCTTAAGTTCTAGCTGTTCCGTGGTTAGACTCTGTCTTGAAAACCAACCTCTGACATCAGATCCAGTTTCTTCATTCAGTACTTTAAGGTTGTTGCCAAACTAGTTTGTTCAATTGGCTTTGGCATCTTGGAATTTATTTGTTTGGTTGGTTTTTTTTAAAAAGCAAGCCTTGCAACTTTTTTTCTTGGGGCTCTGATGAAACATGTCTGTAATGATGTTCTGGATTTTTTTAAGTTACTTTGAGTTGCTTGGCGACTAGGGGTGGAGGAGTGTTTCCTCTCTGGCAGCGTAATGCCGTGCTGCTGCACATGGAGCCTGTTTCTGCTGAATTTGGGAATTTATGTTTAGTAGCAATTTTGCCAGTAGTTTGACCAGCAATAGCTTTGGGCCTCCTACTGGATAATCAGTTTGACATTTTGATTTCCTGAAAGCTGATTTATCTGTGGTTTTGTGACCAGGTTGTCTGCATTATAATTGACAGCTCAACTTTGCTCTCCTTCTGGAATCAAACCTGTGTAGCCTTTATACTGAATTGTTGATTAATTCCGCTGCCCCTGCAGAAGAAATACTATTAAGAGAAGTTGTGGAAAACCACTTACTGCTTTGCTTAGAACTGCTTCTTGCTTTCTGGGTAACAATAAATTTATGGGGTGGCTTAAGCAGCTTCTGCATGAACAGAAGATACAAACTGCTGAGTGGAACTCAAAAGCGTGAAGACACTGCAACAAAAGCAGATTTTCTTTCATATGTTCTTAACTCCTTACTCTTCTCCTTGACCCCTGCAGTGGTTAAAAAAAGCTCAGATATGGTGGTGGTATTCATCACTTAAAAACCAAACTAAAGTAGAACATGAAAAATAATTCTCAAGTGCAATTTTCTTTCACTGTGGAAAAATCTTTGTACATTTAGAATTATGTTAGCCTTTTGTTCAGTTGTTTATTTCAGAAAAAAAAAAAAACAACAACAAACAAACAAAACCCAAACAAACCCAAACCACCCTAATTTGCTTTAAATTTCTCCTAAGTTTCTATTCCAGGCTAAGGTTGGCATCTGCCATTGCCTTGCATTGCTTGTGCGAGAGCCCCCCGTACTGGAACCCCTGAAGCCCAGCAGACAATGTGCCAGTTTATTACGTTGCTGTTGCTCCGCTTTGAAAGCAGCAGAGTTTGAGTAACTCGGGTCACATCCCGGTTGGCCAGGAGGTGTAGAACCTCCTGTTTGGTCTGTGCTGGCAGCACTAATGACAAATAATGCATTCTGTTTGAGAGGTGGTGAAGAATAGGGAAATATTTCTAAGATGCAAACAGCTGATGGATTGTGGCTGTGTGCTCCCAGCTCTGGTAGATTTATACGATTATTTAACGCTTCAAGATGCTTTGCTGTTTACTCCCAAGCTTCACTTGCCTCTTTTTAGCTGCGCTCTTGGAGCAAGGGGAACTCTGTGGATTAGGGGTTGTCTGGAGGCCAGCTTGTGGCCAGTTTCTAGTGATTTACCTTATTCTAGTGAAAATGATGTGTGCAGGTTTCAGCGCTTCCGGGACCGGAGAGCACGTTGCCGTTGCCCCTTCCCTACCCGCAGCTGGTCGGGCTGGAAGTTAAGCACAGACCCCAGGGCTGAAATACGAAGAAATTTATTTCAACAGAGTGATAGAACAATCTGAACAACAACAGTAGCAATGATAACAACAATAAACAGCAATAACATCCTGGGACATTATATAGCAATAAACAGCAATAACATCCTGGGACATTATATAGCAATAACATCCTGGGACATGGCCATTGGCCGTGGGTACCACCTTAGGTTGCTGTATGTGGCCTGTGTGCTCAGCAAGCAGTAAATAAGAAGCAAGATGTTGGATTTTGCATTTATCCGGTAGCTTTAGCTGCACCGGTGTCCTGCACATTGAATTTCAGTGTTTGAGTTTTGTTTGCCCTGCTGTTGTTTCTCCTTTCATGAAGAAACCACTGGTCTGCCCTGTCACATGCTTGCTTCCTTGGAAATACCTGGCTTAATTATTTACAGTTAGCTATTTAGAGTACTTAAACTGAACCTGTTGCTTCCCAGTTCTTTTAGCCCACGGTTGGGATGTGCAGCAAGACAGCTTTCTGGCTTACTTCCAGTCTGGCTGCAGCTTTTCATGGGGCAAAGAGGTTGCTGGTATTTGGTCATCAGATTTCCTTTCCCACTTTGAAAAAGTTGATCTTGGAGGCGCTGTGTGCATTAGCTTTTTCTTCCAGAAAGCAATTTATGAAACAATTTGGATATAGTGACGGAAGATCCCACTGGGCAATAACTTTGCTTCAAATCCTGTATTAGTGTTGCCAGATTTATTTTTTTTAATTGCAGTGGAGCAGAGTTTTGAATAATCGTTAAGGCATTTGCATAGACCTTATTTTTATCCCACACAGCAGTGGTCTGTGTAAAACCATGAGGAGTCAGACAGTTGTCACTATTAAACATCTGTGTCCACATCAATTTTGTATGGCCTGATTATTGCTGGGTGATTTCTTGAAGCTTTGGCATGATAGTTTTATAGTTGGTGAGCTTTACATACAGTGACTAAAAGAGTGAAGATCCTGTGCTTTTAGTTCTTAGGGGGGAGAGGGGCAGGGGTGGGCTGTCTCAGCTGTAGCCAAAAGAGAATCCCTAAAGTGGATGCAGTCTTACAAAAATAATTAATAAAGCATTCCCCTGGACAGGACAGGTTGTTTTGCAGTGTTGTGTTGCCAAGCAGATTTGCCTTTCCACAGGCTTCTCCCTTGAACTTCAAGGTCCAGCTCTATATTTCTGTGAAGTTTGCTTTGAAAAAGGTTATCACCAGGGCTTTGGTTGTGCTGTACAGGCATGGCGCCCTGAATTTCTTTCTTGATTTCTTACCTGTGCTGAGAGAGTAGAAAAATATTTCCCTATTCAAACCTTTTGCTTTCTGTCTTTTCCTTTTGCTGGGAACTGGGTTCATGTTACTCTGTTTACCTTCTAATTTATGCTGCATGTAATTGTTCGCTTTGCAGGTCTTCGGGTTTCTGGTTCTACTAAATACACTGTCTGGATAGTCAAGGCAGGGAGGTTCGCAACCTTGAGAAAATAATAACAAAGAAAGCCCAAACACCTAATCTGAAAAGAATGATTAGGGGATTCTTGTACTGCTAGTGTCGTACATGACTGCTATTAACAAAGTCTGGGCAAGAGTGTGGGCTGTACTCGTGCATGTGTGTATGTCCAGGTTTTTCTGCTCTCTGCCACGGCTGTACCATTTCCTAGCCATTATTCTTGTCCTATCTTCCCCTCCCTGCAGCCATTCTAAACTACTCCCTCTAATCCACTGGCATTAATGGCACAATCTGAGATGAGGCGGCTGTGCTGCTGGCAATATCTAAACAAAACAGACTCTGTTGCATAGACATCTCTTACTTCTGTAAACACCACATGATGTCTAAAAACTGGTGTTACAATGGCTGTCGTGAGAGAAGTAACATCCAGAAACCCAAGATGGCAGAAAAAATTAGGAAATACCCCTTCAGTCTTCTTTTGTAATCCTCTACCAGGGAATGTTCCCCAGAATACATTTCTTAGCCCTTGAAGCACGCTTTACTGAAAGGGACCTGGTCGTGAGTTCTGAGTGTAGCTATTTATTATGGTGCGGTTGGACAAAAAATGTGTATTTAGAAAACTAAAACCATTACATTTTATTAAATAAATGTGATTATTAAATAACATTGTTCTTTGCCTTCCAGTCTGCAGAAGCATGGACATTCACAACAGTCTGACCCGGCTGAACACGCTGGAGAACTGCACGGTGATTGGGGGCCACTTGCAAATCTTGCTGATGTTTAAAACCAAGCCTGAAGATTTCCATGAGCTCGGCTTTCCTAAACTGGCTATGGTTATAGACTATTTGCTTCTTTTTTGTGTGTGTGTGGCCGTAAGAGTTTAAAGGGACTTTTCCCAACCTCACTGTGAGTCGAGGAACTCGTCTGTGTTTTAACTCTGCACCGGTCATTTTTGAGATGGTTCACCTGCAGGAGATCGGCCTCTGTAACCTGATGGACGTTACTCGAGGCTCTGTGCGGATTGAGAAGAACAATGAATTATGTGACTTGTCCACGATCGGCTGGTCAAGGATTTTAGATTCTGTCGAAGATAATTGCATTGTGGCCAACAAGGATGACAAAGTTAGAGTGTGGAGATGTGTGTCCAGGAGCTGTGAGAGGGAAGAGCAACTGTGCACCTACTGTGATAAATGGAATTTTCGCTGAACGCTGCTGGACCCACGATGGCTGTCAGAGAGGTGAGTCTGGGGCGTGGTGTATGTCAACTGTGGTTTTGCTGTCAGTTTTTAACCTGTCAGACCTACTGGAGGGCTAATAGGTGCCTGTTAACCTGCTACCTTTAAGCACAGCTTCCTAAAAGCAAGGCTTAAAATTAGCATTATTCAGGTGAAGAGAGGGCCTGTGGGATGGGGCTGTTTTAGCAGTTTTCACCTATGTGAATAAAGTGTGCAAGAATGTTGTCTTTGGTTTCTTTGCCAAGTTAGGGACTGCCTGAAGCGCTCAAGTTTAACTGACTCGGAGTGTATCTGGTATCTTGTGTAATATTTAAGGTGGTATTAGTATCTCTGATGAGGTTTGGGTAGGGGATTAAAAGTGCAGATTGACTGGAAGGCTGCTGCAGGCAGAAACAGAACCGGAAAGAACAGTCTGATGGAATAAACCCAACTCCATAGAGGTGCAATTACATTTTTACTGAAACATGACTGCTGTAAGAAGGTGTAAGGCCTGTGGATGAGTGAGCAGCGTTTGCACAGAGCAAGAAGCTGGAAGCTGTGGCAGGAGGCCTTATTTTTGCAGGACGAGAATGAGAGGCATGACACACACCAGTACGGCTAACAGTCAAGCTCTGATGTTTATTAGAAAAACAAGTCCTTATTTATTCTTGTGACAGCAAATCCGTGTGTTGCTCTGGCGCATGCTCATTTCAAAAACTCGTTCCTCTCAGCACTTTCCACAAGCGCTACTAAGCGTCCACAACCGGTAGATAAATTTCTGCTTTGTTATCCTAAAGATTCCCTTCTTCTCTCTTTCTTCCCCTAATGAGCAAAAATACTTTTGCTGTAGCCGTCGTTAATCTAGACGCCGCTAATCTTCTAACACAAGGGCGTCATTAATTTAGACATCGTTAATCTTCTAACTTGAATGCTGCTGACACTTTTACATTGTCAGTGACGCAGACGGTTCGCGACCCGGCATACGCACCCGCAGCAAGCCAAGCCAGACCTGAAGGGAAAAGGAGAAGGAGGAGAGAGGACCAGGGTGGGGATTGCCTGCAGCAGGAGTCCCGGGGAGGGTGAAATACCTGGGCTTTGAGCCTGGGGTTTTGTTCACGGGAGAAGTTCTGGTCAGAAATTTGGCTGCTGCTGCAAGCCCTGAACTCCAGTTCTCACACTGTATTAGCATTGCTTTTCATTCCATACGGCTTTGTTTTTTCCAAACTTGGAACTGACCTGCAGTTTAGTTTGATTTATGTTAAAACTGACTGACAGGGAGCACAGTGAATTGAGGTAAAACTGACACATTTGGAATTGTCTGTCTTTCTGGACGTAGTGCATCCAACTGAAGCAAACTTGCAGACTGGAGAGAGTTTCTGGCCAAGCTTTAAAGGGCCACCTGGAGTGCTAAGTGCCAAATTTGAGAAGGAATCCCTACCAGTATGCATAAACTAGTAAAATTAAGGTGGTTTCTCCTCTGATACTCCTCACCCCCAAATCAACTCACTTCCTTTTAAAGAAGGTGGTTGTTTTTGTCGCCAGAATAACAGGGTATGGTGCAAGAAGATGCAAACGTGTATGTGTGTTCGTTTTTAAAAATGAAAAATAAGGTCATAAGGTAGTTTAGTTTTTTTAAACTCTTGTGGTATATGGTTCAGCAGCACTGAAACCTGGCTCCTTATACATTTGTGTTTTATGTTTTCCACTGTTTCATAACATTAAAGATCTAACTGAAACTTGTTCTGTGGCTAGAGCCTTCATAATGTCCCTCGTTCCTGTGAATTTTCTGGGGCTGTGCTACAGCAGGCTAGAATGCATGTTTTCTCTCCCTCGTGTGACTGCCTATTTCTATGAAACCTGTAGGAATGTGATGTTGTTACCACTGGGGCAGAAATTTCAGCTCCTGAGTCTCTCATACAAATTCAGCTCCATTTCCTGGAGGATACCTGTGCAGCATCCCACGCTTACTTACCTTAGTTACCGAAGGAAGCCAAGCTTGTATGTCCATTTGACTTGACTTTGAAACTGAAATTTGAATTTGAAAAGAATTTCTAGAGTACTTATATAGAGATGCTCCCATCTGGTTTTCTGTGTTCCTTGTGGAAGATTTAGAGAAGCAGTGCTCCTGCATGTTTTGGCTGTAGTATGCATTTTCAAAACAGTTAACAAGCCACGCTTATCTCTGTTTTGCAAAGCTTTGTAAGATTTGTCCTTTTATTTATTGGTAGCTGGTTCTCAGCAAGTTGCTATCTGCATTGTATTGTGCCTTGTGACACCTGCCTGTATGCCTCTCAAGTTATTTTAACAGCTTGAGTAGTCTTTTAGAGGTTTTAGACTTTTTGAGTAGTCTTTTGAATAGTCTTCAGCTTTCAACACACATGCACACCCGTAACTGTGGTAGAGACTGGCATTTATTTAGTGAAGCCGTTCATCTCTGTTTGCTCGGTTCTCTGCTCTTGTGCCAGCCATAACGTATCCTTAGCACATGTAATTGTTTTCTCAAGGTTGTTAAGCGCTCGTGTGAATTGTACTTTGGCTTTCCTCCGCCTGAAGAGCCTCACAGCAGCTCCCAGAACTGAGGGTATGAATGGCATGAAATCTTTCCCTCGGCATTTTTGCAGCTTATCTGTGAATCCTCAGCAGAGAATTCTGTGCTGAAGTTTCCCATCTCTCTGGTTTTAAGTGTATTTTCCTCTTACGTTTGTTCTTTGGCTTTTAACCAATGCTGGAATGAAATGTAGCAATTTCAGTATAATTTCCTTGGGGGAGGTTTAGTTTTGTGTGTTGTTATTTTTAAGGAGGGTTATTTGTACCCTTGGTTTGTTTTATAGAACTTGGTGTAGAATCTCCTGTTTGCTGTTTTTTGTTTTGCATCTCTGGCTGGAAAGTTGTTGCTGTCTAATCTGGTAGCGCTGCTACCCTGGGACTGTGGGCCAGGATATCTTGTTTACTGTTTTGTTTACTAGAAAAAAAATTCTTCAAAAATCTTAAAAAATAATTGTTTTGTTGTTACAGAGTGTATGCCAATTGACAGAGACAAGCCCCAAGCTGTCAAGCTTTTCCAGCGTGCTAAGCTTTGAGTCTTGCGGGAGAAAATAGAAGATGGGCAAGAATTTTGAGAAAGCACATATGGGAAGGCTGAAAGATGTCACAGAAAGGTCTTGTGTGAGTGGGAAGGGAAATGGTCACGGTTGGGGTTGGCGTGGGGTTGCTGGCTGTCCCCTGTTACAGGATTTCACCAGACTCTGAGTATCTCTAGGCTTGCTTTATTAACTCAGAGTTGGGCTGTCACCACAGTGAGTGGCAACAGCTGACGAAAAGCATCTTATATTTATGTGATTCTTCATAATTTGCAATACAGTATCAATGCATCCTCAATTTTAAAAATCCATTATATTCCAGAGTTCCGACTAGTTCTTCTCGTTCCACTCCGGTTCCTCTTCTGACATCGCTGCTCACTGATGCAGTCTTCGGTCACCACGATGACTTATCTTCAGTATTGTTCCTAGAGCACCTGAGCTGTATAAAACAATATCTGTTCATTAATTCTTCCTGCTATTAATAATATCCTAAGAGAAAAGAGTTTTCTAAAGCTTATTCCTTTTACATCCCCCATCTCTTCAACACCAGTCCCTGAGCTTCCCCTGCCTGCTTTCTGCAGTGGCTTCCTTCACATTATCCCTGCACATCTCATATTGATCATGATCCTGCATGAAATTTACTATTTCTTTATTTTAATCAGCACAGATATCCCAGTTAACTCCAAAACTAGCTTTCAGTCAGAGCGTATAATAGTCTCTGAGGCACACATCCAAGTCTCTGAATCATCCTTGCAGCTCTAACTCCAGCCCAGAAATGGTTTCAGTTGGTGCTAACATGTTCAAGACAACAAAGTAAAGGATCTTCTTACAGACGTTAGAGCTGAGGTTGTGGACAAAGCCCCTTGGGAAGAATTGACATGATTGGTGGGCAGCTGCACGCTCTGAAAAAGCGGTTGCAATATTGAGGAATCTGAGTGCCAAGATGTGTCGGTGGATATGGTGAGATTGGTCGGGATGTGTTTCCTGACAGATTTGGTTTTGTTTTTCTAAATTGCTTGTGTTGGTGTGAAAAGCAAGTTTGTGCAATTAAGGCCAACTCATGTTACATTTTGGGTAGGAAGGGAGAGAAATAGGTAGTCTGTTTGGCATTTGGATCTAGCCTCATGCTGTTCATGGCAGCCAAGTGCTGTTCCTGTTCCGGAGGTTTTGTACTTTTGCAGCCCACATTTTTATAAGGTTTCTTTACATACCTACTTAGTTTTCTTGCCATAAAACTGTAGTTCTTGGTTCGCTGCAATGTGTTCATGCAGAGAATGTCTTTGCTGAAGAATGCAGACAATAAAAAATGTTGGAAATGCCCTTTCCCAGACCTCAGTCTAGATCTGCCAAAGATGATTTTCATATTTTGCATTTTTTTCCACATTTATTTTTAATGTAATAAGAATGCTATATGTCTCTCACTCCACTTGCGGAAGGAACAATTCCCTCTGAAATAGGATTTCCTGCCAATTCTCTTTGCAGTCTTCTCTGTCCATACCTCACCTGAAGCAGTGTGATGGTTTTGACAGTCTAATTATAAAGGCGGGCTCAGCCTTTTACTTGCATATTGGGTCATCTGGAGGTAGAGTAAGGTGATAGGAAGAAAAAGTGGAATGGGCAAATAGAAGTGACCAGGAAAATGATCTGCAGTATCGGACAGGCCTTTAGTGAATCCTGAAGGGCTGCATTCCTGGAATATGAAGATGGTTATCTGAACTACAGGCTTTGTTCCTTAGAGGATATGATGAAATTCAAATTCTCCTGTTCCCCCTGAATGAAACCTTTGTAGGAGTCTGTAAACTTCTTGATTTTGGGAGTTGACTGCCAGCAAATCTGAGTTAAGAGTGTGGGCCATTTTGGGTTGGTAGGTAGACTTTTTCTTCAATCTATTATCTTGCTTTATGTGATAAAAACAGAAGTTGTGTCTCTCAATTAGTGCAATCTAGAATTTGTTGCACAATATTAAACTCATGAAAAGGAAGTGAAAGTATATGAAAGCATTTGTGCCACTTGAAGAGGATGCCCATCTATAAGAAGGGTCAGAAGGATGATCTGGGAAATTACAGGCCTGTCAGCTTGACGTCGGTGCCCAGGAAGCTGATGGAGCAGCTCATCCCCTGTTGCCAGGGGGCGTGCAGTGTTGTGTTCCCTAAGGCTCTTTCCAGACCCCTCTCCACCACAGTGCCCCAGGCACCGCTCAGGGATACCTGCCCCAACCTCCGGGTCCCCGTGGATCTGTGTTTGTGATTAATCAAGCCCTTTTCCTTCAGGAGGGGGGCACCTTTCCGACAGTTACCTAAGGACGCCTCACTTCGAACAATGCAGCTGGAATCTCAAGTGATCTTTAACACCGAAAAAAAATCTTATCCCCTTAATTCTCATTGTCTGGGTAACCGTTTACCTGCCTAATTGGTTCTGCATCAGATACTCTTCATTTCTGTCCCTGGCACCTGTCACTTCAGTATTTTAAAAGCACCGATCAAAAGAAAAAGAGGTGGGCAATAAAATCTGACAGGTGAGAAGTGATGGCCACAAGGGACAGCTTGTGTGGCAGCGGTGGCAGCTCTCCGGCACAGTTTGGGTTTGTTGCCTCTCTGCCGCACACGCCGTGAGCTGGTGGTAGCAGTGGAATTACTGAATTTCACAGGGAAACCACTGACACTGCTGCACGCTGGTGCCTGGGGTTCTAACCCCTGCAGGTTGGCTGGGCGGGGGAGGATTCTTTCATACGTAGGCGTGGGGCCAGTCTTTACTACAGATGTGAGCAGAGCTATCTGTCAGCTCCTTCAGCTTGTCAGGCTCGTGGCCTGGGACGGAATCCAGACTGTGTTGGGGTGAATATAGTAATTCTGTTGTAAGCTTCATTTGTATGAGGATTTCACCTGGGAGCTGAAGGAGGTACCAGAGCAGTGCGATGACAGAATGTTCCTCTGCAGCACCCTTGGGCTGAATTGATTGAGTTCATTTAGTTTGTAAGCCACTTCTTTGCTGATTAGCCATGTCAATCCACATTTATCTCACTTTGTGCTGCAGTAGATTACCTTTCTCCATCTTTCTCTATTGCTTGCATTTTTGTTTTTTCATTGTAACAGGTTTTTCTCCTGTAATAGGAGATTGTGTTGCATTTTATTTCTGGGTTTGCCCAGTTGTCAGATTTTCTAGTCCTTTCAGTGGCTAATGGTTTTGTTTGTGGTTTTTAATGTATTGATCATACTTGATGCATCATTCAGTAGCTTTTCTGCATTTTTGCTACGCTATGTATGAAGAATATGATGCTTTTTTACGATAATGTGCTCTTATGTTTCCTGTCTGTGGTCCTAGATTCTCTCATGGTATTAAAAAGACTGAGCAAATGCAAAGGCAAAAGGAGATGGATGAAGTTAACCTCTGCCTGCTTAAAAAGAACTTCATTAGTTGTGATTTCCGTCTCACAGTATGATTCTTGTACTCTGATGAAGATACTGAAGCAGAAGAGAGACAGATTGACAGCAAATGAATGGAACATCAGAGTCACGCTCAGGTGATAAAAAACCTGACTTAGACATTGAAAAGGAGAGTGAAACCTCATTAGAGAAGGCATTGGAGGTCGTCTGACAGTGAGAGGGATGAAGCTGAGAGATGCTCTGACAGTGACTTCCAGGACAATGAACAAGGTTAGTTTTTTTCATAGTGAGGCTTAGAGAAGTTGACCTGATGCATGTTTTACATTTTGTGCGTGCCCAGTACATATGTTAAGGGGAGAACACAGGAAAAACCGTGCAATTCCTACTGAACTGGACAAAGATAGCTATTTTATCTGTTATTAATTCAACCATCCGTCACTAAAATACGGCAAAACCCACGGGCAGTGTAAGGGTGTGCCAGCTCGCAGTGGACTTTGCCAAACTGTTGAGGTGCAGAAATGGAGGTGGAGCCAGTCGGCAAATTAGCTCTAAATACTTGGGCAGATCAGCACTTCATGTCAGTGGTCACTGATGTCTGAGGCCACTCACACCTTCTGAGGATAGGCACTTTTACCTGAGAAGGCCCCGGCACACCCGACGTGCCTCCTGGTATTTTAGCGGTGCTGTCTTTAATGGCGCTGAGCAGCCAGAACCTTGGCGGCGTCCTCTGGTGCACCGCTGGCCCGTGCTGGCCGAGGGAGGAGATGCCGTCAGCTCAGCTCTCCCGGCTGCCTGCCGTGGGATTATCTTCATCAGTAATCCCATGGAAAACTCACAGGCAGTTTCTCATTTCTTAGATGAACAGCAGCATTCCATTCACCACATTGTGAATAAGTCGGAACTGAACTGCCTCTTCCTTGTGGCAGTGTTTTAGTTCTCTCTTAACTTTTCTCCTCTATGGCTTTGTTAGATCCTGAGCTGACTTTATGTGCCTCTTGCTTGTCATAATGTACCAGAATGTCTCCATTTCCTGCTCTTTCAAAATCATTTACTTTAGATTCCTTACATTTGGCAGTCCTAATGTGCAAACCGTTTCTCAAGTTAAATGGAAACATTACTCTCACGCTTGTATTTCTAGGTGAAGTAAGCAATGGTAATACAGCTCTTTGTGAAAAGGTTGCAACTGCAAGAAATGCAGTCTTTTTATAGAAAGTACAAAGTCCACCAGAAATTCCAATTAGGTTTGAAACATCCTTGCTTATAAAATCATTGCAGTGATCAAAAAGAATCTTGATGTTTGTTCTCTCGTGATAATCAGAAACAGCTTGTGATTCATGAAAAATCAGTACAATTAAGCATTCTTTTCTGCTTGTTAGTGTATGGCGTTATGAACTTTTCTGTCACTTTAATCAGCTGCCTCTCAAGCTGTAGCAGTGTGTGATGATCATTCATTCCTATTTCCTATTTGTTGATTTTTGATATTTGCCCCTTTGTAATGAAAACTTTCTACTTTTTTCTTCCCCACCACTGAACAGAAGAGGTGGAGGGAAGGGATAAAAAAGATGTGGGTTTCTCCCAACTGGGATGTAATAATAAATTCATTAAAAATAAGAATTCGTTGGTAATTTTGAGGGCAAGAAGAACTTTCTGTTTGAATGAAGGGCTCTGAAAATAGTATATGTGGAAATATTTCAGGCAACCTTAGTAGCAACCACTAGTTCCATTTTTTTAGGAGATGAACGGTAAAGTGCCTAATAGCTCTCCACAGTGGAAGATGTTTCTGGATATTCATTATTAAAAATTTTTTTCTTTAACACCATTGGTTTTAGTCATGCCTTTTTGCACATCCTCAAGCAGGTCTTTTCCGTTCTTTATGTTTACAAATTCTCCTTCTTCTCAAGACAACAGGACCCCATTTAATTGTTGCTAGCTTCAGCTTTCATCTGCTTGTGTGCTGAAATTCCACATGCTCTGTACATTTATTGTGCTTTGAGATCATCTGCCGAGCCTTGGACCGGTAATTTTTTCAAAGAAGAACTCACTTCAACTTAAGCGTGCGTGTTAGTGTTGGTAGACTAGGATTTTGGATAGCAAGTTTTTGGGCGTGGATGCTATGTTTCTGTGTTTCAGCAATCAGTACACTAATCCACTTGTAAGCTATGAGTGCTGCTTTGGCAGAAATAACACGCTAATAGTAATGGGATCTGGGTTTTTATGAGTACGTGTTGTGGACAGATTTTGTCGCATCTTAGTTCAGCATATCACGACACTCATTCAAGAGTGTCTGAACCCGTTGGGCCCCCTGGGTCAGTTCAGCCAGCATACAGAGTTTTAGAATAAAATCCAGATAACTGAGGTGCCACAGATGTGGCTTTTGCATACAATGTTATGAATCGGACATAAAGAGTGTGTAAGAGGGACCTTGGCATTCAAATCCCTGTAGACCATAAGCCTGTGAAGGAATTGGGGAGAATCGCTGACAGTTCCCCCGGTGCAGTGTGTCATCTGCACGTTGCAGTGGTTCTGTCTCCGAGCTGTTTGTACTCCTATCAGTGTCTGGGAGCGATGCTGTTTTCCAGGACTCTAAACGTACCCCCCCGACAGAACAGAGGCGCGAGTCCGGGGCAGGCTGGAGGCGCCAGGGCCGTTGCCAGGCGGCGGCTGCCCGGTCGTTTGTGTCTCAGGTCCGTGGCAGCAGATGCTGGAGGCCAAACCTCCCCTGCCCGTGGCTGTGGAGTGAGCATGCGCCTCCACGGCTTCCCAGGGAAGGCAGCCTCCTCACAGCACCGCTGCAGCGAGCTGGCAGCGGGCATGGGCTCCGCGCCTCTCCCTTTGCTACTTTAAAGGAAAACTGAGGAGTTTTCTTGAATTGCTGGTCTGGCATCTATACGAGGCAGTCCACTGATTCAGAATGGCAGTTCCAGTTCACACACAGCTTCTTTGTTCTTGTTTTAAAATTAATGGGAGTCGTTAACATATTTTAGGGAATTTTTAGCTTCCGTGTTTGAGGTTTTTTTAAAGGCAGTCCTGCAAAGTTGTTATAATGCACTACAGATGAGTAGGATAATTTAAAATATTACAAAAACTTGCAGCGAGCCTTTCTCAGGCTGAAGCAGATAAAGAAGGAAAGGCAAACCCAGAAGATCTAACAGTGAGGGAAGACACTGGAAGTCTTCATGAAGACATAACAGCAATAGGGCGTCAGAGTCCTGAAGAGCTCAAACAGGCTGAGTCACTGGAAAGTCTCATGGAGGAAGACAAGCAGCACGATGCCAGCAGCAGGGGGGACGATGGGGAGGATCTCGTGCCGTCAGAAAGCCAGCGTGTTGGAAGCGGAGGACAGCGATGAGGAGGGTCCTGAGAGTGACGAGGGGAGCGGTGAGTACAGTCCCTCTACACGGCCACGAGTGGCCAGTGCACGCCAGTGTGGCTGTGTGTCTTTACAGCAGGTCCTGGCACAGCACAAGGGAGGCAGTTCTGGGCTGTTTTCAGGCCCAGAATACTCTGCAGCTGTGAGCTCAACACCCACCCAGAATGTAGCCTTGGTTTATTGTTTCTCTTCCAGTGTTTCCAGTGTAAGGCTTTGGCTGTTCCTTTTCACTCCAGTAGCTGGGTTTCACATGTCATGCAATGATTATGAAATCCAAATGTGATTGATTACCTGTAGGAGAGTCTGTATGCCAGGTTGGGGGAATCTGTTTACAATGTCAAAATACTAGATCCAAAAAGAATCCAAAACTTACCATGTGAATCACGGTGCAGCAGATGAAGATCAAAACTGTGTTAGTTGATCCATGGTTGCGTTGCTTCACTCTGTTGTGGATTTCTTGGGGAAGAGCAAAACAATTAGTTGTGCAACACCTTGTTTTTACTGTTGATAAAGTGAGCATTTTGCAGTGTATGCAGTTACCTGTATGGATAAGGGGCAATTAATAAAAGGTTGGACACGTGAGCAAGGCTTTGCATTATTGTATCTGGAATGGGAAGAAGTGTAATCTCTTTTTTTGCAATGTCATCCAGGTCACAGGGGAATGTCCTGGGTGCTGTTAAATCAGGCAGCGTAAAAGAATAGATGTCTGCACTGGCGCTGGCATAAAGGAGAGCCACAAGCCATGGTAGATGAAATTTTCAGGTGTCTCTTTGTGTGCTGGATTTGCAGTGGAGTGCAGAATCTCCTTTGTTTTAACAGAAGGTGTTGGTTCTGTTTCTGTTGCTTCCAGTTCACTGCAGTGCATCTAAGATAGTCTTGTGTGGCATAAACAACTGGAATGCTGCTGCTTAATGCTCTCTCTGCGAGGCAGTTGCTGCTGGGTTACTCTGACTGTCTTGTGTGTTGTTTTTGTTTTGGTTTGCATTCAGAATTGAGAGAGTAAAGACAGTAACGTGCTGTTCCTTGAATAATGCTGAAGCCTTCAAAGATGTTTGCTTCTGGAACCCCTCTCTTGTGTGAAAGAAACTTCAGTGTGGGCACTTTCACCACTAGGCTCAGACGAGTTGAGTAAGGACTACTGAAGAAGAAAGAACCTTAAAAACCTAGAGGACAGAATATTATGCTGTAATACAGAACCAAGGAAAGATCAGTGGAATGTGTTGAGCTAGTAATCTGGTACTGAGCTGGCCTAAGACAATAGTGTTGTTCTCTATTAGCACAATTCCTGTGTGCTTTGTGCTTTCATCCAACACACATGGTTTCATGGCTCTAGGCTTGGACAGAGATCCTCTATCCAATACAGACAGATAGTCCAAATGGTAAGTAGGTAACCGCGTTTGCTTCTTAGTCCAGTCCTGCATCATCTCTGCTGCCAGGAGACTACCTGAGATTCAGGGATGGTGCAGGTCAAGGCAGGACAAGCAAAATCACTGAATCCTAAAAATTACAGATAGGAACGACTTCCTAAATTGCATAGAGATTTGTCCCTGTCTACCTGGGGGTTATCTAGGTAAATTTTATGGCACAGAAAGAATTGCCAAGAAACTGAGTGTAGAGCAATGGAAGAATTGGTTCTCATTCCATTCTTGGACCTCCAAGGGTCATTTTCAGTGTTGAGAGGAGACTGACAGGCACTGTTCTGGTTTTGTCCCGATGAGACCCATCTGACAGGATTTCTTCCAAGCGGTGCTGTCGTTAGCAGTGCAGAACTAATTTATTGGAGAAAATCGGATACGCTGAAGAAAGCAAAACGTCCTCTGGGGTTGTGCAGTTGCAGGCTGAGTCCGGGCAGATCGCAACGGTGGTGTGACAGGGTCTGTCAGAAGCGTGGAAGTACCTGGGGTGGGCTCTTGCTGTGTGTTTTCTGATCTCGCTCTGCTCTTTGTGACAAGGAGATATTGCCAGTCCCAAGAGAGACAATTATTGTCAGCAGTGTTTGTCACCCGGCCCTAGGCTCTGTGTTTCGAGAGACTGGCAGTTCAGTTTTGTCAGATGTATGACTCGACTGTGAAGCATCACAATCCCTGCATTTACAGAGCAGAAAATACTTCCTCACTTATTTTTAGATAAGCTTAGTCTTCAGTCACTTAAGTTGGGGAATTGAGGAATCATCAGAACTGTAGCTGGGAGCTTAACATAGACTTTTTTAAAAAAAAAATGTATTCATAGAAAAATAACACTTTCTGGCTTTCTGAGCGCTGTGCTATATGGTGTCACGCTGCCCTTCAGCTGGGGAAAGTGCTGGTCACAGGGGAGATGAAAGCTACCACCAAATGATGTCAGAGAGCATTTAGCCTTTAGCATAGTGGAGGGCTGAATGGAACCCGCGGTGGGTTGTTTATAACCCCCCAGCGACAAAGCTCACTGCGTGTTTGCAGCTGTAGGGGTGTGCTGTTGCAGGGGAGCACGGTGACCCTGTGCGAGGGGCCCGAAGGGTTCCCCTCAGCGGTTCTCATCTGCCCGCTCTTCCTTCCCCTCCTGTCGATGCGGTGAATAAACACGGGGCAGGGGAGCGGGGCCATCGGGCGGGAACGTGTGTGTGGGGTGGTGGTGGTGGGGAAGCGCCGCGGCCGCATCATCTCGGTGGATTTTTGGCTCCTTGGGCCGCCGCCGATGAGGACAGGGACACTTCGAGCCCCCTTCACCCCTGCGGGCGGCGGGGCGGCCATACTGCAGGATCCCCCTGGGAGCGATCCGTGCCCCCCGCGGGCTGTGTAGCCACTCCCGTCCCCAGTCCGCCGGGGCCATCGCGGTGCAGCCCGTCCGCGGTTGGGGGCCACCGGCGGCTCCTTGCAGCTCACCCTGTGTCATGCAGCGGGGCCCTGGTGGGCGGCCTGCGCCGGGACACCGGTCATGCGGTGCAGAGACCCTAAACCCTCCCGGCTGCCCCCACGGAGCCCGTTTCCTGGTGCCCCCCATTCTGGTAGGGCCGGAGTCCTGCCCCGGGGGGGCGCAGTCAGCGCCCTGCGGTCCCCCTGGCACCGTGAGCCGACCCGCACTGCCCCCTCTCCTCTTCCCCAGGCTCTCGGATGGTCCCCACTGCTCCCCACCGCTCCCACTGCCATCCTCCTCTATCCCGCTCTGCCCCTGCAGGGTTGCGGTTGCGATTCAGCCCCGCAGGGCCCCATGCCCCTCCCTGGCAGGCAGGCGGCTCGTCCTTGGCCTCCCTGGTGAATTATTATTAACTAATAACCCTGCAGAGAGGAGCGGGGGCAGTGCGGAGCACATTTGGGTATGCCTAGCTGGAGAGGATTTGTTTACTAAGGGGTCAGGTTGGAAAGGAGCTGATGAAAAACGGAGATTCATCCCTAGCAGATCTGAACACAGCAGCCACCCTCCAGAAACAAGACCCCGGTTCGCTGCCCAAAGGCTCCTGGTGCCAAAATGTTTGCATGTGTCTACAAGCAGGGAATCGGGATTTCCCACTTGCCGGGACAGGCTCTGCAAACCCTCGCTGTGACCGGGGCTCCCCAGCGACTGCAGATCTGGATGATGATAATATATGCAAGCGGTGATGTATTTTTCTTCATCTCCATGATTTAATGCATTACCCTGTCTTTTGCTGTTTGCTGCTTTAAGACCACTATTCTGCTTTTTCTTACTGCATGTTTTCTGTATTACACTGTTATCACTAGTAAAATACGCCTGCTCTTTTCGCTTTGGTATCTGAGTTTAATTGGTATCCTTAATCAGCAGAACACTGTCCCAGCTCTCAGGGCGCTGCGGTGGACGGTCCGGCTGTCCAGGGCCGAGGGACGGCTGCTGCTCTCGGGCTAGGATATCGAAGCTTCAGCGAGGCGCCTGCAGAGAGAGAAGACTGCTGAGGCTCCCCTGAGGGTGGGTGCGAGGGTGTGGGGCAGTGCCGGGCACCCCGCGGTGTGTGGGTCCCAGCTGCACGTGGGAGCCGTGGGCACAGAGAGCTCTGTGCAGAAAATGAGGTGCCCCTCACCCCTCAGCTGGGGCTGGGCTTGCCTCCCCTGGGCTCATCTTCTCTCGGCCCTCCCCATCCTGACCTGCCTGCTCTGCATGTGACAGGAAGGAGACCTGACCCCAGCAGAGCGAGGGGACCAGAGCTGGGCATGGCCCTGCGGGGCCAGGAGAGCCTCCTCTTCTCCTGGCTCCGGGTGCTGCCAGAGACCAGCGCTCGGATCCCCTGCCCATCCCTGCCCAGACAAGGGGCAGCCTCGGCTCTCGGGGAGTGGAGGGGCTCTCCGTCCTCTCTTCAGAACCCTTATCCAAAGAGATGCAGAGCTCTGCACAGACAAAGCCCCCGGGGGCCTGTGCTGAGCACACGCACGCTGGCAGTGTTTGGGTGCAGACGGGACAGAGCGACTCTCCTGCTCCAGCGCCAGGCTGAGGGCTGGGAAGGTTCATCACCACGGCCTGAGCTGCTGGGACACCTTGGCTGAGGGGAACACGTGGGGTTTACAGCTTTGCCTAACAGGGTGATTTCTGCTGGGAGGTTCACTGGTGGGGAGATGTCACTATTGCGCTGCCCCCTTTCCATGGCAACGCCCTTCCTCACTGTTCTTCCTGACCTCGCCCTGCCTACCTCTCTCACTGGGTCTGCTCTTGCTGGGGCAGGGTCGCTTTTAAGTAACACTTGCAACGGGGAGAAGGGGTTTCAGAAAAGAGTGCCCATGAATTGAGAGGGCAGTTCCAACATCTTGCAGCAGAAACCTCAGTCGAGTTTGGCCAGCAACTAACTCGGCAGTCCAGAACACCCCACCTCTACATGCTTCACGGCTAATAGAACAGCCCTCTGAGACACAGCACTCACTGTTTTCTCTTTCTCCACACACAGATCACAGAGAATAATGCCATCCCCAGCAGCATGGAGCCCAGGACTGCCACGGCCCCTTCTATGCAGTAGCTGCGGAAATTCATAGGAGCCGCGGCATTTGCTGTTCTCTTGTCGTCCGCTCCTGGAGGAACAATTCTGTGCGTTAGTGTGTCCTGCGCAGGACTGGTCACCTCACAGAAGGTCTGACGCGGCCAGGGCCAGTTCTTCTCACTTTGTCAGCTACTCTGAGCCAGTGCCTGTCCTGGGGCTGCGATGTTTCCTTGGTTTCAGTAGAAGAGAGGAAACTCCCAAAGCCATTGCACCTCAGTGCACTCTGGAGTGCCCCTTTCCCCCCTCAGCTTTGCTTACGCTCCGGGGTGGCCGTAATTGAGTTTTGCCAGTGTCAGGGGTTTGCTCCCCCTTCCTGGTCACCCTTCCCATCTGTGCACAATTCCTTTGGCGCTTCCCACCCTTAGCCTCTGGGGCTTGTTAGTGCTGCTGTGCAGAGGCTCCCTCTGACCCTTGGGGACAAGTCGTCCCTCTGAACTGAAGTCATCAGGCCAGATGGAGCGTGCGTGGGGGAGCACAGCAATCGCCCCTTTGAGCGAGAGGGACAGAAACATCCCTGCAGCAGGGAGTGCCCCCCCAGCTCTCCCTCCCCAGCCCAGCTCCCACACCCCGAGGGGACAGACTCGGGCCCTCTCGGCAGACACCTCAACCTCGCTCTCCCTCTTCACCTTTTCCCCAGCGTGGGCACAGCTCGTGTGCCTCCAGTTTTCAGGACTCGTCTCCCACTTACGACCCCCTGCAAGACTGGATCCCATACCTCGATTTCTTTGAAGAATTCTTTCGATCCTGGCGTAATAGGATTCCTTGGGGTTGGACAGCACTGCCAAGAGTCAGAGAAAGGTAATGCCTCAGAGAAAGGTCATGGCTCAGGCACAGAGGGTGCGGAAGGGTGGTGCAGGTTCTCTCTAAGCCTGTGCCCGATCTGCACCCCTTTGGCCCTCAGGTCCCAGGAGGGATCCCCCTCTGCTGTGCCCGGGGCCTCCAGGCACCCACAGCAAGCTCTGGGATGCAGGTGTTGCGGGTGGCCTGTTTGATTAAGAGTCCCATTGCCCACTGTCTGCTGAGCGTGGCTGAGATGCTCTTGTTCCCCAGCTGGCAAAGTTCTGAAAGTCCTGTGATGGGCTAGCTGGGAGGTGAGCGTCTGTCTGAAACCAAAAAACTCCACACCCCAGAGGTGACAGTCCTCCTCAGAGAGCCGTTCCCGGCTTCTTTTCAAACACTTGCTCTGCACTAACCTTTGTGGGCTGTGCTGCTGACAGGGTGTGCAGTAGGAGGCACTAGGGGCAGAGCCTGCGACAGGGAGAGGTTTGATGTATGACACTGGGTGACCCAAGGATAGCAATTACCTGGCTCGCCCGCTGGTTGAATTGCCTCTGTTGGTTCATCAGAGGCTGGCACCGCCGTGTGGTCTCCTTCCTCAAACGCCGCCTGCTCCATAGTCTCACGGTCCGTCTCTTTAGAAAGAATAAAGGTCAGATTAAGCAGAAGTAGCCATCCCTCATCAGGATGACGATGCCTTCCGAGGGCAGTACTTCTCAAAATACGTCACAGTGCAAAGAAACAAGGCCTGGACGTTTGGGGGTGCACCTAGTCACAGGTCCAAACAAGGTGTCTTTCACGGAGAAGGCTTTCAGCACTAGACCCTTTGCAGTTTAGCAGCAGACAGCAAATGCTGACCTGCCCAGAGACTGGGAGACTGCACGTGGAGTTCTTTACGTTCCACTTAGTGCATTTTTGGCAAACTGCAAGGTGATGGCAGGTTCCATCCTTCAGAGAGCACAGGAAGATGCTGTAGCCAGCTGATCTGGGGACAGAGGATTTCTGCGCGGCACTTCCCACGGTCCCCCAAAACAAGTGGAAAACCACCAGCCAGTTTTCGAAAGCACAGCTAGAAGCAGAGAGCTAAAGCATCCGGGATGGAATTCACAGCCCTTCCTTTTCGCTGCCTTCAGGTCAGGTGTCCGGCCTCACGCTGGGTGTCCAGCTTTCACCCGTCCCTGACACCGAGGCGACACTGAGAGGCCTCAGGCATCAAAGAACACCAGGGGGCTGGAGCAGGCTCTGCAGCTGGAGCTGCTCCTATCCCGGCAAGGGCAGGCCTGCAGCCCCGGCACTGTCTGCTGGTCTCAGCCAGCCCCAGCTGCCTGCGCATCCTCTGCGCTCTCGCCCCCGGCCACTGGCAGGGTGCTGCCCTCTCAGCACTGAGCAGCAACCAGCTTCTCGGCAAGTCCCTCCCGCACTCGAGGTGTGAGTGCCACCAGCTCCTGCCAGCTGGACACCACCATCTGCCCAGAACAGCTCTGGCCCCAGTAAGGCTGTAACTGGGGCAGCAGCAGTTCCTGGGGCTCAGCTGGAACCCCAGCTGCCAGCAGAGACTCGACCACCTCAGCCTCTCGCCAGCACCCGCAAGGCCTGAAGCTGAGCAGGGAGGCCCCTTCCTACTGTGCAAGGCTACGCCTTGTCCCTCCACGCATCTAAAACCTGAGCTGCCAAGGCTTCTGATTAACAGGGACAGACACCTACCGTGGTCTGGCATGGTCTGGTCCAGCTCATCCAGGATTTCCTGCAGCACATCGGAGGGATGCTGGGAGGGTTTTCCTGTATCCGTGTTGTATTTTGCTCTGTGAGGAGCTGAAGGGAAAGTCCAAAGTTAAATGTCTCACAAATACTGAAGACGAGTGATTTGTCTGTGAAGTAGGTCAAGACTGACTACTCACCCCTGCGATGCCAGGGAAGCTCCAGCACAGGATCCCGCAGAGAATCTGGAAAAGCCCTTCCTGCCCCCACATCTGCAACCAAACACCCACGAGAGTTCCCATCAGGCACTGTGATACACACGGTCGATACCGAGCAGCAGAAGAGACGAGCAGATCACGCAGTGACACTGCACACACAGTGCAGGTCCACGTTCTCACAGCCGCGAGAGACAACTCGCTCACATCTGGGCTTTGAGCCGGTGGCTCTCAAAGGAACTCAAAAGCCGTGACGTACCCGTGCGCTCTCCCTGAGAGTCCGCCCTGGAAGCCAGGTGGGAAGCTGGATAGTCATCGCCTCCAGGCACGTCTGTGAACAGACAGGACAGAGAAGCTCCTTCAGTACACCTCTGCAGGTCTGAACGGCTGTGAAGGCAGTTCCAACACGGGATTGCTCCATGGCACTCGTCTCCCCCCTCCACCAGGAGCACTGTGCAGGCAGGTACTGGGTGCCTGGACCATGCATGCGAACATGCACAGAGGTGATGGGAGAACGGACTCCCTGCAGCTCGTACCAGCTCTAAACTTAACCCCAGCAAGCCCACCGCTGGTTTTGCAGCAGGCATTAGAAGCAGCACAGGGCCTCGAGGCTGTCACAGACACCTTGGCAAGGCAGAGTTCTGACGGCACCCATTTTCTCTCTGATCCTCTTCTGCATGCGTGAGCGTGGGCCAGGAGAGCGTTAAGTGACATTTCACACAAACGGAATATTAAAACCCCGAGTGCTCGCTCATTCAAGGGACATACCTGTGGGATCGCCCTGATCCTCTTCGACAGGATCCATCTGAGCCGTTGCATGGCCACTGGCTTCGGTCCCAGCTGTAATCAAGCATGTTCCCATTAGAGGTTGTGAGCTCCCTTCCCAGTGACCTGCAGTGACTGGAGGGGTCAGGTAATGCCCTGGGACCCAGACGTGGGCGGATATTTCCAGAGGTGCAGAGGAGCCAGGGTGACCCATTAACTGCACCTGGAGGCTTTCAAGGTACTGTTTCCAGGCCCTGTGCAACAGCCCTCAGGGATCGGATGGACAAAGGTATGGCCCCAGGGGATTTCTTCCTGGGACACCTTTTGTGGGTGCAAAAGGAGCCCACGTGAAAACGTTATTGCTCCTGTATCTGTTGGAGAAGAGCCCGGTGTCCGGGGAGTTGCTGCCCCAGCGCTGCCCTGTCTGTTCCCTGGGCTGTGGGCTAGGGCTGTGTGTCCCATGGCAATCTGGGTTTGCCCAGGGAGAGCATTGCAGGGCTGCAGCCGTTGATATCTCCCCCAGACGGAGATCCCCAAGGCTGAAATCTGGGGTCCAGCTGGGGAGCAGCAGAGCCACAAACCCCTCAGAGGTGGCTGTGCCCGGCCTGGGGAAGAAGTGCTCCCGCGGGCTATTGCCCGGCTGCTGCCATGCTGTCAGGCCCTGCCACACCGAGCGGGGGAAGGCTGCCCCGGGGCAGGCGGCACAGGGCCGTCTCCAGGGACACTTTCTCACGGCTGCTCCCAGTCCCACCGTCCACCTGGAAAAGGCCCCCGCAGCGGAGGCAGCCCCCTGTGCCCCCGTACAGGTATCTGCCTCCCGCTGCCTGCGGAGCTGGACACAGCTGGCCCGGCCCAGCACGGCCCCTGGCTTTCCCGGCCCTGCCCCACCACCAGCCCAGCCCCGCTGTCAGCCCGAGGTGCAGTAGGCACTGGCCCTCACCTGCCCACTTGCCTAATGCCCGCGCTCGCCATGGAGCAGCCCCGGCACCCTGGGCTTGAAGGGCCACCAGAAGCAGGATGAGTATGAGAGTGGGAGCCATGGTCTCCTGCACCTACTCACTGCTGCCGCTGCCGGCACATCTGAGGTGGTGCCTGGACACAGCACTGCCCCCGCCACCATGGCACCGCAGGGCTCTGTGACGTCACAATGCGGCTTCTCCCCCGCAGTGACCTCACAGTGCGGCTTCTCAGCCACAGCCCTGGGGAGGGGCATGTTGGAGAGGAGACGCTCTGTGAAGAGCATCTTTTTTCTGAGCTGAGGGCAACAGGCGACAAGCGTGATGGAGGGCTGCTGCACCGCGGCTATCAGCTGTGAGCTGTGCAGCTTGTTGCCGTGCTCCTGTAGCTCTCCAGCACGGGGAAGGTTTTCAGGAGCTCTTTCCCAAAGGGTCGCAGTTGTTGAGAAACTGTTTTACCTCAACACGTTGAACTTTGTATGGAATAAGGCCTGAGTGAGTAAAGTGTTCAGAGGAGATCTCCTAACCTTGTGAAGAGACACATCTTGGCAGAACTGCTGAAATAAGGCAGGTGAGAAAGAACAGCTTGGCCAGACAACAGAATTAGGAAACATCCAAGGAGAAGAAATGACTCGTGACCGCAAAAGGGAAATAGGAGTAGGGGAGTAACTCCCCACATGACCACCCGAGACCCCACGCATGCGTAGTGTAGTTTTGCAACACCAGCATTATGGAAATACAGGAGGTAGATGGAAGGGCAGAAACTGATTGAAAAACGTCTGCATATTCATGCCTTTAAGGTACATAACGGATGACCTTTTGTTTTAGTGTGTGCATGATCCTTCACGCACCCAGCGCCAAATAAAGAAATGCCAGCTGCTTAACGCTGCATTGGTGTTGAGAGGTTTATTCCCAATTTTGGCAACGCAGTGGGGCTGTCCACTGTCAAAAGCTGCAGCTTCTGGGCTTGGGGGGTGGGGGGAGGGGGGGGTGTCGGAGAGGGTGGGGGCTGCTGCGAGAGCCCTGCCTGAGGGTCCCACCGGGCTCCGGGGACCATGTGGCAACCAGGACTCCTGGGTCGTGGTGCTGGCGCTGCCCCGAGCCCTGAGGGTCCCGTGGGCATGGCCTGTTCCCCTCGTGAGGGGCCATCCAGGGCCAGCTTTCCCTGGGAGCTGGTACCCCTTGGGGTTCTGGCTCTGGGATGAAAAGGGGTCCTTCATCCTGGGCGCTGGGCACCTACAGCTGCAGCTCCCACAGGGCTCGCTCTCCTGAGCTGGCTGGAAATGCTCCTGCTGTAAATCAGCCCGTTACCTTGAACCAGTCCCCTTTGGGAGAAACTCTGCTCCTTCCCACAGGATCCTCCTGTGGCAGGCACCAGGCTGGCAGATTTAAGTCCTGGGCTTGGGGGTGCCATCCCTTTCTGGGGGTGAGATGGCCAGAGCCCTTGTCCTGGGCCCTTCTCACAGCCCCATTTCTGCTTCAGCCCTGCCCCGGGAGCAGTAAGCCTAGCAGTCATAAACTGGGGCACAGCCCAGCCCCGCAGCCACGGCGGTGTTTGTCTGGGCTGGTTTTGGACACCCGCATCTGTCACCCCCTGGGCGAGGCGCTGGCAGACAGGCTGTGAGCTGGGTGGCCCTGAGCCTGAGGCTGAAAGCCAGGGTGCAGCCGGGGAGCAACAGAGCTCACAGCCCGGCCTCCCTGATGTCTCTAGGAACTTGTCTTCTCTGCTCATTCTGACCTTGTAAATAGAAGAATGACAGGGGCAGTTTCTGACTTAAGACTGTTTCAGTGAAAAGAAGGAACAGGGTGATAAGGGAGTGAGTTTCTCCAGTTTTGCATAAACAACGGGTGCCTGGCTAACAGGGCCCGCAGGGGTGGTTTGTCTGTCCTGCTGCCTCTCGGAGCCCAAGCGCGCCCCCCCCCCCCCCCCCCCCCCCCCCCCCGGTAACCGGCACCCTCCGCCCTACATCCACCTCACAGCTGACCCACCTGCGCCCTGGGAACCCGCCTCCCGTCCCCAGCCTGTAAACATCCACAACCGGTAGATAAATTTCTGCTTTGTTATCCTAAAGATTCCCTTCTTCTCTGTTTCTTCCCTAATGAGCAAAAATACTTTTGCTGTAGCCGTCGTTAATCTAGACGTCATTAATCTTATAACACAAGGGTGTCATTAGTTTAGACATCGTTAATCATCGTTAACATGATCTAGAAAAGATCCTACGTTATCTGTACAACACAAAGTCATTCTGGAAATATTCCAGCATATGCAATATGAAACACAATGCCTCACTAGGCACAGATACCAATATTCACATTAGAACTGTGCAAATGATGGCATTACTCAGTTTTCACTGTGCTGTCAATCAAATACACGGTCTCTACAACATACACTATGTCTCACTGCAAAACAGATTAACTTCATGTTTGGGAGATTAATACGAGGCTACATTGTTTAGAATTAAGTGCAATGTGTAGAAAAAAAAGTGTGAGATTGTGTTTTTACATACTGCTTTTGATGTTCCACTCGCTGGCTCGGTTTGAGTTTAAGAAGAAATAAAGGCAATGAGAACTTAGAAGAAAGCACTTGTACCCAGCCAAAAGCAGTGAAAACAGATTATAAAACCTAAACATCAAGACATTATGTTCTGATAGTCTAGTAAATGTGGAAATGTATTTGTACACATAAACCAAATCCCAAATCCCATTTCTAGTTTGTCAGCAATTACTGTAAGACTTACAGCTCTAGAACACAACAGTGCCAGCCAAAGTCCTCAGACATTTGGTCTCTGCTGTGTAAGTATCCAAATGATGAAGTCTGTGCTACAGCTTTGTGCTCTTAAATAGCGACCCTTGCCCTTTCCTCTGCCAGCCCCTGGCCCCCGCCCCTGCAACGCCTCCGGCCCGGGGCCCTCAGCGATGGAGCTGGGCTGCAGCGGCAGCGCCCACCCGGCTCCTCCTGGCAGCCCGGGCCCGCAGATGGGCGATGGGGAGAGGCCCCGCGGCCCCGGCTCAGCCTCCGCTCCCTCTCTCGCGGGCAGCGCTCCCAGGCTCGCTGTGGCGACTCGAGTGCTGCTGCCCCAACACTCCACCGAGGGGCTTCCTGACCACCAGCAGCACAGACTGCGACCCGCCCCCGCCACTGCCACGGCAGCGTGTCACCGCAGACGGCCACGACCCGGCGCGTGGCGACGAAAGGCGGGTGTTCTGTCACCGCCCGGGGCTGTGCCTGCCCGGTGTCCTTCCTGCCACCCCCGGGGCTGTCCCTGCCTGGACTCCTGCCACCCCCATGGCCTGCGGTGTCCCCCCTGTCCCCGTCCAGACCTTCACCATGCAGCATCAGCTCCGTCCCGCCAGCCCCTGCGCCTGTGGGGTCCCTCCCAACAGCCCTGGGCCCATCACTGCCCGACGTGCTGTCACCCCCCAGGCCTGTCACCTCCTGGCGTCCCTCCTGTCCCCCCCAGGCTGTCACCACCCGGCGTCCCCTCCTGCCAGCAGCCCCCCAGGGCAAGGCAGCCTGGGGCAGAGGCAGCGGGCTTTGCCCTGTGGCCCCGGCTGCCGGAGCTGCCGGGCGGCGAAGGGAGGGGACGTCTCAGGGTGCTGAGCAAGGCCCCACGTCGCCTCCTGCCGCCGCCCCGATCCCCGCTGACGGGGCAGCCCCTTGTTTCCCGGCCAGGGAGGGGCCGCCAGCCCGGCCGGCGCTGGGAGGGGCCGGGGCCGGGGCCGGGCGGGGCCGGGCGCTCTCAAGGCGCCGCCGCGGCGCCATTCTCCGGGTGTGTCACCGCCGATGCGAAGCCGGGGCCGGTTTCCGCGCCCCCCTCCGCCGGGACGCGCCGAGCCGCGGCGGCTGCAGCGGTGCGGGCCGGGCCCGGGAGCGGCGGCGCTGGCGCTGTCCGTGTCCGTGGCGCTGGCGGCCCGGGACGGGCGGCACCGCGGGGCCGGTGAGTCGGGGCCGGGGGCGCGGCCGAGGCGGGCGGCGGGGCCCGGGCGGCGGCGGCCCCGCGGCGGGAGGGGCCGGGGCGGGCGGCGCGGGGCGGCCCCGCCGCGCTTCGGGCCTTTGTAGCCGGAGGGGGGGGGCGGCCACCGCGCCGGGCCGCACCGCGGGGCCGGCGGCTGGGGCGGCTCGGCCGGGGCCCGCGGCACCTTCGGCCCCGGGGCCGGCGTGTCGGGCCCCGGGCGGGGCCGAGCGGGCCGGCGGGGAAGGGCCCCCGGCGGCCGCGGTGGGAGCTGGGGCGGTACCGGCACGGCCGGCAGCTCCCCCCGGGTCGCCTGAGGAGGGACCCGCCGGCGCCTCCTGACCCGCCGGGACTCTGCTTCTGCCTTGGAGTAAGGAGGAGAGCGGGAGGGAACAGCAAACCCGGCTGCCGAGGCCGGGCTGGGGGGTTCCAGGGGCCTTCGGCACTAAAGGCAGCGACCCCGGGAGAGGTTTGCCGGCAGCGCGGCCTGGAGCGCTGAGAGAGGGGAGGCAGCGGAGTGAGGTGTGACCGCAGGGGCTGGAGGTTTATCGACAGGCTCGCTTTGGGGTCCATGTCTCCGTGTGCTTCACTGCTCAGATCTAAACGGCTGAGGGGGAAAGCCGGAGTTTAAAAGTTAATGTGTTACCATTAGATTTTTGAGTTTCATTAAACTCTTGCTCCAGTGGGCTAGAAGCTGTCCTACAGCTTCCACTCACCTGTCACTTAACAGGATGTTTTCCTCTCTCAGCACTTATCCCCAGACACACTCCAAAGCCCTTTTTCCAGGTCCCCAACACCACGTGTGAAACTGAGCCTTACACAGAATTGCAAAGCTTTTGACTTGACCGAAGTGAGTGTAATTTTTCTGAAATAATTTGCTTATTCAAGTAGGCATGTAACACTATAAAAATGCAGGATTAACTAACAGCTTAAATGGTTTGTGATCTTTCTGTGCAGTGCTGCGTTATTCTGGTCTTCCTCGATTGTTAAAGAGCCAGAGCTCTGAAGCAGGGAATCGATAAGGTTTGGTATCCACATGCTTTACTAGAAACAAGGCTTAAGTTCTAGCTGTTCCGTGGTTAGACTCTGTCTTGAAAACCAACCTCTGACATCAGATCCAGTTTCTTCATTCAGTACTTTAAGGTTGTTGCCAAACTAGTTTGTTCAATTGGCTTTGGCATCTTGGAATTTATTTGTTTGGTTGTTTTTTTTTAAAAAGCAAGCCTTGCAACTTTTTTTCTTGGGGCTCTGATGAAACATGTCTGTAATGATGTTCTGGGTTTTTTTAAGTTACTTTGAGTTGCTTGGCGACTAGGGGTGGAGGAGTGTTTCCTCTCTGGCAGCGTAATGCCGTGCTGCTGCACATGGAGCCTGTTTCTGCTGAATTTGGGAATTTATGTTTAGTAGCAATTTTGCCAGTAGTTTGACCAGCAATAGCTTTGGGCCTCCTACTGGATAATCAGTTTGACATTTTGATTTCCTGAAAGCTGATTTATCTGTGGTTTTGTGACCAGGTTGTCTGCATTATAATTGACAGCTCAACTTTGCTCTCCTTCTGGAATCAAACCTGTGTAGCCTTTATACTGAATTGTTGATTAATTCCGCTGCCCCTGCAGAAGAAATACTATTAAGAGAAGTTGTGGAAAACCACTTACTGCTTTGCTTAGAACTGCTTCTTGCTTTCTGGGTAACAATAAATTTATGGGGTGGCTTAAGCAGCTTCTGCATGAACAGAAGATACAAACTGCTGAGTGGAACTCAAAAGCGTGAAGACACTGCAACAAAAGCAGATTTTCTTTCATATGTTCTTAACTCCTTACTCTTCTCCTTGACCCCTGCAGTGGTTAAAAAAAGCTCAGATATCGTGGTGGTATTCATCACTTAAAAACCAAACTAAAGTAGAACATGAAAAATAATTCTCAAGTGCAATTTTCTTTCACTGTGGAAAAATCTTTGTACATTTAGAATTATGTTAGCCTTTTGTTCAGTTGTTTATTTCAGAAAAAAAAAAAAACAACAACAAACAAACAAAACCCAAACAAACCCAAACCACCCTAATTTGCTTTAAATTTCTCCTAAGTTTCTATTCCAGGCTAAGGTTGGCATCTGCCATTGCCTTGCATTGCTTGTGCGGGAGCCCCCCGTACTGGAACCCCTGAAGCCCAGCAGACAATGTGCCAGTTTATTACGTTGCTGTTGCTCCGCTTTGAAAGCAGCAGAGTTTGAGTAACTCGGGTCACATCCCGGTTTGCCAGGAGGTGTAGAACCTCCTGTTTGGTCTGCGCTGGCAGCACTAATGACAAATAATGCATTCTGTTTGAGAGGTGGTGAAGAATAGGGAAATATTTCTAAGATGCAAACAGCTGATGGATTGTGGCTGTGTGCTCCCAGCTCTGGTAGATTTATACGATTATTTAACGCTTCAAGATGCTTTGCTGTTTACTCCCAAGCTTCACTTGCCTCTTTTTAGCTGCGCTCTTGGAGCAAGGGGAACTCTGTGGATTAGGGGTTGTCTGGAGGCCAGCTTGTGGCCAATTTCTAGTGATTTACCTTATTCTAGTGAAAATGATGTGTGCAGGTTTCAGCGCTGCCGGGACCGGAGAGCACGTTGCCGTTGCCCCTTCCCTACCCGCAGCTGGTCGGGCTGGAAGTTAAGCACAGACCCCAGGGCTGAAATACGAAGAAATTTATTTCAACAGAGTGATAGAACAATCTGAACAACAACAGTAGCAATGATAACAACAATAAACAGCAATAACATCCTGGGACATTATATAGCAATAAACAGCAATAACATCCTGGGACATTATATAGCAATAATATCCTGGGACATGGCCATTGGCCGTGGGTACCACCTTAGGTTGCTGTATGTGGCCTGTGTGCTCAGCAAGCAGTAAATAAGAAGCAAGATGTTGGATTTTGCATTTATCCGGTAGCTTTAGCTGCACCGGTGTCCTGCACATTGAATTTCAGTGTTTGAGTTTTGTTTGCCCTGCTGTTGTTTCTCCTTTCATGAAGAAACCACTGGTCTGCCCTGTCACATGCTTGCTTCCTTGGAAATACCTGGCTTAATTATTTACAGTTAGCTATTTAGAGTACTTAAACTGAACCTGTTGCTTCCCAGTTCTTTTAGCCCACGCACGGTTGGGATGTGCAGCAAGACAGCTTTCTGGCTTACTTCCAGTCTGGCTGCAGCTTTTCATGGGGCAAAGAGGTTGCTGGTATTTGGTCATCAGATTTCCTTTCCCACTTTGAAAAAGTTGATCTTGGAGGCGCTGTGTGCATTAGCTTTTTCTTCCAGAAAGCAATTTATGAAACAACTTGGATATAGTGACGGAAGATCCCACTGGGCAATAACTTTGCTTCAAATCCTGTATTAGTGTTGCCAGATTTATTTTTTTTAATTGCAGTGGAGCAGAGTTTTGAATAATCGTTAAGGCATTTGCATAGACCTTATTTTTATCCCACACAGCAGTGGTCTGTGTAAAACCATGAGGAGTCAGACAGTTGTCACTATTAAACATCTGTGTCCACATCAATTTTGTATGGCCTGATTATTGCTGGGTGATTTCTTGAAGCTTTGGCATGATAATTTTATAGTTGGTGAGCTTTACATACAGTGACTAAAAGAGTGAAGATCCTGTGCTTTTAATTCTTAGGGGGGAGAGGGGCAGGGGTGGGCTGTCTCAGCTGTAGCCAAAAGAGAATCCCTAAAGTGGATGCAGTCTTACAAAAATAATTAATAAAGCATTCCCCTGGACAGGACAGGTTGTTTTGCAGTGTTGTGTTGCCAAGCAGATTTGCCTTTCCACAGGCTTCTCCCTTGAACTTCAAGGTCCAGCTCTATATTTCTGTGAAGTTTGCTTTGAAAAAGGTTATCACCAGGGCTTTGGTTGTGCTGTACAGGCATGGCGCCCTGAATTTCTTTCTTGATTTCTTACCTGTGCTGAGAGAGTAGAAAAATATTTCCCTATTCAAACCTTTTGCTTTCTGTCTTTTCCTTTTGCTGGGAACTGGGTTCATGTTATTCTGTTTACCTTCTAATTTATGCTTCATGTAATTGTTCGCTTTGCAGGTCTTCGGGTTTCTGGTTCTACTAAATACACTGTCTGGATAGTCAAGGCAGGGAGGTTCGCAACCTTGAGAAAATAATAACAAAGAAAGCCCAAACACCTAATCTGAAAAGAATGATTAGGGGATTCTTGTACTGCTAGTGTCGTACATGACTGCTATTAACAAAGTCTGGGCAAGAGTGTGGGCTGTACTCGTGCATGTGTGTATGTCCAGGTTTTTCTGCTCTCTGCCACGGCTGTACCATTTCCTAGCCATTATTCTTGTCCTATCTTCCCCTCCCTGCAGCCATTCTAAACTACTCCCTCTAATCCACTGGCATTAATGGCACAATCTGAGATGAGGCGGCTGTGCTGCTGGCAATATCTAAACAAAACAGACTCTGTTGCATAGACATCTCTTACTTCTGTAAACACCACATGATGTCTAAAAACTGGTGTTACAATGGCTGTCGTGAGAGAAGTAACATCCAGAAACCCAAGATGGCAGAAAAAATTAGGAAATACCCCTTCAGTCTTCTTTTGTAATCCTCTACCAGGGAATGTTCCCCAGAGTACATTTCTTAGCCCTTGAAGCACGCTTTACTGAAAGGGACCTGGTCGTGAGTTCTGAGTGTAGCTATTTATTATGGTGCGGTTGGACAAAAAATGTGTATTTAGAAAACTAAAACCATTACATTTTATTAAATAAATGTGATTATTAAATAACATTGTTCTTTGCCTTCCAGTCTGCAGAAGCATGGACATTCACAACAGTCTGACCCGGCTGAACACGCTGGAGAACTGCACGGTGATTGGGGGCCACTTGCAAATCTTGCTGATGTTTAAAACCAAGCCTGAAGATTTCCATGAGCTCAGCTTTCCTAAACTGGCTATGGTTATAGACTATTTGCTTCTTTTTTGTGTGTGTGTGGCCGTAAGAGTTTAAAGGGACTTTTCCCAACCTCACTGTGAGTCGAGGAACTCGTCTGTGTTTTAACTCTGCACCGGTCATTTTTGAGATGGTTCACCTGCAGGAGATCGGCCTCTGTAACCTGATGGACGTTACTCGAGGCTCTGTGCGGATTGAGAAGAACAATGAATTATGTGACTTGTCCACGATCGGCTGGTCAAGGATTTTAGATTCTGTCGAAGATAATTGCATTGTGGCCAACAAGGATGACAAAGTTAGAGTGTGGAGATGTGTGTCCAGGAGCTGTGAGAGGGAAGAGCAACTGTGCACCTACTGTGATAAATGGAATTTTCGCTGAACGCTGCTGGACCCACGATGGCTGTCAGAGAGGTGAGTCTGGGGCGTGGTGTATGTCAACTGTGGTTTTGCTGTCAGTTTTTAACCTGTCAGACCTATTGGAGGGCTAATAGGTGCCTGTTAACCTGCTACCTTTAAGCACAGCTTCCTAAAAGCAAGGCTTAAAATTAGCATTATTCAGGTGAAGAGAGGGCCTGTGGGATGGGGCTGTTTTAGCAGTTTTCACCTATGTGAATAAAGTGTGCAAGAATGTTGTCTTTGGTTTCTTTGCCAAGTTAGGGACTGCCTGAAGTGCTCAAGTTTAACTGACTCGGAGTGTATCTGGTATCTTGTGTAATATTTAAGGTGGTATTAGTATCTCTGATGCGGTTTGGGTAGGGGATTAAAAGTGCAGATTGACTGGAAGGCTGCTGCAGGCAGAAACAGAACCGGAAAGAACAGTCTGATGGAATAAACCCAACTCCATAGAGGTGCAATTACATTTTTACTGAAACATGACTGCTCTAAGAAGGTGTAAGGCCTGTGGATGAGTGAGCAGCGTTTGCACAGAGCAAGAAGCTGGAAGCTGTGGCAGGAGGCCTTATTTTTGCAGGACGAGAATGAGAGGCATGACACACACCAGTATGGCTAACAGTCAAGCTCTGATGTTTATTAGAAAAACAAGTCCTTATTTATTCTTGTGACAGCAAATCCGTGTGTTGCTCTGGCGCATGCTCATTTCAAAAACTCGTTCCTCTCAGCACTTTCCACAAGCGCTACTAAGCGTCCACAACCGGTAGATAAATTTCTGCTTTGTTATCCTAAAGATTCCCTTCTTCTCTCTTTCTTCCCCTAATGAGCAAAAATACTTTTGCTGTAGCCGTCGTTAATCTAGACGCCGCTAATCTTCTAACACAAGGGCGTCATTAATTTAGACATCGTTAATCTTCTAACTTGAATGCTGCTGACGCTTTTACATTGTCAGTGACGCAGACGGTTCGCGACCCGGCATACGCACCCGCAGCAAGCCAAGCCAGACCTGAAGGGAAAAGGAGAAGGAGGAGAGAGGACCAGGGTGGGGATTGCCTGCAGCAGGAGTCCCGGGGAGGGTGAAATACCTGGGCTTTGAGCCTGGGGTTTTGTTCACGGGAGAAGTTCTGGTCAGAAATTTGGCTGCTGCTGCAAGCCCTGAACTCCAGTTCTCACACTGTATTAGCATTGCTTTTCATTCCATACGGCTTTGTTTTTTCCAAACTTGGAACTGACCTGCAGTTTAGTTTGATTTATGTTAAAACTGACTGACAGGGAGCACAGTGAATTGAGGTAAAACTGACACATTTGGAATTGTCTGTCTTTCTGGACGTAGTGCATCCAACTGAAGCAAACTTGCAGACTGGAGAGAGTTTCTGGCCAAGCTTTAAAGGGCCACCTGGAGTGCTAAGTGCCAAATTTGAGAAGGAATCCCTACCAGTATGCATAAACTAATAAAATTAAAGTGGTTTCTTCTCTGATACTCCTCACCCCCAAATCAACTCACTTCCTTTTAAAGAAGGTGGTTGTTTTTGTCGCCAGAATAACAGGGTATGGAGCAAGAAGATGCAAACGTGTATGTGTGTTCATATTTAAAAATGAAAAATAAGGTCATAAGGTATTTTAGTTTGTAAACTCTTGTGGTATATGGTTCAGCAGCACTGAAACCTGGCTCCTTATACATTTGTGTTTTATGTTTTCCACTGTTTCATAACATTAAAGATCTAACTGAAACTTTTTCTGTGGCTAGAGCCTTCATAATGTCCCTCGTTCCTGTGAATTTTCTGGGGCTGTGCTACAGCAGGCTAGAATGCATGTTTTCTCTCCCTCGTGTGACTGCCTATTTCTATGAAACCTGTAGGAATGTGATGTTGTTACCACTGGGGCAGAAATTTCAGCTCCTGAGTCTCTCATACAAATTCAGCTCCATTTCCTGGAGGATACCTGTGCAGCATCCCACGCTTACTTACCTTAGTTACCGAAGGAAGCCAAGCTTGTATGTCCATTTGACTTGACTTTGAAACTGAAATTTGAATTTGAAAAGAATTTCTAGAGTACTTATATAGAGATGCTCCCATCTGGTTTTCTGTGTTCCTTGTGGAAGATTTAGAGAAGCAGAGCTCCTGCATGTTTTGGCTGTAGTATGCATTTTCAAAACAGTTAACAAGCCACGCTTATCTCTGTTTTGCAAAGCTTTGTAAGATTTGTCCTTTTATTTATTGGTAGCTGGTTCTCAGCAAGTTGCTATCTGCATTATATTGTGCCTTGTGACACCTGCCTGTATGCCTCTCAAGTTATTTTAACAGCTTGAGTAGTCTTTTAGAGGTTTTAGACTTTTTGAGTAGTCTTTTGAATAGTCTTCAGCTTTCAACACACATGCACACCCGTAACTGTGGTAGAGACTGGCATTTATTTAGTGAAGCCGTTCATCTCTGTTTGCTCTGTTCTCTGCTCTTGTGCCAGCCATAACGTATCCTTAGCACATGTAATTGTTTTCTCAAGGTTGTTAAGCGCTCGTGTGAATTGTACTTTGGCTTTCCTCCGCCTGAAGAGCCTCACAGCAGCTCCCAGAACTGAGAGTATGAATGGCATGAAATCTTTCCCTCGGCATTTTTACAGCTTATCTGTGAATCCTCAGCAGAGAATTCTGTGCTGAAGTTTCCCATCTCTCTGGTTTTAAGTGTATTTTCCTCTTACGTTTGTTCTTTGGCTTTTAACCAATGGTGGAATGAAATGTAGCAATTTCAGTATAATTTCCTTGGGGGAGGTTTAGTTTTGTGTGTTGTTATTTTTAAGGAGGGTTATTTGTACCCTTGGTTTGTTTTATAGAACTTGGTGTAGAATCTCCTGTTTGCTGTTTTTTGTTTTGCATCTCTGGCTGGAAAGTTGTTGCTGTCTAATCTGGTAGCGCTGCTACCCTGGGACTGTGGGCCAGGATATCTTGTTTACTGTTTTGTCTACTAGAAAAAAATTCTTCAAAAATCTTAAAAAATAATTGTTTTGATGTTACAGAGTGTATGCCAATTGACAGAGACAAGCCCCAAGCTGTCAAGCTTTTCCAGCGTGCTAAGCTTTGAGTCTTGCTGGAGAAAATAGGAGATGGGCAAGAATTTTGAGAAAGCACATGTGGGAAGGCTGAAAGATGTCACAGAAAGGTCTTGTGTGAGTGGGAAGGGAGATGGTCACGGTTGGGGTTGGCGTGGGGTTGCTGGCTGTCCCCTGTTACAGGATTTCACCAGACTCTGAGTATCTCTAGGCTTGCTTTATTAACTCAGAGTTGGGCTGTCACCACAGTGAGTGGCAACAGCTGACGAAAAGCATCTTATATTTATGTGATTCTTTATAATTTGCAATACAGTATCAATGCATCCTCAATTTTAAAAATCCATTATATTCCAGAGTTCCGACTAGTTCTTCTCGTTCCACTCCGGTTCCTCTTCTGACATCGCTGCTCACTGATGCAGTCTTCGGTCACCACGATGACTTATCTTCAGTATTGTTCCTAGAGCACCTGAGCTGTATAAAACAATATCTGTTCATTAATTCTTCCTGCTATTAATAATATCCTAAGAGAAAAGAGTTTTCTAAAGCTTATTCCTTTTACATCCCCCATCTCTTCAACACCAGTCCCTGAGCTTCCCCTGCCTGCTTTCTGCAGTGGCTTCCTTCACATTATCCCTGCACATCTCATATTGATCATGATCCTGCATGAAATTTACTATTCCTTTATTTTAATCAGCACAGATATCCCAGTTAACTCCAAAACTAGCTTTCAGTCAGAGCGTATAATTGTCTCTGAGGCACACATCCAAGTCTCTGAATCATCCTTGCAGCTCTAACTCCAGCCCAGAAATGGTTTCAGTTGGTGCTAACATGTTCAAGACAACAAAGTAAAGGATCTTCTTACAGACGTTAGAGCTGAGGTTGTGGACAAAGCCCCTTGGGAAGAATTGACATGATTGGTGGGCAGCTGCACGCTCTGAAAAAGCGGTTGCAATATTGAGGAATCTGAGTGCCAAGATGTGTCGGTGGATATGGTGAGATTGGTCGGGATGTGTTTCCTGACAGATTTGGTTTTGTTTTTCTAAATTGCTTGTGTTGGTGTGAAAAGCAAGTTTGTGCAATTAAGGCCAACTCATGTTACATTTTGGGTAGGAAGGGAGAGAAATAGGTAGTCTGTTTGGCATTTGGATCTAGCCTCATGCTGTTCATGGCAGCCAAGTGCTGTTCCTGTTCCGGAGGTTTTGTACTTTTGCAGCCCACATTTTTATAAGGTTTCTTTACATACCTACTTAGTTTTCTTGCCATAAAACTGTAGTTCTTGGTTCGCTGCAATGTGTTCATGCAGAGAATGTCTTTGCTGAAGAATGCAGACAATAAAAAATGTTGGAAATGCCCTTTCCCAGACCTCAGTCTAGATCTGCCAAAGATGATTTTCATATTTTGCATTTTTTTCCACATTTATTTTTAATGTAATAAGAATGCTATATGTCTCTCACTCCACTTGCGGAAGGAACAATTCCCTCTGAAATAGGATATCCTGCCAATTCTCTTTGCAGTCTTCTCTGTCCATACCTCACCTGAAGCAGTGTGATGGTTTTGACAGTCTAATTATAAAGGCGGGCTCAGCCTTTTACTTGCATATTGGGTCATCTGGAGGTAGAGTAAGGTGATAGGAAGAAAAAGTGGAATGGGCAAATAGAAGTGACCAGGAAAATGATCTGCAGTATCGGACAGGCCTTTAGTGAATCCTGAAGGGCTGCATTCCTGGAATATGAAGATGGTTATCTGAACTACAGGCTTTGTTCCTTAGAGGATATGATGAAATTCAAATTCTCCTGTTCCCCCTGAATGAAACCTTTGTAGGAGTCTGTAAACTTCTTGATTTTGGGAGTTGACTGCCAGCAAATCTGAGTTAAGAGTGTGGGCCATTTTGAGTTGGTAGGTAGACTTTTTCTTCAATCTATTATCTTGCTTTATGTGATAAAAACAGAAGTTGTGTCTCTCAATTAGTGCAATCTAGAATTTGTTGCACAATATTAAACTCGTGAAAAGGAAGTGAAAGTATATGAAAGCATTTGTGCCACTTGAAGAGGATGCCCATCTATAAGAAGGGTCAGAAGGATGATCTGGGAAATTACAGGCCTGTCAGCTTGACGTCGGTGCCCAGGAAGCTGATGGAGCAGCTCATCCCCTGTTGCCAGGGGGCGTGCAGTGTTGTGTTCCCTAAGGCTCTTTCCAGACCCCTCTCCACCACAGTGCCCCAGGCACCGCTCAGGGATACCTGCCCCAACCTCCGGGTCCCCGTGGATCTGTGTTTGTGATTAATCAAGCCCTTTTCCTTCAGGAGGGGGGCACCTTTCTGACAGTTACCTAAGGACGCCTCACTTCGAACAATGCAGTTGGAATCTCAAGTGATCTTTAACACCGAAAAAAAATCTTATCCCCTTAATTCTCATTGTCTGGGTAACCGTTTACCTGCCTAATTGGTTCTGCATCAGATACTCTTCATTTCTGTCCCTGGCACCTGTCACTTCAGTATTTTAAAAGCACCGATCAAAAGAAAGAGGTGGGCAATAAAATCTGACAGGTGAGAAGTGATGGCCACAAGGGACAGCTTGTGTGGCAGCGGTGGCAGCTCTCCAGCACAGTTTGGGTTTGTTTGCCCCCTGCCCCCCCCCCCCCCCCTTCCGTGCTGACTGTGCCTCCGCGGATGCCGCACTGATGGTGGCGGTGTGGGCACCGAGCTCAGTGGGCCCGGTGCTCCGTAGGGATGTCGGGGGGGCAGCCCCATGGTTCTTCCGAGCGCTCCCTGGGCGGGACCCGCCACCTCCCCCCCTCCCTGCCCTGCTGCCCCTTCCACAGGGGTGAAGTGCAGGTGCTGCCTGGTTTGCCAGACGCCCCATCTCGCAGTCTCACCTCCCCACCAGCTCACAGGCTGCCGCGTCCCTCCAAGAGACCAACATGGCCAATGAGGCGGGAAGCATGGCCCCGGTGGCCGGTCCTAGGGCTGGCAGCACCATCGGGGTCATTACCGGGCGGGCGGCGCAGAACCTCACTCAGGGGAGACCATAGAGAGCTGGAGGCCTCCTGCCTAGGCCACCTCACTGGAGACCATAGAGCCCTGGCAGAGTGTCGCAGGAAGTAGGCCCTGTGGGGGCCAGGGGGACCCCCGGGGGGGCTCCAGCATGTTTTCCCCCCTAGCACCTGCCCACACTCCTGCCTGTGCCGTGAGGGGTAATTGTAGACCCGGGGGGATTATTGGGGGGATGTTATTGGGTTCCTGGGGGGGATTATTTGGGTCCTAGAGGGAGTGTAATGGAGTCGGGGGGGGGGGGGGGGGGGGGTGTTGGGGTTTGGGAGGGTTGTTGCGGTCCTCGCAGGGGCTCTTGAGGAAGATATTGGTGTCTGAGGTGAGGGGATTGAGGATGTCCTGGAAGGGGTTCTGGGGGAGGTATTGGGGTCCTTGAAAGAGGTATTGTTGTCTGGGGGGTGTTGTTGGGGTCATGGGGGAGTTGATGGTGTTATTAGTGTCCAGGGGGACAGTCTAATGGGGTCCTGGGGGCAGTTTCTTTGGAAGATATTGGGGTCCTGGGGGACAGTAATGGGGTGCAAGAAGGGTCCGGAAGGGGGTTACTGGGGTCCCTTGGGGCTCTTGTGGGGGTGATATTGGATCTCCTGTGGGGGCTAATGGGGCTTAGGGGAGTCTTGGGGGTGGGCTGGTAGGGTCCTGGGGAGATATTTGGGGTCTTGGGGGGTAAAATGGAGAACTGGCAGGCAAATAGGATCTGGGGGGGCACTAATGAGGGGGGGGGGGTTTGGAGGGTCTGCGGGTGTTTTGGAGGGACCTGGGGGTGGCAAATGCAATTTGGGTGGGTTGCAGGGGGGATTTGGGATTCCTGGGGGTCCCAGGGGTACCTGTGTGTCCCCCCCCACCCCCTGTGGGTGCTACTGCCCCAGGGGTTCCCCAAGAGCATCAGCCCCGACCACCTCCAGTACCAGTGCTGGGATGCCGTGGGGGTGGGTGACAGTGCCTCCACCGTCACCATGGTCACCCTCAGCTGGGTGCTGTGGGGGGAAACCCCCGATCCCACCCCCTCCCCTTTTCACCCCAAAATGGCCCTTGGTCTCCAGATCGATGTTTTACCACCAAATCCCCAGTTTTACCCCAGAATTTCTGTTTGACCTGTTTCATGGAAACAGACTCTACAACTCAGAGAGATTTATAAAGCACCAGTCTGGCGCCGGTGTGCAAGGGGATTTCTCCACAAAGCTTGCACCCCATTTTACCTGAAACTTATGAAGTGTGGATATACATATTCATTGGATTACATAACACAAATATCCATATGCATGAGTGAGGCTGGGTTAGTTCTAGAGGCTGGTGTCAGCAGTTGATATTCTCTTTGCACCAGCCCATTGCTTCCTGATGGGCTTCTCTGGGGGTCTGTTGGAGGAAGGCTCACAGTCCTCCTCTCCTTGTATTTTTCCCCAGTGCATGCGCAGATTCTCTTGACCAATTTCTTGAATAATGAGTGTTTTTCAGCTGGTTTATTCATTCTGTCTTAACTAAGAGAACCAGTGGGACTTCTATCGTCTGTACATGGCTATCTTTACTCATTACCAAGAGCCAACCCAGCAGAGGCTGGCCAGCACCCGGGAGAGGAGGCGGCCCCAGATTACCCAGCTTCTAGACATGGGTGAAACCTCCCATCACAAGGTAGCCTTTTCCTGTCCTTTTCCGTGCTGTTTGATGTGACATTTGAAGAGGGTGTGTGTTTGTGACAGGCGTGCCTCTGGCTCATGTGAATACCTCAATGCCCAGGGCCTGTTGTCTTTTCAAACTGCTGGTGGTGGTGGAGTTCCTTTGCTGGGTGAAGGTGGAACGTTTTTCCCTGGTGAAAGGTTGGAAGTCCTGATCTGCGCTAAATCAATATAAATAACCTCTGCTGAAGTTGGTGGGCTTTGCTGGAGTTTAGCTGATACTGGAGGAAGGCTGGGGCAGGCCGCAAGGGCCCGAGCTTCCCATTTTCCATCCTCCTGGTGAAATAGCCACCTCGTGCTTTGGTGTAGTCACTGTCAAATGCTTGGGGTCATGGGACTCCTTCAACGGTGGCAGCATTGGCCTTCGAAGGCTGAGGGCCTATAGTAATTACTCAAGATTTAACAAAACCAAGTGCATTAATGTTTTGGGTTGGAATAATGTCTGGGACCGTTACAGGGTGTGAGATTTTGCAGGCTGCCAGATATACAGATATCTCATGTAAATTCTTGGGTTTCGCTTGCTCCATGAGTGCTCATGGCTCTTCAGGAAGTGCTCTGGAGCTGTGGAACCACATCAGCACAGGGCTCTGCTGGCAGTAAGCGCTGCCTTGCATTCTGGAGAAGGAAACCTGGAGGAACACCTGCCAAAAGAGCTTCTTAGCCTGAGCCTGTTTAGTGTGGTTCAGAAACTTTTGATCAGCTCAGAACACAGGTGGGGGTCTGTTTCCCTAGCGTGAGCTGTGCGGTCGTACTCACCAAGAGACGGTACTCCACTGGAGATCCATGTAGGATTCTGTCATGAATCTTTCTGCCAGCAGCTGACCCTCCTCTCACGCTCTGTCTTGCCTCTCCAGTTCTCAGCAGTTGACCTGGACCAGAGCTTGTTTCAGCCTTTTCCTTCAGAGGTTGTATTTGAAAACTACATCCCCTTTGAGGTCTACAAAGTGCCACTGATTCTGAGGAACACTGACAAGGTAAGTGCTGGGATGAGGAGGTTTAACACTGTGCTGGGAGAGCAGTGTAGTTCCTGTGGTTTACAGCATAAGAAGTTATGTTCTGCAGCACAGCACATCCAGAATAACATGTCTCACCACCTTTATTTTGCAAGTTTTCCCATGCTGGGAATCCTCCCCCTGATTTTGGCCATGCATTGGTGGCATCTAACGCAAAGGAGCTTTTCGAGTCAGTGTCCTTCCCCTTGAAAGCCCTGGACTGATGGGGATGTTGAGGGATGTACAGTTGTTACCTTCTCTCCTGCTTTAACTCGAGTGAGCACCATGTGCTGGTGGCTCCTTGGTTAGACTCGGTTTCTGGCAGGGCACCTCTGCCTCTCACAGCCTGTTCAGCTGCCTCTGTGCAGCTCACTGTCAAAGCCCAGGGCTTGAGCCTTCTCCACTTCATGCTGGAGGAGGTTATGGTTAGTGGCATTAGCACTCCAGGAAGGGTGTTTTGAAGCAGCAGGGGAAACGGACTGATTTAGCAGAAGCAGTGGGAGGCCTTTTGGTGCTACTTTAGGATCCTGCTAAACTTAATGCAGTTCTGCTCAGGTTTTTCTAAGCATTGTGGCTCTCTGCTTTCCCTTTGGAGAACCACAGTACATCCAGAGTAATGTTCTCTTGAAGGTCTTCACCTTTACTTGAAAAAATTGTCACCGTTTTGAGATTTCCCAGGAAAGTTGAGAATGGAGAAGTTGAAAAATGTCAGCTATGTTGTTGCACTGTAAAGAGGAAAATTGAGACCTTTTGAATTTCAGCAGGGGAAACGTTTGCTTGAATGAGGCACGTGCCAAGAGCAGCTGGTGAGAAAAGACAGGAGGGAGGAAAGGAGCTGAGTGGGAAAGTGCTCTGGGGGAGAACATTGTACACACAAGGGTTTCTCTTGACACGTAAGAGTAAGTGTGCTGGAAGCAGAGAAAGTTCCGAAAAAGAAAGGTGTAATTAAAGATACTGTTCTGTAATGAAGAGTAAGATGTGTACGTGAGAGGAGGGCAGGATGGGCAGGTGGAAGTGTACGTGAGAGCACGTGAATTAACCCCCCTCCAAATCTACCAGTCTTGTTGGAAAAAAACAAGAGGACAAAAAAAGCTGTCAGGACATGTTGCAGATGGAGGAACAGCAAGAGAAGTCAAAGTATATTCTGAGTTAACAGGTTTTGACAGGGACATGGTTGAAAATGGAAGACCTTTTGGCAAAGACAGTTGCAGGGTGGCCCCTCAGTTATTCCTGGAGAGTCTTGCGCCATTCCTCACCTGGTTTAGCTTGGGAATACTGGAAAGAGCAGCATGGGTGCCCCTGTCCAAGGGACACCATTCATGGGATCCATGATGATTCTGGGCACTCTTTGCTGTAGGTATTCTCTTTCCTAGTTAAAATGTGCCTCAGTTTATCTTTTTTCCTATGGCTCTGCTTTGTTCCCATTAAGTCTTTGGGCTTCAGCTGCTCCGTTATCCAGACGGCACTTCAAAATATTTGTTGTTGCCAAGTACCAGCCAGCAGGCAAACAGTCAATTTGCACTGTTCATGCTTCCTCAAGTGGAAAAGAACATCTGCATCAACATTTCTTCTATTCCCAGTGAAAAATAATAACCTTGTGCAGCTGCACCTTGTGATTTGTATGCCCTGTAAAGGGAAGGCAATGTGTGAGCTGTTGATTTTTTCCAAAAGGAATTAGTTTTGTAGCTAGTAAGACCTCAGCCATTGGACAGCTCTGGTGGAAAAGCAAAATTAGCTTTAAGGGAAATCCTTGGCATATTTAAATACACAAACATAGAGATAATAATCCCAAGAGGATTGGTTATATTCTAATTTTGTTGGCTTTTGGTGATGTCCAGCAGCACTGTACTCTGTCTCAAAGTTTTCTCACCAGTTTTGCAGATTCCTCCAAATCACGCTGACCTGTACTGCATGGTAGCCTGAGGTTGTCTGATCCATAAAAATCCAGCTAACAGCAAAGTGTATATTCCAGATAGAGGCTCTGTAGTCATTCAAATACAGAAGTGCTTTGCTGTGTAGTTACTGCTTTTCCCTGTGTGCTGTAAAATTGCTTTTCTGTCTTCAGGCTGTTCCTCACCACCCTCAGCAATTTTCTGGGTGGCTTTTGCTGAGGGTCTTAGCTTATCTCCCAAGGGACTTGGTGACCAAAATGTTTGTCTGCAGTATAAAATGTGCTCCTGGAACTCACTGTCCCAGGGCACTGCTGGGAGCAAAGGGTGTTTGGAGATGTCAGGACTGCCTTGGCCATGGGTTATCGGGCTCGAGCAGGTGGTGAAGAATGAACCTCCATTTTTCCCAAGCCTCACGTGGGTTTGTTGTTTATCAGTGAAGCTGCCTGTCAGTCAAAATTGCCCATTTTAGACTTTCTGAGATGAGATTTGATGCTCAGGGGTTGATATCAATGTGCTAGAAAACACCTCTTTGCTGTGTCTGTGCTTGTGGTATCCCAGACGGCAGAAATTTGCAGCAGGGTACCTGCCTGGACTCCTGGGTGTGGGAGGAATGCCCAGAAATCTGCCTTGCCTGCACTGGCAGCTGCCTGGCTACAGGCACCAGGCAGCAAGAGCCTCCAGAGAGCCGAGAGTGGCTTTTAACAATGAAACCACACTATGAGTCAATCCTGGTCATGTATCTCAAGGCAGAAAATGCCTCTGAAGGCCATAATTGATAAGCCCAGCCTGGGGGGTTGTGTGGCTTTCCATCATTTTGGCAAGTTGACCGCTCTCATCTTCTGCATCGGCCTTTCCTTGTAGTGTGTTGGGCTTCTCCCTTGCTTCTTTACAGCCCCCTTTAAATTCCCTTAGCCATCTCCTTGTTTCTTGTCTCTTTGTCTTCCTATGTTCCTCCTTTTGCTCTTCAGATTTCTTTTTATTCCCAGTAAGGCCACTGTATCTGTGGTCTCTTTCTCTTGCTGGTCTGCCTGCATGACTGTAGCAGTGCAGCTTGACTGCCCCACTCAAACCCAGTATGTTAGAAGTTAATTTCTTCCTCCCCCCAGTATAATAGGTACTGTTTTGCCTTCAGGTATTTCATCCCCCTCCAGAGACATGACTGCTTGAGTGTGTGCAGGCAGAAGTCTGCAGGTTCTTTGGGATGGTGGATATGTGGATGACTTGATTCAGGTATTATCTCTCTGTGCTGCTGGTGTCTCACCTGCTCGGTGATTCCTTCACAGCAGGGCATTGCCCTACTGCCTCTGGCCTAGAGCTATTTTGCCCTGGCAGAATGGATTCCATCCTGGTGTATTAGATGCATGTACTTCTGTAAGGAACTGAAGGCATTGATGCCTCAAACATTCATCAACACAGAAAATGTCCAGGACCAGCTGTCGCCTTTGGATTAGTTCAAGGAATGCCACCTGAGGGAGTGGGACCGTATGGAAGGCTGCACCCCCACTCCCTTGCAGTTGTATTGACAAATGCCTTATGTGGACCTCAAAGGGGAGAAATGGAGTGAAACCAAAAGTTTCCCATCAAGCACAAAGACTGCTCATCACTGGCTGCACTGTGTAAGCCCGGTACTGTGTGGCTCCATTGTGTCAGCCAGACACCATGCTGGCCTTGCTAACAGCTTCGTGCCTTCACCATTGAAGAGGTGACAAGGCCTGACAAGAGGTGAGCATTTCTGCCTCAGAAGCAGAAGTATGCTAACCAGCTGATAAGATGAACTGAAAAGGGGACAGAAACTTTGCTGTGTGTGCACCCACCATCCAAGATGGTCGGACCTGAGACAGCGCTGGATCCAGGGGTGCTGATCCGGATTGCTTTGACTTTCTTTCTCACTTTTCTTTTCCTTTCCCTTCCTTTCTTTTCTTTCTTATAGATTTATAAGACACCACATTGCTTATTATCCAAGTTTAAATTGTTTTCTACTGCAAGTAAAACATTTTAACCGGTTGTTTGGTGTCTTTTCACCTTAGTTTTACCCAAGGGGATCACAGAACTGTTGTGACTCTCTGGGCTTCCAGTCCAGGTTGTGACAACCTCAAGAGTTAAAAGTGATTTGGAAAGGTGGTTAAGGAAGGACGTCCCCAGGGCATGGCCAGGTATTTTCTCCTCGTGTTTCCATATGAGTGGCAAAATCATAGTTTGCTGTCTTTCCTGCAGGTTCCTCGGCTGGTGAAGGTTGTCTTGGAGCCGTCGCCTTACTTCAAGTTGACCAGCCCTGGTGGTGTGTGCTGTAAAGTAGCACCTGGCTTGTGTGCAACTTTCCACATCCTGTTCACCCCGGAGGAGAACAAGGTGAGACTGGAGGTCCAGAGAGGTAGGCACCTTCAGTGGAAGCTGAACCTGCTGGGCTGGATTCAGAACAGGGCATCTGCTGTGGGTTTTGAGGACTGTCCTAGTTCCAGTGGGGTTGTCCTGGATCTATAACCAAGGAAAACTCCTTCCCCATGGTGAAGATTATGCTCTCATAGGCTGAAGGCTCTTACATGTTTCAGATTATTTTTGTCCTTCAGTGATGGAACATCTAATGTCATGTCTGCTGGTTTGAGAGATAAGAAAGTCTGCCGTCTGTGGTGGGGCGGCCTCCCGAGGTGTTGGTTTCTGGTATCTGTCCACTGCTGTGTGATTATGGGTTTGCTCCACTAACAGTAGATATAGAGTTCTGTTTAAAAGTGACCTCTTACTTGGAAGACCCGAAGTGAGCCTGACCAGAGTGAGGACCGCCATCCTTGGAAACTGGAGTCACCTTAATGCCTCGCGTGTTGGACACGGTAGCGAGACAGCAGAACATTATGTCTGAGGTCATGGCGGTTTTTACGCACTGGTTATAGCCCACAGCCTGCTGTGGGCTCTGCTCCAGGCTGTGGTCGGGCAGTCTGCAGCTGGTCCTCTCTTGGCGTTGCAGGATACTGTTAGCTGCTGCAGCAGGGACTGACGGGCTGTGCTTTCCCTCCCTGCGCTTCCTTGAGTGTTTGTGAGGGAAGATGCACATGGAACTGTAGGAAAATGGCAGGATGGGGTGTTGATGTTTGGCCATCTCTCTACCCAGTGGTAGGGGTTTAATTATTATGGAAAATACTAGAGGAACAAATAGATCCAGAGAGCTCTTCTGTTTCACATTGGGCAGCCACTTCCCTGCCTCACCCTGGACTGGAGCAAAGATGGTGCTTTTCCATCCCCTCTGTTTTCAAGCCTTGCAGCTGGGCTGTCCTTGAGGACACTTGTCTGTCTGCGATGCAGCTGGGAGGCTGGGGCAGAGGGAGCGCTGTGCAGGTGGCAGGGAGCCAGCCTGGCACAGGCACACTGAGCTCTAGATGTCCCTAACTCGGCAGGAGGTTGTTGGGCTGCAGGTGGCTTTGAGACATCTGCCTGAACGAGCACATAGGGGAATAAACGGGCAGGTCCAAGCTGCAGGCAGACACGTTACCCAGAGCCTGCGCTGTGGCTGTGTCATCACACGTGTTACTGTGATTGCTCTGTCAGCTGGCACCTCTTCCATTCCAAACACGCTGTGCCTTTGCTTAAAGGTTTGCACATCAGTGCTGTGGCCCTGGCAGGTCTGATTCTCAGTGCTGTGACGTGAAGGGTCAATACTGTTATCTGGAGGCTTGTTAGTACAAAAGAATTTAATACCTGGCATGGAAGAGAAGCAGCACTGCAGGGAAACAAGGGCAGGCAGGCTGAGTTCTTCCACCAGCATCCTCCTACCTCTTAGCACTGTTCTTCGCATGACTGTTGGAGATGCAAGGCTAGGGGACAGCTCTGAGCCAGCAGATGTTTCTGCAGCCAGCCAGTGGTGCAAGATCTCTTTGGGTGTACCTGATTTTTCATCTTTCACTTCCTGCTTAGATATAGTTTACCACTTTGTCCTATCCTCAAACAGCACGGATATAGAAAACTAAAGAGGAAATGCCCTGTGGTCCCTAGCTCTCCATGCTTGTGAAATAATTTGTTCCTTTGGAGGGACTGAGAAATTATTTAACATCATTAATATTTAGGGTTAAAATTTTTTTGTCCTAGGGCAGTTCTCCTAACTACCCAAGTGACACAAGAGCTTAATCTCATTGAGGTAGGCTTTGCAAAATACACCAATGCCTTCAAAATGGGATTTATTCATATTAATTAGTGTTATTCTTGGGGGTGGTAGAGGTATATTGGCGCCCATGAAGGGCAAAGTGCTGCTCTTCAAGTTTAGAGAGGCAGAACAGCAACACATGAACATCACCACAAATACATGTGGGATGAGAGAACCCTCAAGAACCCCAATGTCCAATATTTTGTCCCTTGTCTTGCCCTTGAACTGTCGAGTGTATGGAGCGGGGAACTCTGCCAGTGACAGGTCCTCTGCAGAGCTTCAGTGACACACTCTGGTGGTTTCTGCTTCACTGGGGGTTGTGCAGGGCATGGGGAGAGGGATGCATGCTGCTCAGCGAGGAGCACATGGGGATTTATACAGCAGAATTAGAATTTTGTACGAATCGAACATTTTTTCTCATACTTGATGGAGTGTGGGTCAGCAAAGCACCAGAGTGCTGTAGCTCAGCTAGAAATGCATCAATGACGCACTCAGGAGGTGCACAGCACCTTGAAAAACCCTTAGCAAAGAGGCTTTGGGAAATGGTTCTGTAGAGCCACCTGCGTTGGGCTTGCAGTGTCTTGCACACAGAATACCTGTGTGTTAGTTGTGGAAGGCTTACAAAGTGCTGCCTTTGAAGAGCCTCTGCCCCTCTGCTGCTCCATCACATGCAAGGATGGTGGATAACCCAGTGAGCTGGGATGCAGGTACAAACCCTTCTGCCAGGGCTGGGCACTCCTCCTGCTGTGGAGTTGGTTTGAATCTGTTTTTCCCTGGGGTAAGTCTGACTTAGTGAAGTCACTCCTGATTCAAGGGAGTAAAATTGTGGCTAAGCCCTAAAAAAAAGGACCATGTGAGTTGTTAGTGGCTGAAATGCTACATGCCTTTCCTATAGTGCTTGCTTGAAAAATGAGCAGTTTCCTATTGTCTTGCAGTCAGTTGGGAATGTGCCACAGGATTGGACTGTCAGAAAGTAAATAAAGAGCTGACATGTTTCTGTTTATTGGCACTTGCCTTAGAAATAAGAAATGCTAATTTTTCTGTTGGGCAACATTTCCAAGTAGTTACTCTTGCTGCTTCTGATGTACACATTTCTGTTTTAGGGCTTCAGTTGCACGGTGTGGGTGTTCTCATGCCATCCTGTGTTCAGGAGTCCTTGCGTTATGGTCTGAGAGTCTCTGCCTAATTGGAAACCATTGTGGAACTGACTGGCAATAGACAGGAATACATACCTTTGTGTGTGTTGTTTGGCTTATTAATAGATTATCTTAAAGGAAGAAGGAAGCAAGAGGCACATGAATACATAGCACAGCTTATTCTGTTTTGTCCTCTTGCTCTTTTTTGCTGTAGCAATACAGTATATTCAAGCAATACAAGTCCAGTCTGTAAGGTTTGCCAAATTCACTACTGTTGCTCAGTGGAGACTGAATTAATGCTCGTTAATATGAATTATGACAGGCTGATGAGTTATTGCATTACTGAAATTAAAATTCAGTTGGGCGCTGTTAGATGTTTGGTACCACACCGAAGCTATTCCAAGTATCCTTTTAAGATGACTTTTGCAGGAGGGAAAGGGGCAGAAAATCGAGGCAAATGGCCCTGTGTAAAATGAACCTGGAGCCAAGTGACTGATTTCAAAGCCTGCTGTGAATTGGTGGCTGAGGAAGGCAGGAGAAGGGCCACCTCTTCTCATGGGAAGCTGTCTTCATCCTCCAGCCTCTCCTCTCTTTTAATGGCCCTTATTTTCCAGTTTTTATGATAGCCTGGTTTCAGTAGGGAGCTTTTCCTGCTTGACTTGCTATGTTACCTCGTGCTACAAGGATCTCTTCTTTGCAGTTGTCTGCTGCAAGTTCAGTGAGGTATTTAGGATTGGTTACACAGCAAAACCGACCCCTGTGTGTGCTGGTGTACTGGGCAGTGAAGGCTGTTGTCACTGTGACAGTAATTAACGTTAACCTGAGTTTGCAAAGAGCCTGAACTGACACCTCTGAGACACAAGCAGTTCTTGAATTTCATTGGGTGAAATTCAAATGCCAGTGGTGATACTTCGCAGGCCAGAGCTTGTAACTTATTGCTTCTTGAAGGTGAATGAGAGAAGAGGAACCATTGTACAGTGACAGGTGTTTTCCTTGAAATTGGGAGAGGAGTTGTATTAAGGATGAAGTTGTATTTTCATGAAAATCTGTAGACTGAAGCTGGTGGGTCTAAAAAGAATCTTTAAAGCGTGGAGGCGATGCAACCCCTCTCTTACCCAGGCATGTTTATTTAGAAACCTGGTTTGAAACCGTTTAAGGATTTGCAGTTGAAAAGTAAAACAAGGCTGTAAACTGGTTCCAGCTGTACCCATAGACTGTAAGCAAGTGCCTAGCAGAGCTGTTAATGCAGGGCAGTGCTGCAGTGGAGAACTGCAGCTTCTGTCTCTTCCCAAGGGAGGGTTATTCAGCTTGCAAATGCTCACAGGACTGTGGGTTCACAGCAGCCTGAACAGCCAGCTTCTGCCTGGCACTCCTCTTCTCTTGGCTTTCCCCCGGTTTGGCCTGAGGCTGCGTTCAGCTTGGTGCAGTGTCCCATTCTGGTGGGTCACAGAGTGTGGCTGAAGGTCAGGGCACTCTGAAAAGCTGACTCCAGCCTACAGGATGCAGCATCCCAGAGCGTCGCTGGAGAGGGGGCTCAGCACGCAACGTGCCTGTGCGTGAATGGTAAGAGGCAACTTTCTCTCTCAAGGTCATGGTTGTCTCTGAGGCCAAATCCTTGTTGCTTTAGCCTTGGCTTCGTGTACCTGAGATTAGGCACAGGAAGAACTCTTAAGTTAGTGTAGAGCTGGAATAGGCTGCTGAGGGCAGGGCTGGAATTGTTAGTGCTTTTAAGTACTTGTCAGACATCTTGCAGGAATAGTTTGGGTGTAGAGCTGAGCCAGTTCTGGGGTAGGGAGATGGATCAGATAGCTTTTTAAGGGTGTGTGACCCCAGCCTTTTCCCTATAATGCTCTGGGAAGGGGTGGGAAATACACACTTACCCTAAACTCACCTGACATTAAAAAAATTCCCATGTTCAGCTTGTTAAATATTTCACCAAAGACTGAGTGTTAGTTGTGCACGTGGCAAAGTCCTTTTGAAAAGGCATCTAAGCATCCCCAGGCCAGCGTCAGTGAGGTCACTGCGTTGTTGGGATTGGAGTTAGTGCTGTGGCACAACTTGGTTGAGTGCCCAGTGTTGAGCCTTTGATCATCTGCGGTGGTGATGAAAGCGGGTTCTTGTTACTGCTGTAATCCCTTCCATGAAATTGCTCTGTTTTCTTACCTCGAAATCAAAGTATCAGAAAATTTTGTCTGGTTCTGCCAGCTTGCTGTGAAAGCAGGTGAATCAATGAGATTGTTTCTTCTTTGCAAGTTAACAGCCTTGTTCAAGTCACACTACAGGAATGAAAGGTCCCTAAGGTAAAAATCTCTTTGATGTTACTGGATGCTACTGTTACAGTCATAGAAACCAGCAGGTTTTTTTCTGCCATGGGATGGTACTAAATGCACTGTGCTGAGATTGTTTCTTTCCCTGCAGGATTATTTCTACCAGCTCAACTGCATCACAGAAAGGGAAAAGTTTATTGTGCCAATCCGAGCTATAGGTGCCCAAGCTATCCTGGACTTCCCTGACCAGATGAACTTCTCCATCTGTCCAGTCAAGTACAGCTCCCAGAAAACTCTACTCGTTCGCAACGTGGGTAACTGGGAGGCTCGCTACCGCATCAGCGCTGAGAGGTAAAGGAGCTCGTCATCTTTGTGCAAACACTGTTGCATGATAACATGGTTGGTAACAACAAGGAACCAGAGCATCTGAGCTGCTGTATTGCATCCGTAGCTGGAAACAGGCAGGACATGTGGGTTTTGTTGTTGATTATAGTGTTTTAAGCATGATGCAACCTGTGATAAAACTCTGCATGCTGCAGCGAGGTTTTGTACTGCAGTGGTGTCTCCAACACAGCATCTCTCAAGATGGATTCTGTTAGATTGAAAGAGCACACGAAGGCAGGCAACCTGGCTGTCCTTGGGCTGTGTAAGATGCTGCGTGGCAGGCGACAGCTCTAGGAATTCGGTTCCTGTAGACCGAACACACTGTTAAGAGATGGGCAAGCTGTGAGCTGGTGAGAGAGACATTTAAGAATTTACCAGCAGCTGTGTCTTTATATGCAAGTGCCATTAGAGATCGTAGATCAAAGCAATTGGTATTGAGGCCCTGACAAGAAACTGTGTGGTCCAGGAACTTTGTTTTCCAGTAGGTTTGGTCTGGTCCCTGGGACCAGATACTAAGTAGAATGAACTTTCAGGTGGAGATGAGCAGCCACTGGCTTCAAATCTGCACCACAGCCCCAAAGCAGCATGCTAATGAGAGCACAGGCAAAAGATGCAGCAAGTGTCTGGTGCATGGATTGGGGGCCTTTTCTTCTAGAGCTTTATCTCTCCCAGATTTCCGGGAGAGTGCTTGAATCTGTAAGTATCCAGCTTGCAACCTCCTGATCCTGAGTGTCTTCTGAAGTGGTTCCATACCAGTGTCGGCCAAAGACACCCATGCTCTGGGAGGCTGCAAGCACATGGTGTTCCAGTGGTCCCGAATCAAATGCTTTACATGAGTTGTGTTGTGGACAGCCTCTTCTGCTCCTTCTGGTCTCAGAAGACAGTCACTGGTTTCCCAGTTTGCTGAATGGGAGAGGGTGATGCAGCTGCAGGGAAACTAGTTCAGTTGGCTGGTAATTCATGGTGACTTGCTTGGTCCCAGAGGTCTTGGTGTAGGAGCTGAAGTCAAGAATGCAGCAAAGACCAGCAGTCTGACTTGGTGCACCTGAGTTGCTTCAACTTCTTCTCCAGGAAAACAGGGCTCAAAAGGCTACTCTTTACTTTTCTCTTGTGAAACATGAGGGTTCAAGAGGAGCTTCCACCAAAGCCTGGCAAGGCTACTGAAGCATGCTTCTAGGATGCTATTTAAGGAAGCTGCTTCTTTTCCCTGTGGAAACACATAGACAGGAACTTGTAAATCACTGCACAGTTTTCCTCTGGGATCTCCAGATCTAGTTGTTGCCACCAAAACAAATACTCAGTAAAGTCTAGCATCTTTTTGCAGTGGACTCTCCAACTCTTCTATTGCGTGATACAGCACATGTCGTCCTCCTTGATACAGATTTTAAGAGTTTCTGAACTTGAGCAAATATTTCCACCCTGATTTGCAATAAAGAAATGGGAAGCATTGCAAACGTTTTATTTCAAACTACACAAAAAAATATTCTGAGCAACTGGATTGCATGTGTACAGGGATGGAAAGCTGATATGATTTTTCTTGTCAGCTGAGGGCATCTGCCATCTCTTCCATTTCATGATGAACTTTCGAAAGCCACTTTGAAATTTCAAACAGGTGATTTAAATCTTTGAACATAAGTAGCATTTTATTCTAATTAAGTTTTCCTGACTTTCATTCAGATTTCTTTTTAAACACTCTTAAAAGAGTATTTAAAAATATATGCTTGCATGTGAGAGGAGGAGGAGGATGATTAGTGGAATAGAAGGATTGCGAGATTTGTCTAAGCTGATAGATCCATCAGGTGACCTCTGTATCCTTTATTATCTCTCTAAACAATTTCAACTTGTGTTTTCTGGCCTGAGCATATTCAGGCTCTTGCCCATTCACAAGTCAGCTGCAGATGCCATCATTTCCTAGTCCATCGTGCTGCTCATATCACGTTTACGTGCAGCTTTTCTCTGGATTTCCTTCTCTGTGGCATCAAGCATAACCTGTCTGCCTTCACCTTCAGTGCATTTTTCAGCCCATCTCCAATCCTAACCTTTCCCCTCAGCTCTTGCATCTGGTCACTTCATGATAACTTTCCCTGCCTGTTACTCATTTATCTGAAGGCTATGATGTTTTCTCTTGTGCATTTCCCTCCAGGGAAGGGCTCTAAAGTGAAGCCATGGGGCCAATTCAGCATCCTTCTGCTGTTCCCGTTTGGAGCTCTCCCTTGCCATGGTTTCTACCAGAAGCATGGCCGCATTTTGACCACTTTTCATGAAGGGAGAAAACCACCAAAGCACTCCCTGTTATGCAGTCTGGCTTAGTGCCTCTCCTTCCTCTGCATGTCCATACCCAGCTCTTAGCTGCATAGCAAGGTAATAAAAAGTAATAATAGTATAAATAGAGAAAGTCTCTTCCTGTTGTCTCTTTGTTAAGGCAGGATAATGAGTTTCTGCTCCATGACATTCACAGAGAGAAATGTCATTCCAGTACATTCGAGTTGAAAAGGGTGTCTGGAAGCAGATCTCAGTGCAGCACTGCCTTTTCCTGACATGGCTGACATTGTGCTGTGACATGCTATGGGGCTAGAGGGGATCAGTTTGAGGCAAGATCCATTTAGGAATGTCCCCACCAAGCTCTGAAGGCTCAGGAAATTATCTTGCGAGGCACAGTGCCTCGAGCCCCATTGCATCCCTCCCTGTAGTACCCATACGCTACATGGGGGCGTGAGACTGGCGAGTTCCCATAGGACATGCAAAGACCATCCAAGGACATGAAAATTGAGCCTAGGTGCAGTGAAAGAGGGAAATGCAGACCTTGCGTGATGCCGATTCCACACATGATTTTTTAGCTCAGAGATGGAGTCTTGGATGCTTTGACTGTAGCGGACTGGGTTTACTGGAAAAGTTATATTGCTTGACTTTGGTTGTTATACCATTACTAAAAAAATAATATATGTGAAGATTAAATGACCATTGTTAGGGTTTTTTCCTGCAATAGATCTTAGTGGACAGAAGAGGCAATTCAATCACCAGTAATTTTACTGTCTTCCTTGGGTTTGGAGGTAGCTTGTAATGAAATCTATTTTCCCAAACTCAAATGATTTTATAATGCCCCAGTAGACCAAAGAAAGGTTGGCTGCAGGAGATAAACACTCCACAGCACTTGAAGTGTATTGCAGCCTCCTTGCACACTGTGTGTTCCAAAGGTGTGGTTCAGGAGAACAGGCAGCATGGTGGTTTGAGAGCCTGGGCCACAGAACTGCCAGCTTTGTTCACTTGTCAGTCGTGTTTCTCAATTCTGTCAGGAGTATTTGGCCTCTGGTATCATCACGGGATGCCCAACTGTCAAGATGGGGAGCTGTTGCCTGGTGAAAGTAAGCAAGATGTAAATGCCAAAATATATCATTACGAAATTGCTTACGAATCTAGTGTTGCTTTCTTTCTGAAGGGCGATAACAGGAAAGATCTCAGCAAGTACTGATGGGCAGGTCTCTCCTCAGTTGGTGTGGCTAGATAAGTTTATACAAGCTGGGGACTGCAAGGTGCCATTGGGAGATCTGGGCTTGCGAAAGTCTAGATGTTGTACAACAAAACAAACCTACAAATGGACATAGTTAAAAAGCATGTCAGAAGAAAATGCGCTATTAAAAAGCCTCCAAACCTTAGCTTTTCTGTCTTTCAGGAGCAATAGTGATTCATTAAAAGAATAGATCTAACAGGATGTGAATTATCCCAAAGAACAGCTCACACTTAATGGATAAAAAGCCAATGTCTATCCCGCTAGTGTCATCTCTTGGCAGTGGTTTTCATTTGGCTATGACGGTGTGTCAGGAACATCTCCTTAGCATCTCATCTGTAGGCTGCAGATAACAGCTTAGTGACGGTGACAGAAATTCAGGGGAGTTAAGTTTAACCAGGGAGCTTGCATCTTTGGGTTTTGGAGAACCAGGTCCATGTGAGGGATAACGAGCTCCTGCTACAGCAGGAAGAGAGTTGTCTTGTGGGTACAGCATGGGATGGGATGTAGGACAGGCAGTGTCTGATTTGTGCTCTGTTTCTCGGTCCTGAGAACTAAGTCCTGAACTTGGCTGGATCCTCTTCTGACAATTTGAAAAGGTGAAAGTATCTTCAGGAGGGTTATTCCCATCCTATCCCATCCATCTGAGGGCAGGAGTACGTAGACATGGGGAAGGCGCAGGAAGGTGATGGGATGGGAGGTAGTGCTGAAGTGTTGCCTAGGATCCCCTTTAACTGGCAGCTTATCTGTTCTGGCAACATTTCTGAAAGTTAAAAAAAAAAAAAAAAAAAAATCTCTGCCTTTCCCACACCAAGCAATGATCCCACCCAAGTCCTGGCAGAGACCTGCAGCAGTCCTGGCATAACCCTCAGTGCAGATGCAGGACTGTGTAGAACAGCCCAGTTCTGAGGCTGGTGGTGCCTTGTCTTTCTTCCTCTCTCCAGAGTCTCAGGCCCAGCACACAAACATTGCAGCCCCGTGCTTCGGTGGCAATGCACTCACTGGTTTTAATGGGAGCAGGGCAGGCCCCTAATTGCAGCAACATCTCCTTAATGAGCAGAAACTCCAGCAATTTCATCAGCTGTCACTACTTACATGAAAAAAGTTCATTTTATGCATGGCTCCAGTTGTTCTCAGTATTTTTCTGTGTGTTGCATGCTCTAATCATGGTAAAAGTCTCCAGAGCATGTTTTTAAGGTGACAAATTGACCACCAGCAAAGCACTAAAAGCAGTAACTTCTGTTTTCTAAGTGGGGCTGTAGAAGAGCCACAAAGCCCAACTGCAGAAGCATGTTTCACCTGACTTGTCCCTTTGCATTAAAGCACTGAGTTTTGTGTCTGTCAGCCAAGAGCCATTTACCTGGTGACAAATCATAATTGTTCATATTAAATCCAAAGTACCCCAACAGATTTTCATAATTATTTCCAATGCATTGCACAGAATTTGCCTGGTGGGCCAAGCAAACAGTTATCGAGCTTGGATTACAACCCAGAGTCCCAGATTGCAGTGCTTGTGGATACACAGAAAACCTCCTGTTAAACTCACCTTGATGTGCTCCTGGTAATGGCACTTCATGTAGCCGGGAGTTTAATGGTTCAGGCTGTACAAGGGATCCTCCTGCCTTGTCTTGTTTCCATGTCACTGTATCGCTCTAACCTGTGTTTGCATTTATTCCGCTTTTTCTGATCATTCCTTTTCTTAGAGCAGCTTTCACTGTAATGCTGATGAAACGTGCCCTTTCTTAGGCTAAACTAGGATGTTTTCAAGGTAAAAAAATAAATTCTGCAAATTAAATCATATTTACTCTGTTTTTCAGAAAGACACTTATTGTCCCTCCTGTCTGATTGCTAGGCTGCAGTCTCACTGGGACAGGTAGTGCCCTGCATCTCTTGAGGTTGAGTTTATAGGTGGCAGGAAAAGACAGAGTCCTGAGGAAGTCAGTGTCAAGTTGTGCAGGCAGATAGCTCTCACCCTCTCTGTGCTCCTCAGAATCCGTCCTCTGGCTGTATTGCCAGCGGTTAGACTCCTGAGCCTCCCTGCAGAAAAGGGGATGCAGAGTATGGGGGAGGTGAGGTCGTTTGACACCACGGGATGTTTGGAGAGCTGGATCTCTTCAGAAGCGAGAGTCCGTAGCACCATTTCTGATCCTCTATGTTCTGTTCTTTTCTACTGGCTGTGGCTTGTTTGCTTCCTGCTTGCACAAGTGAGCTGAAGTGGAGTAGGCTGCAAAAGGACTGTAGTCCCCGGATTGCCCACAATAGCCCTGATGTGTCTCTTTCTCTGCTTTGCAGCCCCTTTTCTGTGGATCCCTCCATCAGGACTCTTGGGATTGGTGATGCCATGCAAGTGACAGTGGAGTTTCACCCGCTGAAGACAGGGGATCATTCTGGGTCCCTGGTAGTTCACAATGACACAGGTAAGTTCTGGGCACTGCGTGGTGCATGCTCTCTGCATCCTTCAGAACAGAGCCCCTTCTAAGCAGAATAATGTTAAACTTGCTTTGCAAACTACTTCTAAAAGTTTTTCTTTCAAAACCTCTGCACATCTCAGTGCTTAGAAGGGAGCAGATAAGGGGCAAAGGCTGAGCCTGTTCTGTGTGTCCTGTGTGACTGTGTGCTGGTCCATCCCTGCTGTCAGCACAGTGTTCTCCACCCAGCACGCCCCATGACAGTCATCTACCATCATTGCCCGTTGTCGCAGCCACCTTAATTCCCTCTCCAGGTGTACCTCCCCTGTCCTTTACCTCGGGGAAAAAGTAACAAACAGTTGGTGTTTAGGGAGTTGTTAAAGTGGGTCCCCCTCAAGCAAGAATGAGATCTTTGGCATGCTGCTTTCCTGGGAGTTGCTGAGTGGAGGAAGGAGGAACCTTGATTTTCCATTGCAGTGTGCACATGCAGGTGTGAAGTTTTATTCCTAGACAATGCTCTGTTTGAAGTGGAATGTGGAGAATGCATGTCTCTGTTGAACTCTCTCTAAACATCCCCTATCTCTTACACATCTCTGTCCCCTGTACTGCTTCTCTGTTGTCTTGCCACAGACCCTTTTTTTTATGTTGCCCACTACCCGTCTACATCCCACACTTCAAAGAATCAGGACTGAAGCAGCCAGGGCTTGAGGGCTCATGAGGTTTGGCAGAGAGTGCTCACTGCCTCCCGAGATAGGTATAAAATTTATACTAGGGTATGAGAAGCCAAGCTCGGGCAACAGAAATGGTGTGAGCTTTGTAAATCACTTTAAGAGTAAGTGGGAAATAAGAAAAGGTGTGATGTTAAAATGCTTTTGTCTGCCTTGGTTAAGCAGAGGTATCTCGTGATGCTGATCGAGACACTTCCTCAGTTGCCTGTGCATTTGGTGTGCATTTTCTCTTGCCTGAAAGAGAGGTTTGTTTTGTCCCTATTCCCGAACTTCGTTCCTGGGAAGTGTGATGTCCTCACCTAGGTACGACTGTGATGCTTTAGCCCAGCAATGAGCATTTTATTGTCTTGAGTTTGTAGAAGTTATAGAAATGCTCCTATATCTTCCAAATGTTCCTTGTAGCCTTCTGAGTTATCACAGCTTTGTTTAATATTTTTCAGTCAATGACATACTCAGAGAGAAGGGTTTATGCTCATTCAGAGAAGCTCATTGGTTTGGGTAACGCTTTCTTGACAGAACAACTGAAATTTCAGCAAACAACAAAAGGTGCCTCATTTGTCTGCATTTAGGGAACCTATAGGATAAACTTCAGAGGGATAGATCTTTTTCTGGGTTGGATCAGGGCTAACTACACTAGAGGTCAGGGCTGGTGAAATGAAAAGTCCAAGGGAAGAATCCAGGGCTGGGATCTTCACAGCTTGCTTTGAAGACCTGAGTTCTTGTTCTTACTGAAACACCTGATCCCTCCATGGTTAATCTTTGCAAAAGTGATTTTCATGGACAGGCCACAGGGACCAAAGTATCTGCAGGCTCTGAGATGGGCAACTTCCCCAGAACATGGTGCAGCTACCTGGGAGATGAAGGCAGGATTTGTTCCTGCCTGTCAGTACAGTGCTGCAGTTATTTTTCAATAAACCACTGACTGAGAAGGAGAGCGAGCAATAACTAAGGGATTATTTCTCAAACTTTGAAGCATACAAAGAAGTAAAAGGCTGCTGAGATTAATTGCTGAAGTGAAACCAAAGCATTTAATCAATCAGTCTTAAAAGCTGCTTGTTGCAGGTGTAGTGCAGAGCCCCAGACTGTGTTACCCAGCCTGGTGGGGCGAGCCCTGGCTGCTTTGTCCTGCGCTGTCAGACTCCCTGCGACTCGCATACAAAAAGCAGCTGGGTTGCTCTTTCAGAGCCACCAACAGACTGTTTCTTATGAAACAGCAGCACTAAGAGCAAAAAATCAGTGTAGGGTGTTGTTTTCCTTGCTTTACTGTGTGTCTGTACTGACTTGCTCACAAGTGGCAGTAGTTCTCAGTGAATCCCACTGTTGTTAGTGTGACTGATACAGGATCAGGTGCGTGTTGTATGGCTTTAATTTTTGCTGAACTTGAGTCAAATCTGTCCCTAGCATTGCTTAAGCAGACATGGAGCTCTTCCCTTTGCCTGCTATTTGGTTGATTAGAATTGTGCCTCCTTTACACTGTTCTGGTTAGGAGTGCAGGTGCTGTCCCCTGGATAGACTGTCCACGTGGTCGTAGTTGTGTTGCTACAAACTTTACAGGTGAATGTGAAGAAAATGTCTTTGCTGCTAAGAGCATAATGATTTACAATGAAAATTTGACCTTCACTGCTTTACATGTCCCAACTCCTCCATTTCCCCCATGTACATGGATCTGGGTGTGAAAAATCCCAGCTTACACTCCAGCTGGGAATGTAAACATGTTGGGATGCTGAATCCCTTTCCTCAGGTAGAATTGGTGCTGGGTTTGGCTGAACAGGCTTACTTTGGTAATGAGGCCACCCATGCAGGGGCTTGGCGGTGTGTTAGTGGTCACTGTACACATGCAGGAAACTCATGAAATCCCAGCCCTGGCTGTTTATTGCTGTTTGAGGCTGAACAAGTAACTGTAGTGCAGATGTGCCAGCACCTCTGAACATCTCAGCTACCCATGAGGATAAAGCATCTGAGAAAAGCACTGCCTTGCTGTGATAGTCATCTGCAGTTTTGTGTAGGCTTGGGAGAAAACAACCACCTTTGTAGAGCTCTGTTCTCTTTCCTCTAAGAACCCCCTTTCGACCAAGGGTCTTGTCATCTGTCTTGCAAGGCTGGCTTTACAATCAGTGGGTTCCAGGAACTCGTTTGAAAATGAAATGAAAATCCTATTGATGTAGTCTCTAGATAAAGCCTTTTCCTTTCTCTTTTTTCTCCTTTGTAAATCCACTGATGCATGTGGACAGGCAGCAGGGTTTAACTGAGGTTTAGCCCTTGTTGTGCTGCATTTTCTATTCCTGAGATCACTCAAACAAGTTGCTGAGTGTTCTCAATTTGTACTGACTTCAGCCAGAATGGAGGAGGCTCAGTACTTGCCTGAGCAAAGTCCCTACCTCGTTACACACTTGAGTCGTCCCTGTATTGTGCAGGATACCGGGGTGGGAATACAGAAACCATTTTCTGGTTTTAATCTTAGTCTTGTGCCAGTGTTTACAGGGGCTCTGATATTTCTGTGAGTAGCGTTAAGTTACTGTTGAGCTAAATTCATGGCAACAGACCATGAGCTTCTGATGCCCACCGCTGTGTGCCACTGCCACTCCAGTCTGCAGCTGTTCATCTTCATGCACTTCTCCATTCCTTCCACACCAGGCAGATTTATGGTAGCTGCTTACAAGTTCTAAGAGGTGGGGAAATCTTCCACTTCCTAAGCAGCAGCCCCTTTTGAATCCAAAGCTCCCCTGTGGTGCACTAACCAATGTAATTTTTTTTTTTAATTTGTGTTTAGTGCTGGCAGATGGTTAGAAACTGACATTATTCTGTGAGTTTTTAAAGAAGATCTTGTTTCCCATGTTATCCTAAGGTGTAAGCCAAACTGATGCTGTACAAGAGCCTTCTCTAGATTTTCCTTGGGCTATCAGGCATTTAAAAACTTTGCAAAGGGATTTTTCTGTCTGCCTGTCGTACGTGGTGGGTGCACGTTGTGCTTTTTTTCCTTTCTTTCCAAGGAAGAGTGGGCTTGGTACTGAAGTTGCTCAGCTGGCTCCCAGGAGTTACTTGGCTGGGAAGAAGGAAGGTCTGAAAACTCTGGAAAGGAGGGAGCCTTTGGTGGGAGTCTGTTTGGGAGGGTGATGTGTTGGCAGGTACTCCAGCAAGGCCCCAGTCATTGGTCAGTTGATGTGCACAGCCGGGGACACTCTCCTCTTCAGTGGGGTCTGAGGTGGAAAGCAAAGATGCCCTCGCTCTGGTCGTTGAATGGCGTGGGAAGACGCAGTGTAGATTTGCAGACTCAGGCATAAGCAACAGGGTCCTGGCTGAGGAAATGGGCTTGCAGGGCTGTAATGGGCAGGATGGGGTGGGCCGTGCCCCACCAGTCTTGTTTTAAGACATCTTCACAAACCCACAGCAAGTGAGGGCTCTGCTTCTGCAACACAGTGAAGCTCTCTTCTGTGTCCCATCCTGCCCTGGGCTATCACTTGTTCCTCTGAACTTCCCTTTCCTGCCCACGTGCCCCCAGGCATCTTTGGGTGTCAGCAACAAGGGATCAAGAGAGACACAACACTGGGCAAGCCCTCACTGAGGTGGGACTCCTCAGAGTCACCTGTATGACTTGGATGCAGAATTCCCTGTGACTTGAGTGGAATGGCAACCCAAAGGCCACCTGGGCACATTGGAAAAATCTCACTGTAAATACTGTCGCCTTGGGGATAAATCTCTACAAACACACCCAGAAATAAGGTGCTGACAGTGGTGCCATCCTCATTCTGTACACAGGCAGCTGTCAGGATGTGATGAATCTGCTAATCTGTGGAACTGCTAATACAGCTAAAAGCTGTAACAGTTTCTTCTGTTACTGGTGGTTTGCTTTGTTCCTCGTACTTCCATCAGCAAGTGAGATGAACAAAGACTCTCCTGTGCTTTTTTCCAGGTGAAGATATTCACACAAGCCTTTATGGAGCAGCTGTAGATGTCAACATCGGGCTGGCCAGGAGCTCCCTGACAGTTGAGAAGACTTACCTAACGCTGTCAAACCACAGATCTGTAGTGATTCACAATCGGAGTGAAATCAAAGTCTATTTCCAGTGGAAGGCTTTTTCTACTCAGGAAGAGGAGGATTATCAGAAGCTGAGGTTCGTTTGAAAGATTAATTTCAGCAAGATACAATGCCCAGGGGTAAAACGAACGTATGGCCTCAAGGGGTATTGGTGCATTGAATGGTTTAAGACAAGTAAACCATCTATGACATCAGGTTGCATGTCCCTGGGCTTTAGGGTAACGGAGCTCAGTGCCTCCCATTCCAGCTCCCATCCATACTCCAGCTGAGGATGGTGTTTTGGGGAGGAAAGGTTGATTGCAGTGACTGGATTTCCTCAGCCAATTTGCATTTGTGGGAGCCCCAAACCACTGAGATCCAGAGACCCCTGGGCTATGAAGGGTCCATGAAGGTGAGGAAAGTGTCAGCACGCATTCCCTGGGACTGCACTGAGTAGCAGCACTTAATATAGCTGCAGGTAGCATAACTGTTACGATATTCACTGCAGCTTCTTCCACTCCAGCTTTGATAAAGTGACAGGCTCCTTCTCCAGTAATGTGCAGAGTAAAGGGCTTCGTTGGCCCAGCAAGTTGAGGCCATCCTGCTGTAGGATGTTGAATTGCCTTGCACTGTCCCGATTTCCAGCACAATGAGGTATTTCTACCCTTCCTCAGAGACTGGGGAGAATTTGAAGGTGAAGGGTTCCGCAGGGAAGGCAGGGCAGCACAGAACAGAGCACATTTGGTCTGCAGCAGCCTGTGTCTTCATGGTGCTGAGAGATGGGGCAGGTTCTTCCAAGGGTCTCTGTGGTGAAGCTTTGAAATTCCCCTTTCAGGCAGCAGAGAAACATTTATAGCCCAGGAGGATGAACTGGAAATGACACTTAAAAGTTTGGGTGATTAAGGGATCCTTGTGGGACTTTTCAGACTTGCATGGATGTAGGTGTATAGGAGTTAGCTCACAGCTGATCAGGAAACTGCCTTAAACTGGAGCACTTTTTAAGGGCTTCTGAGCCAATAAAGTTCAACATAATTAGGTCAGAAATGCCTCGAAGGCCAAAACTAGTTTTCCACTGTTCTCTATTTTTAATTACACAGTGTGTGACTTCCATGCAAGCTCAGTGTGTTAAAAGAAAACCTCATTGCCTTCTCTGGGCACTTGCCTGGACCATTCCTTTACCGCTCTCTCCTCACCTGCCTGTCTCAGACTGGACCCTGAGTGATCCTCTTTCCCCTTGGAAGCAACCAGGTTTCCCCACAGTTCACTTCAACCTGATCTTTTCCAATTACATTTGATCTCGTGCCAGTTTGTGTCCTGAGTCTGACCAGGACGTTCTGTTCTTCCTCCTTGCAATCTTAGGGATGGTCATACTCCAAGGCCACTGTCCTGCTGTCAGAGAAGCTTTAGAGATCTCAGAGCAGGGAGGACTTTTTCCATGAGAGGAGGCAGTGCAGGACCCTGCTCTGGGCTGTGACCCCGGAAGACCTGGATCCTTAGGTGGTGTATCCAGGGGTTTGCTGTGTCTCCCTCCTGCAGGACTTTCTGGGATGTAATGGTGGAATTATTGTCTGCTGATGAAGGTTGGGTTGGGGGTTGCTCATTGGTGGCTAAAAGCTCTCCTCACGTGCAGCGCTGTATGTCAGCCATGGAGAAACATTTCCCACTGCACTCCAGGGGGGGCGAGCCAAAGCAAGTATTTTTGTTGCTGGTGCCAGCCTTTGCCCAAGGCTCTGTCTGTGTACAGCTAGTAACATCCATGACCGTATTTCCTTTCAAACTGTATTTGAATTTAGCTGGGTGATGATTGCTATCCTGGTTATACTACATTGCCTCGATCTTCTGCTACACATGAAGCCTTCCACTCGCTCCCCCAGAGTTGTCACCTGCTGGTTCTTCATGGCCAGGGACTGGAGCATGCAGAGGGGACAGCGATGTGCCAGCTAGGAAGCAACTGCTCTGTAGCAGTGCTCCCTTATCTCTTGGTTGTGATCTTTAAACTCTAGAATGATTTCTGCTACAGCTGCCAAGTAAGGGAGACATGAACTGAGTCAAAGCCCTACAGAGATGGCCAAAAAGAGGAAAAAGATAAGGTGGTTCAAGGCTAGACGTAAGGGTTTGGATTCAGAGATGCTGGTCCAGACTTCTTTAGTGGGTGATGCCAGGCAAAGTGCCTTCCCCTCTCAGGGCCTCTGTTTCCATGCACGTAAAGCCATTGGTTTCACCAAAGTGATGCAATGCGTGAATTCATAAGTTTGCCTTTCTAGTGCTCTGGTGCCAAGCGGTATAGGGCACAGAGAGCACATTTAGCTTGCTTATCCCCACAGGTCCAAAGGGGAAGAAAAAAGAAGTGATGCCAGTAGCCTGCAGCTGAAGCCCAGCTGCGTCTCCCCCTGCGTGAAGCCCTGCAGTGGGTGCTCCTTCATCTTGATCTGCCTCCCCCAAGCGGCTCTGTGGTAGGAAAAGCCAGTTGGGGTGGCTGGTGGATTCTCCATCAGTTGTGGCAGAGGCTTTGAGCCAGGAGGCTCTTGAGGGCTGCTGGCTTTCAGAAACCTCTTCTGAGCTTGTAAAACTACATGCCATGCCAGCGACCAGCAAGTGATAATCTGACCCGTGTGGGACCCCGCGGCTTGGGGTCAGCCCCTCGCTGAGCTGCTGCTGATCCTCCCCAAGCGCTTTGCTGCCCCTGCGCTCTCACGAGTCTCTGCAGATATGTTGCTCATTAAATTATCTGCTTGGTTTGTCTCTCCCCGTGGCTGCAGGCTGCAGAGGCGGCAAGAGGGCAAGATGGATCGTTGTCTGAGGGAGTGCAAGGTGGACCCCACTCTCCGAGAACACCTTTCCCTTCTCTCCCGCCCCTTCTAGAAAGGCACAAGGAAACTCCATGCTTTTCTCCGACGATGTGTTCACCCTTGAGCCACTGGTAAGTGATAGCTGAGAACCTCCCTTCCTTCTCCTCCCTGGCTGAGGTCACTTGGCAGGTCCCTGCATCAGCTGGCTTGATGTGCTGAGAGAAAACACCAGGTTTCTAGTGAGGCTGTGAGAGCTTGTTGGAAAAAGCATCTCTGTGGGCTCCTGGCAGAGCGAGGGGCTGCCTAAAACTGAGCTCTGCTGCAAGGGCTATAAATTAAGGGCACTTGATAAGTGTCCTTACACTGTTGAGAGCTATTGATAATGATGAGTAAGGGCACAGCTTACACGTAGCGTGTGGGGATTAACAAAGGACATTAGAGCACTCTCAGTTCACATATTGACCTGAGGAATGAAATGGTCCTCTGTGGAAAGGAGGCCAAATTCAACCCAAGTTTGATCACAGACATACCAATCTCTTCTTATAACCTGGACAGATACCACGGCTCAATCTCCCTTCCAGTGTCATCTGTGAGCCTGGACACAAGGCTGGCAGGTTTAAACCGACTTTTTGAGTTTCATGGCACATAGGTACAGAAATTTTGTTGCCTTTTCTGTTTATGCAAGCAAAACCCCATACCTTCAATCAGCCAGATCCCTGGTTCTGAGTATCTGCATGGTCTGAGATGAAGAATGCCCACTGTCCGAGCAGTGCAAAATCCCTTTTCATCTTGGAGTAAATCCTAGGATAATCTCAGCTGCTTCTTCCTTTTAAAATAGGTGAAACTAATGTTGGTTTTGGGTTTTTTTTTTTCAAGGAAGGGGATCATCTTCTCAGTTACTCCTATAGCTCATATAAGGCTGAGAGCCACCAATGTTGGCACAGCTTCAGTTTCACACACTGTGGTTGACAGCAGCATGATGTGACCAAGAGATTGTATCAGAGTGATGGGAACTGTAGAGAGAGGGAGCTGATCAGCTGAGCATTAAGCGTACCTTGTGTATCTCAGGGATCCTGCTGCTTTACAGTCAGACTGTGTCTCCACAAGTAGCTTAACCTGCTCTTGAGCTCCTGAATGCTTTGAGGTGAGGTCCAGAAGTCCGGCTGCCCGCAGCGCCGAGTCCTGGCACTCCATGTAGTGACATACGGTGTAGCCTGGCCTCAAGTCTTGAGGGGAAAGCTTTCCTGAATGGCTGTGTTAATGTTACACAGGTTGCTCTAGGACTGAATATAAGTGGGCTACCGCTTGAGTCTCTCACCTTCTGTTTTGTCCAACGTTATCAACCTTTTGATTTCCATGAATTCCATTATTTATGGAACAATCAGTTTCACGTTCACTTTTGCTTGTGCCTGTCTTTCCCCCTGGCGTATGGGTGTCTTTACATCAAATGGTAGTAAGTATTTTCTACTTTTTATTAAATGTAGAATCTAAAACTCCACTGCTGCTGGCTTCCACAGCCTTCTCTCCAGTGACAGCCCTGTAACTTTTAGCTTGGACAGACACCCTTCTGGCACTGCCATGTAAATCTGCTGGAGAGGCCCCCCAGAGATGGGACCTTGCTGCCTCAGGCCTTCTGGCCAAAAGTGGCTGCTCTCTTCTTCCCACCTCTCACCCATGGTGCGTGGGAGCACGCCACAGAAATAATGAAACCCTTGTAACAGGTGACTGGAGGAAATAATTGCTTGCAGGGGTTAGGAAGCTGGTGGAGGGAGAGTAGTCTTGGAAATGCTTTCTGGGTGGGATGGCTTTGCAGGGTTTGTGCAGAAGCTTTGCTATGTCAGTGGACCATTAGCTGCCAGTATTTTCAGGTGCTGCAATCTGTAGAAGCTGCAGCAGGTCACTTCAGTCTGTATAGGGTTAACTCGCTGGTGGAAATAACCACAGAAAAGAGGAAGTGTGATTTTGGAATTACCATGTGGATGAGAACATTTTGAGCAGTTGTCCAAGCCTGTGGGAAACAAGCTGATAGGCAGCTCTGACTTTCTGAGCACATCTCAAATTTGGTTTATTTTTGCATCTACACATGATGTGTCAGCAGAGGCAGCTGTGACAGGCCCAGGTGGCTCCCAAGGGACAAAGTCCTTGCTGTTTGCTGCATCCTCCCCACCACAGCTTGTCTCTAAGTCACATTGCAGACTTGTGGGAGCTGACTCCTTGGAAATGGCAACCAGAGGAGAGGGAGGACGAGGACTTGTTACTGTTACGCTGACCTTGACAAGTCATCACTGTCCTGTCCTTGCCTGGTAGTGACTCCTCAGTGTCACATGTGAACTCTGAGCTGATGGAGGTGGTCGTCAAGATGTCCAGGTTACAAAGGTGCTCCTGTTGTTGATGGAGAGATTGGGCCAGGAGGTGAGAGTGGTGTTTGTTGCTGCAAACCTGCACCTCAGCTGGGGAACCAAGCTGATCCCCATCCAGATAAGAGGCTACTGCAGAGCACTTTGTTTTTTGGTGGGAGGCACCATCTCCAATGGATGCCATGGTCCATCCCACAGCTCCCTGTGGGTTCAGTTATTTATGGAAAGAGGCAGATGTTAGCTTTGGCACTGCCTTTCTCCTAAGTGCCCTGAGCTGAGAGGATGCACTTTGAGTGTCATTTTAGTACTTCTGTTGCCAGCTCTGTCTTGTTTCTTTGACTGCTTTGAGCAGTGATTTCCTTCCATGGATTGCCTTCCCTTTCTGCAAAGCAAAGCAGGTGATATGGCCAGCAGTTGGTGGTGCCTGGCTTTTCAAGACCAGCTTTTTCTGACTGGTGGAGACTGGTGGAGATCTAGCAGATTCTCATTAGTTAGGGGCTGAGGGAGGAGAAATAGGATTTGCATGTATTTATGGTTGGGCTCTTGCAGAGATATCATTTGTGTAGCTGTGAGTCCTGGTGTGCCATCCACTCCTGTATCACCATGCTTTATGCTGGAGCAAAGCCAGGGTAGGACAGCTGGAGTGGTTGTGCTGTACCATCATACATCCACCGTCTGTATTTTATGCCATCTGCCAGTTGCAGCCTGTCTGAGGCCAGAAGTGTTTCAGCCAGAAGTGTTGCAATGCCATGTTCACAGCACTGCATAGTTTTACATCTGTCCTGGTTACCATCCATGGTGGCTCTCCATGCTCCGACTCGACTGCCATCCTATAGAGAACATGTAGCCCAGGCACGTGACTGGCTCCTGAGGTGCCCCAAGGCTCGGACGCGTGTAGCAGTAGCCTGCAAGGGTGGGTAATGAAGCATTTCCTTTCAAGCAGCAGTTCTTTTTTCCCCTGTGGTGTAGCAGGAATGCAAGGAACCTCTTCAACAGCCCATTTTAATTTCCCGGGAGAAATAACTCACAGTATTTTCTGTGAGTTATTTCACAGTTTTTTCCCTCTGTTCTGTTGACTCTGAGCAGGCTGTGCATTAGGGAATTATTTGCAGCTGCAGCCCAATAACTCACCATGTCATAGCTCTTCAAATTTTGTGGGGGCTGTCCTTTGAGCTGTAAGGGCTAAGTCGATGGGAAGCATTAGAGTTACTTAATATTTATGCTGCAGGAGTGCCAGAGGCTCCACTCAATTCAAGGCTCTTCTGGACAAAACAGTGAGGATACCCAGCATCATGCAGAATCAAAGCCTTGCTTTGTGGATAGAAAAAGAACTCTGTTCATCTCCTTCTATAAGCTGAAATTTTCCTTCCTTTGTTTAGTGTTATTACAGTTGTCAGAGGTGCCTCTGTTTATGTCAACAAACACACAAAGAAACATTTGTAATGCCAGGGGTTCAGGGGATGTAAGTGGTGCCTCACTTGCAAGAAGTGAGAGCCTTTAGAAAGCAGGCATATCTCCGAAACTGTGCGACAAGGCTCCCTGGGACTGAGCGCCAGTGCCAGGACCCTTTGGGCGAGAAGCAGAGAGAGAAGACCCCAAGGAAGCAGCAGAGAGTTGCAGACACACTGGTAGCATGGCCCAGACTTAAATCCCTGAGCAAGAGCATGACACAGAAAAGAGCCTGTTGGTCGAAAGAGGTGTGGAGCTGTAAGCAAATCCCATTTCTCCTTGTCTGAGCCTGTGTTCAGGGAAACAGGAACATGTGCACCTTGCAGAGAGAAACAGGATGCATCTGTCTCTCAACTCCTTTCCCAGATCATCCATCAGCTGGAGGACCCTGCATGCTGGCTGGCTGCTCACGGCTCGGGGCAGAAGCAGCCGCCAGTGGGCAGGAGCCTGTTCTTCTTTTATCCCCAGGCAGGAGGGCTCGTTCTGCTTGGTGCTGAGTGCCCCACTCACTGCAGTACGTTAAATACTTAGGTGCATGTACAGGTGAAGGGTATAAGAGGCAGCACCTTTGTAACTAAGAATGGGAAATTCTCTTTGATTTGTTGAATCTCTCCTCATCTGAGTAAAAGTCGTCATGTAGCCATAGTGCTACAGGGATATACGGGAAGGTTTGGAGGTGAGAGGAACCTTTTTCTTAAACTGGCTGGTACCACTGGAGAAATCCTACTTGATTCACTGGAGTGTGAGCCAGTTTGGTGGCTTTGTTATAGCCCTAATTTAACAAAATGCCTATACCACATCCCAGTAAAGGTAACAGACTTAGAAAGATTTTTTGCAGCTGCTTCCAAACCCCCATAAATTTTGTTGATGTTGCTTGTTCCCTGCTCTTCACTGATGCTCTAAGTAAAGGCTACAGGGCTGTGGCTGAAAACAAGAAATGACATTTGAAGATAAATGGTTTGCTGTCTCCTTCTGTTTCAGGAGGGAGATATCTGGCCAAATTCTTCAGCTGAAGTTAACGTGATCTTTAGACCCCAAGAAGCCGGAGTCTATCAACAAACGGTCTACTGCGACATCTCAGGTACATCTCCTTTCTCCTGCTTCTGTTACCCACGGTGGAGGCACGAGTAGTCTTGCAGGCCCCTCAGTTCTCATCTAGTTGGTAGGAAGGGTCAGTGGTCATCAGGGTGCTGGCATGTGCGCCCTGCCCCTGCGGTTTCCAGGTGGTCTCCTGTCCAAGGCCAGGATGTGTGGCTGCAAGCCTGGATCACTGTTCCCAGAACAACCAAGGCAGTGAAGAGATAAGTTTTCATGCCGTGGGTTTGCCAGCATTTGCTCTGCTGCCAGGTGCCTGTAGAGGCCAAAGAGCTACAGAGCTAAACAGATTCAGTGGGTGAGCACCAAGTCCCTGTAGACCATTTGCCTCCAGGAGGAGTCTTTACTACACGGATGCATCATCAGACTCCTGAGGCGGTAGGAGCTGAGTTACAAATGTGCTGCCAGACCCTGGATCCCCTCTCACTACCCCGACACTGCCAGACCTTGGGTGGCTGAGCCCTGCTGAGTGCAGGCTGTGTGCAGAAGGACACCTCTGGCCAGCACGTGGGAATTGTCACCTTGTGGCTCTGAGTCTGTGGTGCCTCCGGGTACGCTGCACAGGGCTTGCTGTGCTCAGCGGGGTGAGCACCCTCCCTGGAAATCAGAGTCTGAGTAATTTGCTAGGCAGGCCTTATGCTCATCCTGTCTTACAGAAGTGCCATTGCGTCTTTTGCTGGGATCAGTTATCTCTGGCCCACCTGAGCTGCATCATCTCTGCCCTGGGAGAGGTGATGGCTTTGCTGTGCTAGCACGGGGCAGGGAGTGCCTGCAGCAGGCTGCAGGGTTCGGGTGACCTCGTCCTTCCTCTCTGTCTCTGCGTGGTGCTGCTTAAGGTGTTTTTCAAGACTGGAAGAGCGCTGTCAGGCTTCCATCCAGGGAACATGATGGTTTTTCCCCATCTAAGAGGAAGAGGTGCAAGGCCCATGGTCCTCCAGCAGCCAGGCGCCTGTTCTGGAGTGTGCTGACGTCACTAACCCAACTGCTTTGTCGCTTTCCTTACTGCCCTATGCTGAGGGATACAAATGTCATGAAACAGCTTTTTATTTATACTGTAATTGTCCGGGGTTTACTTGGCAAATGCCACCTACAGTCATTACCCAGGGCTTGTGTTCACAAAATGTCTTCCTGCCCACCAGCTGCAGCTGCTGGAGCTGTGGAAGGAAAGGATTGATTTAAAAAGTTGCTCCTGAGGGATTCCTTGCTCAGTGCTCCTGGCTCTGGGATTTTTGCTCTGGTGATGGAGGTGTCTGTCATTTTGCTGCAGGAGTCTGCAGGGGTTGTGCCAGGAGAGTGTTTTTGTTGTTTGAAATAGGAAAACTAGATGCATGCAACCCTTGAGCTGGTCTGAGAGTTATAGGAAACAGATGAGCAAATGATCTGTTTTTAGAAAGAGAAGCCTGCTCTTGAAAAGGTCCTGATGGGCCCTTGGGAGAACTTAACTCCCCCACTGGCTCCTTGGAAGAGAACCTCAAGGAGGTCGTTTAAATGATGCACCTAGCCCCCTCCCTTACAAACCAGAGCTGATCTGCTGTATTATCAGGGTGGAAATTGCCACAGAGTCAAGGTCCCTGAGTGCAGGAAGAGTTTAAAGAAGAAAACAGTGATCTTTAACTAGAGAGTCAGTTAACTTTGCTTCTTGATTCCTCTAAGAAGTGTGACTGCCTTCCTCATGCATTTGCATGCCAGTCACAAACGCCTTTGGAGGATGGTTTGCAGAGGGTGTGTGTCCCTTGCTGGGAATGCTTGGGAGCTTTGCCTCAGTGCAGCCCTGTGAGTTGTGCAGCTGGATCTCATGCCCCACTGGAAAGGGGCTTTGTTGGCCTCCACTTTTTTGCAGGTGCCTCCATGAATTGCCAAGAAGATGCTTCTGCATGCAGTGATTTACAGAACTAACCAGCACTCTGCAACTTGCAAAGCTGGCAGTTAAGAAGTGGCTTGAAATTTGCCCTCGTCAAATATTGAATCTCAAAATGAACTTTCTTCGTTATTCATGGAAATAAAGCTGTGGCTCTTGAGTGCTGGAAGGAAGCACATGGTGTGGGGCTCTCACACCTAAAATTCAGTTTTAGGTTTGTCCGCACACAGAACTGAACTGGGTTACACCTTGCAAGACCCTTTCTTAAGCCACCTTGCAAGACCCTTTCTTAAGCCACTCTTGCAGGGAGAAGCAGAATCTCACGTGATAATTAGTCCCTTAGCTTGTGACAGAACTGTCCTGCATCATGTAACACTGTTTACTGATGTGGTCAGATGAGAATCACGTTCAAAACCAGTCATAAGGGACAGGGACATTCTGTGAACAAGCAACTGAGTGTCGGAAAGCAGCAGAAGTTAAGGACTTCGGCAGCAAAGCTGTTGGGCCACCTAGACCCCTATTTATTTGAAAGCGAGGCAGCAGTGCCACTCTGTGCACCCGGTGACCTGCCACCACGTTATTCCTGCTGAGATCCCAGTGCTCCCTCCACAGCACCAGAGGTGGGTTTGGGACTGAGGACAAGGAGGCTGTAGCCCCTCCATGCCCTTGGCCTGCGTGCTTGGGGATGTGTTATGGTGGGAGCATCCCAGGGCCACAGCCCAGCTGTAGCCAAGCCTTGAGCAAAGGCTGGATGCTCCTGGAAGCCCCAGCTCCCGGCAAAAACTCTCTCTTTTTCCCTCTCAGCTCTCCTGAATGCTGCCTGCAGTTTAGTCTGTTCCTCCTCCTTTGGGAAAAGCCCACTCTGCGGTTCACCTGGAAGGAGGAAAAGCAACATTTCTGGGATTTCCTAAAGTTTTAAGTTCAGCGTAGGGGCAGAAGAAAGGATGGTTTCCAGAGACTTTCTGGAGCGAATGAGGGCCTACTGCAGAAGGGGAAGAACCGCCACTGGTTTTTTGACTGCAGTGGCCATGTGATGTGTGTCTCAGCATGATCATGGACAAAAGCTGGTCACTTGGAAATCTTTGCCATTTCCTAAGAGCTTTGGTTGTTTAGACCTAGAGTTTTTAATGAAAATTAAGACATATGTGATGCAAGGTGGAGTGATCTTTTGACAGGTAGCACCCAATACTGTCTCTTTTATGGTGTCTGTGAAGTAGAAATACACAGCCCTCCAATTAATGCCTGAGCTGTGCAACCTACATGTCATCTCTGCTGACAGCTGGGCTTTGTCTGGATCCATTTAAAAAATGTTGAATTCAACAAAAGCTCCCTCACTCTTCCTTTCTGGCTTGGACATAATCAAAGATCCTCATTCCATAGTTGCAAGATCAGAAAGTCGGCAATCACTGAAAGGGCTGTTCCCAGGAGAGTTTTTTCAAGCTGTGATCTAGTCACGGTGTTGTCCCACCTGGGCTGCTCTTTGCAATAGGAAGTAGTTTTGGACATTCTGGAATAACTATGCATCAGATAAAAAAAATCAACCTTCAGTCCCTAATCTTTAATGAATGGTGAGCATTACACAAAAGGAGAGAGGAATATTTTTGCACAAAAGCTACGCTGAAGGTTAGCTACAACTTCTGGGCCTTTCTTTTTTCCCTTGTGTGACTCACTTTCTGTGCAGAGTAGGATGGGATGTCAGGGAGACCCAAGCCCAAACTGGAGCTAGGGTTCAGGCACTTGAGGCTGCTGCAGTGGTTCAGAGGAGCCTTTGGACTGAACGATCCCACCCTGTCATCTTAGCAGGCTTACGGAAGAAAATGAGCATCTTAGAGTTTAGCTATAAGCCTTGCAGTCTTGGTTCCCTTTGCAGCAAGGGCTGTGTGTATTAGCAGTATGTTCATGGCTTCTCTGACCTCAGCAGTGAGGTTTTCCATAACTGTTCAGCGTGCTTCAGGTAAGGTGTCTTTACAAATCTGAGCTCTCGGTATCATAGTGGGCACAGGCAAGTGCTGCTCTGTGGAGATCATAAAGCTCTGTCTTATTTAGGTGCCACTGCAGGAGGTGAGCCCTGGAGCCCCAGGCACGGAGCTGTGTGTCAAGCACGGGCAGTGCTGAGATGCTCTGCCTGCTCTAGGCAGCTCTCAGACGTGCACAGCGCCGTTAGCAGGGAGCTTCGCCAAGGGGTTGGTTGGAAATTAGAAGCCAGCCCCAAGGCATATCTCCTGAGGGCAGGGAAGAGTCCTGTATCTCCTCCTGGAGCACCTAGAGCTGTTCCCATCCAGCCCAGAGTCAGGGAGTAGCACCGAGGCAGCCTGGACAGTCCGGGATAACAGAGGCAATTACTGTACTGAAGAGGAAATCTCTCTCCAGGCCGCGAGACCAGGCTGCCCCTGCACATCCAAGGGGAAGGCATAGGGCCTCGGCTCCGCTTCAGCTCTGAGCAGCTGGACATCGGGAAGGTTTTTGTTGGATTAGACCACAGCTATGAGGTGAGCAGTCAGGATTCTGAGGGGCTGGGGGGATCTTGATGGCTCCCAGGGCAGCAGTGAGCCTCATGGACCTGTGGGATTTCTGGCAACTCGGGTCATTGTCAGGAAGGACTGTTTGACATACTAGCCAAATTTGGGGGCTTTCTCAGAATCTGGATACTTCTGATGGGATCTGAAAGGTGCCTATGTTGTTTGTGAAGTCTTAATCCCTGCTCTTTGCAACCTTCCTTGGAAATCAGCTGGGAGGCTTCATGTGAAAAAATACCCCTTTGACACATGAAAGCAACACTGGGACAAAAAGATAAATATTCAGAGGGTTTTGTTTCAGCCCTGGATGGAATGCATCTTTATACTCGGGCTGTTAAAAAGCAGCTGGAACAAATGTACTGTGTTTGAACTCCAGGCCATTGCAGCCAGTTTTCTGGTAAGTGGATGCTGCCAGTTCCTGGGAGCTGGAGGAAATCTGTCCAGCCTCTGGCTCAGAGCTGGGTCTGGCAGCAGAACTGGGAGTGCTTTCCCTTGCTGACCAGTCTTTCACCACTCTTCAGATTCGCTGCATCTCTATGAAGAGCAAAGTATTTCTTGAAGGGAAGCAAAGGAACTTTCTACGTATTTGCCTCCCCCTGCCAAAGGTGTCAAGTCTTCTGCAAAAAAATGAGATAGGGCAGCTGAAAGAGGTAGAAAAGGAAGCAATACTTTCAAAAGCTTGACTGGGCAGGGAAGGACACATTAAGGTGTTTTCTTACCCAAATATTGTACTCTCTATGCATTTTTAATGGTGATATTTTATTGATTATCATTTTATTATTTTCATTACTTGAGAAAATGTGACTAAGTAGATGATACTGCTAGTGCTGTGCTGAGCAGCTAGACTGGAGGTAAACCTCAGCTCAGCACAGGATCCCTGGGTGCAATTTGTAACTGAGGTGTAAAAGACATGAGAGGAGAGAGTAGTTTTCAGGTTACCCTTGCAAAGCTTGAATACAATGAATATCTTTAACAGCAACTGCAAAATTAAAAAATGCTTTTGTCTCAATTTTTCTACCAGGCTTTACAAGGACAGAAATTAGGGAAAAGAAATCCAAAGCAGATAGTTAATTCCATGGAAATGGCAGGATTTGACCCTGCAGCAATCAGAAACTTTACTGCTTTGCTTTGGGTGGTTTGTTGGTGACTGACAGCGTGCTGGTACTCGCAGCAGCTGTGAGCATTGCTCGCCCAACGTGAGAAGAGCTGAATCTCAACAAGTGCTGCAGGATTTTGTCATTTGTTCGAGGCAGTAGATCTCTTGAGTGTTCAACAAAATATGGTTTAGTTCTAAATTTGCAGTTTATTCTGATAATGGTAAAGTCTTAGGTGGTGTCTGTGAATATTTAGGAAAGATAAATTCTTTGGAGTAGGTGGAGCTGCTGTGCACCACACGCTCATCCTTTCCTGACACATCTGTTTGAGCAAAGACTAAGAAAGTATCCCATTAAAGCAAAAATAAGAATCGTAAATTACATACTGTAGGAGAGTTGGGGAGTGCTGAAGTTGGTGATAGTGCTGCCCTGAGGCGTCTTCTACATGCAGTAAACTTGTTGGCTGCAACGTATTCTGCCCTCGGCAAGATCGGACTTCTCGGGAGCAGAATCAGTTATGTGATGATTCACTAGTAAAGCTGCAAGTGCCCTTCGTTGCTCTTAGGGACAGGTCTGAATCAACTTGGTGACACTGAGCAGCTCCTCTGCACTGCAAGTCGAAGTGGGCTGCTCTGTGTCAGTGGAATAAACCCCGAGTGACTGTTTCTATGAAGCTGTCACTGCTTTGCATGAAAAATCCAAAGGCAGAATTTGTTCTGTTGCATTTTCTTTGGCTTCTGCCAAGCAGCAGCATACAGCATCTTCTGCTTTTTACAGACATTAATTGGTTAATCAGAAAACAAATCAGCCTTCTGTAAGAAAGGAAGATTCCTTATGTATTTCCCTTTTGCTTTCTTGCTGCTACAGGTGATCCTGTTTAACAGAGGAGCCATCGATGCTGTCTTCAACTTGGTCCCTCCAGCTACAGCTCTGGGCTCCTGCTTCATCTTCCTCCCCCAGGAGGGCATCATTTTGCCGGACGGGCTCCAAGTCATCCGGATCTCCTTCAGTTCCACCATACTGGGGGAGATCACAGAAGAATTCAGGTTCAGTGTGAATGGATCCCCTGAGCCTGTGACCTTGACTATCAGGTGAGGAGGGTTATAGGAGCTTGGTGGGCACATCTGTAGCTGTCTCTGGGTAATCATCTCCCACCTACCTCATTTTAGGGTGAAACAGAGAAAAAAAGGTGTTGTCTAAGGTCTTAGTCTTGGCTTGGATCCTAGCATCCTCATGCTAAGAGCCAAGGCTTTTTAACCTTGACTCCAGTCTGAACCTTGCAGTTGCAGCAGCAAATGAAGTGTAATTGTCTGTGAGAGGAAATCGTAGAATTGTAGAATAGTTTGTGTTGGAAGGGACCTTTAAAGGGCTTTAATTGACTACCTGTGCTGGAAAACAGTTTAACTGGAGGCTGTACAGAAAAGTGTGGAGATGCCTGCTGCCCAGTCCGGGTACCCAGGAGCTGGAATAACTCCTTCCTACAGGTAGCTCATTCCCCCTTGGGCCACGACAGACAGCGGGATAGCATCAGCTTTGGGTGGTAGCTGGTCTGGGCCACCCCCCCTGAACACACAGCAAGGCCAGCAGGGCTTTGGGGATGGACCAGCCTGGGTGGCTGCAGCCAGAGGCAGTGTTTTTAAAATCCTCTGTTAATGATCCATCCCAAATGGGTAGCAGCAGCCTCAGCATCACCTCTCATGCTCATGGGTTGGTACAAGCTGTCCTCTTGTGCAGCCAGCGCTGTGGTGCCTCCTCTCTGCAGACAGAGAAGTACTGATGGGGCAGCTGCTGTCACAGGGCTCGGGCGCCTGTCGGCAGCTGTTGTCACAGGGGCTCGGGCGCCTGTCGGCAGCTGTTGTCACAGGGGCTCGGGCGCCTGTCGGCAGCTGTTGTCACAGGGGCTCGGGCGCCTGTCGGCAGCTGTTGTCACAGGGGCTCGGGCGCCTGTCGGCAGCTGCTGTCACAGGGGCTCGGGCGCCTGTCGGCAGCTGCTGTCACAGGGGCTCGGGCATCATCCTGTGGGCTGGTGCCACAGCAAGAGATAATCCTCACCAAGCAAAAGGGAGAAGGGGGGAAAAAAGCTGGTGATAGGAGAGGCAAAGCTCACTTCTCAGGACCACAGCAGCATGCAAACTTGTCCCAGCTGGTCTTTAACCACGGGGGCTGGTGGGATGACATGGTGTAGGCAGGAAAGCTGGTGCTGGGTGCTCTGCAGCTGTGGGGCTGGCTGTGCCTCCTCAGCAACCAGCCTCCTGGGCTGCTGCTGCTGGGAGGCACTAGACAAAGGCAGTAAAGCAATGGAAGGAGATTGCGGTCGATTTTGCCAATAAAGTGAGGGAAATAGATAAAAAAGAACAGAAAGGTTATTACTTTGCAGGAGAGGAGTGGTGAGTAGGTCTGTTGAGCTCAGTAGAGAAAGAATTATGTTGGCTTTGTGTTTGGAGGGGAAACGCTGCTTTTTTGGGAATCAAAAGGGAACATTTCACAATCAAATAATTTATTCTCCTCTGTCCCTCCCCCAAATTGGTCATGGGGTGTTATTGCATGAGCAGCCTTCTCCTTGAGCAAGGGCAGGTTTTACTGGTAAGGCTGCACTTACCACAGGTAGAATACAGTACTCCTTGGACAGTGCCCGCTGCCTCTGCCCCGCAGTGGCCTTGCTCCTGGGCAAGGAAGGAAGGAACTGTCAGAGGGACGGTTGTGTTTTGGCTTCCCCACAGCCAAATGAAGTGGTCCTTTTTTCCCCAGTGATGCCCTGGCTCCGGGTGCCCAGCATGCCCTCCCCTTCCCTGTGGCCACTCTGCCCTGTTTGGCCAGCACCCCCCTGGGCTCAGTGCAGACCTTCTGTCTCAGTGAAAGAGGATTTCTGGTCCTTTTTAACCTATTTCTTCCCCATCCTTGTACTCCTCCTCCCTGGATGCTGGCTCCTATGCAGCCCATTTGATGGCACCCCGGCACACCTGCCTGCTCCCATGCAGCAGTCCCTCAGCAACAACTCCCATTTTAGTTGTCTCCTCCCTGAGATGGCATCTGCCTCCTTAAGCTCTGTCTTGCTTTTCAAGGATCCCGCTCCATCCCTTCTGTCATTTTCCAGCCCCACAGATTAAGCTGTTTGTTTTCAAATGCCCTTGAAATGTCCACCCACCAGGTCCAGCTGAGCGTCCCTCTTTGGAAGGTTTTATGCACTGGATTTCATCCTCCGTGGAGAAAAGCTTCTGGTTTTTTTGAACAGAGGCAAGCTGGCTGGTGGGACACTGGGCTGCAAAGGAAGGAACGGGGATGAGAGTTCAAGCAGTTCCTCTCCCGCCTTGTGCTATCCTTCCTGCTCTGCCAGGACCCTGATCTCCCTTCACACATGCATTACAAAAAAATTCCAAAGCAGGGAACCCGTGGCTGGGAAGGCTAGTTACAGTGAGTCCCCTTTTGTATGGACACCTCTGTCCATCACATCATGGGTGGGGAAACCGAGGCACAGAGCCATCACTTGTTCAGGGACCTTCATGGGGCCAGCAGCAGCATGGGGGCACAACCTGCCATGGTGCCCTGAGCCTCAGCAGCAGCTGTCGGGTGCTGACCACTTTGCTTTGGCTGCCTGCTGTCCCCATGGGTACTGTTCTGAGCATGGGGATGGCAGGTTGATTTGAAACCCACCGTGGTTCTGAGAGCAGCTTTTACCCACCCGAGCAGTAAGGAAAGCTGAGCGCTTTGCCATTCTCTCTAACCGAGCCAACATCTCTGCCTGTCTTTGTCCTTGCAGGGGCTGTGTCATTGGACCGACTTTTCATTTTGACGTCCCTGCCCTCCACTTCGGTGATGTCTCCTTCGGTGAGTATGCCCTGGGCTTGGTCCACAGGTTGAGAGCTCTGTGAATTACCAAAACAGAGCACTTTAACATAAGATCATCTGTCACTTGTGTTCCTCCATAGCAGCCTTCGGGAGGTTAAAGCCAGGGCTGCTGGTTGCTTAGGCAGTCTTATGCCATCATGAGATCAAATAGGACCAAAGGGATAGAAAGTCAGTATTTTCTGGTGACCTTGTAGTCTGTTCAGAACCAATCTCCCAATCCTTGGCAGCAGAATGACTGTGAAAGTCCTTGTCCCAGAGGGCCCAGGGGATAGGACTGCAGCAGAAGGGAGTTTAAGCCACGTACTAGCCTGTAGCTGCTCTGGGTAAATGTTCCTGTTGCAAGGCAAGGATGCCATTTACCCACCTGAACTTTAGTGCCAGATGTTAACGCTGTGAGGGCCCCTCGTTGTCACCCACCAGGTAACATGCCCAAGCAGTAGCTCTGAATCAGGCACTGCTGTCCTCAGACCATGGGCTCCTCCTTCCCTGCCACAGGCCCAGCTCTGCTGACAGAGCCGGTGGCTGAGCATCCAGAGCGTCTCTGTTGAAATGCAGCTTCTGGTTCTCCATCTCAGTCTCACAAAAGGCTTTTTACTGAAATGATCTACAGTTTAAATGTGAAATCAATTGTGGATTGATTGAGGGGCCATTATCATTCTGTGCCCAGAATGCCTCTGTGTTTTCATGCTGTTCATGAGTCTTTTTAAGAAGATTCATTACCTTTCCTGAGCCGCATCTCGCCTCCCTCCATCACCACTCTGCTACTTCTTTATTTCCTTTTGAATAAAACAACAAGAAACACACCAGACAGAGATGTAGATAGGTAATAGGAGATTCATCCTCCCTAATGTAATTTCATTAATAAGGGCTTTTCAGCTGAAGGCAGCTATTGCATTTTTGCTTGTTTTAACTGTACTGCTGACTTTTGACCTGCATCTGGTGACTTTGGTCTCATTTGGGACTGTGAAGTCTGTGTTTGTCCTTGTTGTACCCCTCCTGCCTCCCTGCTGGAGTAACTGTTGGAAGTGGGCAGTGGTGACTGTTGTTGGACATGGAGAAACCCCCCACTGTGGCTGCAGTTGGTTTTCTTCCCCATCTGTATTCAAACGATGCTTTGTCGGGGTAGGCAGTGGGTCTGCTGGACGCCTGACAGAGCAGATGGAATTCGACCTTGGCCAGATCGTCCCGTATCCGTGAGAAGCCTGCATACAGGAGGGCATACCACAGATAAGGAGCAAGGACAGTGAACATCTGCTGCAAGAAACATGAAACTGTTGAGCACAGATAAGGAACTGCGTGAATTATGTTCAGCAGTAAAACTTTAAGAGAGCTATCCAATCATGTACTGTTGCTATGGGTGTACCGTTGCTATGGGTTTAGCCAATTATGTTAGAGCTTGCAGTAGTTGTAAAAGATATATAAAGTATGTAGATAACAATAAAACTTCCACTTCTTTTGCTTCTAACTTGATTATTGATTGTCGCTTGACCATCTCTACCGCGACAATGCTTGGTGAGCAGGCCACGGGAGATGTCTCCTTCTCGCAGAGCTAGCCAGCCGAGCCAGATGTCCAGGCCAGAGCAGGCTGTGGGCTGATGTCCTGTCTCTGCAGAACACCCCACCAGGTGTTGCTGTGTCACTGGTTTTCCATGAGGGAAGGCGAGTATCACAGCTCAAGTGATGTCAACCTGTGCAGGGCAGTGTGCAGTGTGGAAGCCGTGTCCCATTTGTTAGGTGAGGTGGAACATGGCTCCTGTTGACTTCTGAGCAAGCATCAGGTTTGCCTCCAGTGCAGTGCTGAGTTGTCATGTGCTCAGTCTGGTAGCCCCAGACAGGAGATGCCTTAAGGGTCCTGCCTAGAGAAACTGTGTTAGTGCTTTGCATCATGCTGTCGTTCCCAGTTTCATCCTTCCTTCCTTTTACTGTAGCTTCTCCTCGATGACAATACCCTGCTTTTATATACTGAAAACTGTGAGAGTGTTCGCAGAGTCAACAGGGCGTTGAATTTTCAGAATAAATGGTCTGTCTGGATGGACACTTGTAAGTGAGAACTAATTGGTGCAGGTTTGGGGGCAGGTGAGAGAGCTCCTCACAGTTAGAGAGAGAGAAACTTCTGGTGTTCAGCATCGCCAAGAGTGGGCATTTCCAAGGAAGCATTTTCTGTGATCAGTGTAAAAGAGAACTTAAGTGACAATTAATTCCTTGTGTAGCTTCCCAGTTAGCTGTACTTCAGATTGAAAAGAGCTAAACTCCAAGCCCAGTTTTATCACAACAGGCTATTCACACCAGGAATCATGGTACAGTTGGTGCATAAATTCATATTTGTGTCATTTTCCTAGGCTTTCCTCACACCTTGTCATGTCGCCTCACTAACACCTCCTTGGTGCTCCTGACCTTCAACCTTCGCATTCCTGGGGACGGCCTTGGAGAGCCCAGTGTCAGCAGTTTTGCTCAGATGACAGACAACACTCACCTACTCCAGAGAAAGGGAGCCCAGCGTCACCTCAGGCCAAGAGAATTCAGCATAAAGCCCTGCAGAGGGACCATCCGCCCCCTGGGATTCTTGGATATCCAGGTATGGGAAGAGTCCGGCCGTACGTGCTCGGCGGGTGGAGCTGGAGCTTCACTGAGGGGTGGGAGGGCTTTAGCACCACTAGCTCTGAGCATAACACGGGTAGGATATCTGCACTAGTGTTGGGCTTTTGTTAGCTGGGTTACTCTGGGGCTTTTTTGAAGGACCACTGCTTTGTTTCCAGAATCGTAAGCTGAAGATCATGTAGCATATGGTCAAGTGCAGAAGCCATTCATCTGTTTCTGAAAGCTGCTTGGAGCAGTTTCTTTGATTTAAAGTGGGCAGAGGAAGGGTGAGGACAGAAGGTAGCTGTTAAAAAGAGACATGTCATTGTATAAAGCACTTTGCTTTTCTTCCCAGTCTTATTTCTCCTCTCCTGAGGAGCAGAATGAGTTGTATTCACTGCAGTGGTCTCCAGTGGGGATTGAAAAAGCTCTGGCAGCCGTGAACTGCACAGCACCTGCCGGGCTGCATTTTGCCCTCAGCTTCCCAGTGTAAAGCTGAATCTGTTGAAGTCAATAGATTGCCTCTGGATTTATGCTGTTGTAGTTGAGATTAAAAATTAGTCCTTTAATTTTAATACAGTGGGGAGTAGAGCGTTAATCTAATCATGCTTACATATGCCCTGGTAAGTGCAAGGTGTATTTAACAAAGCAGATTTGTCAAAAGACTTTTGGAGCAAATGCTCTTTCAGCCTGCAGTACAGAGCTCTTTCTCCTCCAGCTGATGCAGAAGTGGAAATGGCTGGCTCTGCACGGAGCTCCAGAGAAAGGGCTCTAACTGTCTTTTGTCCTGCTGTCATGTTTACCGCCAGCAACAATCAGCTCGCAGCGGTCTGGAGCAGCTGCACCAAGAGTCCTCTCGCCAGGGGCATGCACTGGGCACTGTGTCCAAAGAGAAGGAGTTCCTGGAGCTTGAGAAGCCTGCCCTAGAGGTGCAACTGGCAGCCCTGCAGCGGGACAGACGAGGCCTTTCAGAGCAGCTGGCAGAGGCCAGGTGAAGGCAGGGAGGAAATGCTGACGCGGAAATTCTGGACATAACTTATACGACCAATGTGATCAAGTTAATGCCACTTCATTAAAGGATACACAGCAATTTATAAACTACCATAAAGTACATGCCCAGCTACTTGATTGCTCATAGGCTAAAGCTACTTGTCCACGTGCCCTTTTGCCCTCTATGGTTGGTCCCGGTGTGGTGTCCAAGAGCAGTTCTCCTGCCAGGCAAACATCTTGTTTTCCACAGTCCAGCTTCCTTATCTTTTTGCTACGCACACAGTTTCTCAGCCCCTTGGCCTTGCAGGTGTTCTTCACAACAGCTACAGCCTATTGTTACAGTGAAGCCACTCAGTCTGGATCGCTCATAATGTGCCCGTTGTTTTCCAGCCATTCCACAAGGAAACCCTAGGCAGGACATTATATAATGGCTGTAATTATAAAGGTGGCAATCATTACACGAGGACTAATTGCATCCTATGTGCTTTTCAAATGTTTTCACCTTCCATGGGCAGAAATGAAAGAATCTTGAGTAAAATGAAAAAAAGTATACTATGATTTTAATGTTGTTTTCCTGACAGCTAAAACTAGCAAACATCTCCTGGGCCTCGGGCTCAGGTTTATGCCCCCTTGCACATTCCTGTGTGAAGTCCAAAGCAAGGCAGCTTTGCTCCAACTTGAGTAATAATTAAACCATGCAGACGTTTACTGAAACTGAAGTTTCTCTCTGGTTTTGGTTTCTTGTTCTGTGCATTTGAACATAGATCTTTCCTTACCAGGTAGTTTGTTAATGGCTGTTCCATACAGACATTGTGAGTAGGATGCTGCCATCCAGGGTGGAGCCAGAGCCTGGTGCTGCAGATCTTGAGGCTCTTCTGGTTGGAAGCTTACTCTTGTTACCTGTGGCGCAGGACCCAGGGCTGGTTACACCAGCAGCTGGGAAACCTCTTTGGAATCCTCACATCCTTGAGAATTCTTGCCCATCACTGATGTCCGTGTCCTGTATTCCTTACCATGTGCTCTTTAGAGACAGATGTCGTGGAGAAGTTACACACGGAAGGATCAAGATTCTATCCTTCTGCCTTTCTAAGATCATATGTGACAAGTTCTGCTTCTCAGAAAAAAAAAAACCTAACAGAGTTGTTTGTCCTCCTTGTAGGTGTTTTTTAGAAGACTCCTGAACTTGCAGCACTGTACAAATGATGTTTTAGACATTGTTTCTCATGTTTCTTGACTTTTACACTTTATTACTCCAGAGTACATCCTTAGGATGGCTGACAAGCACCCGTTTTGACTCAGTGTGTTTCTTGATTGCTGCTGCTTCTTCTGAGCTCCAGCTTCTCTTCTTTGATCCAGCTGAGTTATGTTGGGTCAGTTATTGGGCTGTTACTAAACTATTAAATGTTCAGCTCCTTTAAAAAAATTTTTTGAAAAGGTATACGTTATTTTTTTAAAAAGATACATTAGTTATGAAGAACCTTTGACAACAGATAAAAAATTCAGCAACTGTTCTTGCCAGATGTTGCTCTCAAGAGCCTTTTGTTGTCACAGTTTTGGACTCTATCTTTTCTGTTCTGTTTTAGAGACTGACTTCTATTTATCCTAAAATGGAGCATATTTACTTTGGACTGCCAGAGATTGGCATAATTAGAACTATGTGCTTGTTCTCCTTCTTAAAGATACACCCTCCATTGTCCATCCAAGTAGTGAAATCCTACTGCTGTAGTTTTTATGGCACCCCCGTGCTAGTGAGGCAGTGCTGTGTGTTGAAGGAACCTGGCACACAGGGCGCTGTGTTAGATCAGGGAGGTGGCTTCAGCTCCTGGTTCCAGAACCCTGCATGTCATACGCAGCAGGTGGTTGAAGTCTGGCTGTAAGAATTTGGCTCTGCAGTACTACAGCTTCCATTTTAAAGGGCAACAAGTCACTTGGGCTACTGCCTACTTAGATAGCAACACTTAGAGAAAAGCAGCAAGTTTTTCTCTTGAACTTTCAACAGTTGAAACTGAAGGCTGCCCGTGTCTCCTTTCAGGTGGTCCTTGTTCAGACAGAATCTAGTCCAGATTTCTTGCAAATGCTGCTGCAAGCGGGAGATCTTACTATATCATCTGATGTATTTCTTGAGCCCCTTTTAAATACAAGGAGTCTGGAAAGTTACTTACTATACTATAGCTATAGCTATAGTGTATATATATATATACTATATATATAGTAATAGCTATATATATATATATAGCTATTACTATACTAATACTATAGCTGCACTGTGAACAGCATTCAAAAAGTCATGAGTCATCCAGGGAAATACTCTTGTTCTGTCCCCCTGCAGAGCAGCTTGGAAGTGCTGATGAGCTGAGGCCTGTGAGCAAAGACCGGGCTTTTGCTTGTTGGCCCAGACTTTGGGCGCAGCTACCTGTGTATGAGCCAACAGCAATTTCAGATTTAGCCATTGAGATCAAATTCAGCTGGGCTTTCTGCGTGATGCTAGGTCATTAGCAAAGCCTGGGCATTCCCCCGGAGGGGCCTGCATTGCTATTTTAAATGGCAGAAAGATGATTTCTGTATACAAGTGTCCTTGCAACCCATTTTCCATACTCGGGGTAGGAATCTTGAATGACTTCTTGCTGGAATAACTTTCAGTGGGCATCAGGAGCAACAAATGCATTTCTCTCTGTATTCACAACTCACAGGTCAACGAAGGAGATGCTGGAATCCAGCCTGTTTGAAGCTCAGCAGCACTTATCTCAGTTGGAGATCACCAGGAGTCAGCTTGAAATCCAACTTCACACCATCACACAAGCCAAGGAGGTGATACAAGGTGAGAGCCTCCTGTTTCTGGTGATCTTCCTGCCTAGGGAAGATGGTATAAAAATGGCTCTGTGTCCGCAGTGCTTCTGAGGAGCAAAGGACATGGAGGCAGATCTCTCCTGCACTGAAGTTCAGATGTCTTAAGGTCAGGGAAGTCAGAACCATTGTTTGTGTAGACTCTGAATCTTGCCGTTTGTCCTGTTTGCAGGGGAAGTGAAGTGCCTTCAGTGTGAGCTGGAAGCAGAGCGATCTCTAATGAGGCAGGAATGGGAAAACCTGGCACAGCAGCTCTTGCAGACAGAGACGCAATATAACAATTCCCTCAAACTGCGACAAACTGAGCATGAAGTGGAAATAAACAAGCTCCTGCAAGACATGGTAGGAAACAATATGCTTCTGAATTCTTCAAGCAAGCTCTATGGGCTGGCCTGAAGGGTGTGAAATGGCAGCAACATGTGTCATAGGTCACAACTTGCTGGACCAGGCAGATAATCCTAACCCCCTACCCCTAACACCCAACCCCTAACCCCTATCCCTTAAGCCCTGACCAAAACACCTAACCCTCAACCAGTAACCCCAGCCCCTACCCTCCAAACCCTGACCTCTACCCCCTAACCCCCAACTCCTAACCCCTACACTCTAACCCCTACTCCATACCCCACAACCCCTACCCCTCAACCGCTACCCCGTAGCCCTAACTCTAACCCCTACCCTATCCCCTAAACCCGACCCCTAACCCCTACCGCCAGCTGCTATCCTTTTCTCCCTAACCCTGAACCCATAACACTAATCCCAACCCCCTCATCCCAACACCTCACCTCTAATGACTAACGCCAACGCCTAACTCCTCACTCCTACCCCTCAACCACTACCCCAACACTCAACCCCTGACCCTAATCCTCACCCCTAACCCTGAACCCCTGCCCCCTAACGCCAGCTCATAACCTCTAGCCCCCAGCCCCAACCCCCCCACCCCTACCTTCTAACCCCAAGCCCCTTCCTTATCCCAAGCCCCTACCTCCTCCTCCAAACCCATACCCCCTAACCCCCAAGCCCTAAACCTACCACCTAATCCCTCACACATAACGTCTAATGCCAATGCCTAACTCTGACCCCTACCCCCAACCCCCCAACCTCCTTACCCCTATCCTCCTATCCCTAGCCCCAGTCCCCTTGCCCCTACCCCTACCTCCTCCCCCCAACCCAAACCCCTCACACATAACGCCTAATGCCAACACCTTTGACCCCTGAACCCTAACCCTATCCCTTCACCCCAACCCCTAATGCTAACGCCTAACCCCGACCCATAAAGCCAACCCATAATCCCTATCTCTAACCCTAATCCCCTAGCTTCCGACCCCTTACTCCAACCTCCTACCCCTAACCCCTACCTTCTAACCCTCACTCCTTAGCCCAACCCCTATCCCATAAGCCCTTCCCCAACCCCCAACCATTATCACCAACCTCCTGACCCTTTTTATCCCCTATTCCTAACCCTTATCCCCTATTCCTTATCCATACCCTATTCCTAACCGCTATTCCTAAACCCTAATCCTTTTCCCCTGTGCCTAACCTCTATTCCTGACCCCCTATTCCTAAAGCCCCTATCCCTTGTCTCCTAACCCTTGTCCTTTATCCCCTAACACCAGCCCTTTACTCTAAACCCTAACCCCATTCTCTACTCCTAATCCCAACCCTTAACTCCATCCTCCTAACCCCCCACACTTAACCCCAATCTCCTAACCGTGTCCCCTAACCCCTAACTCTTACCACCAACCCCTAACCCCTATCCCCAACCCGTAACCCCAACTGCCAGCTCCTAACTTCCATCCCTGTCCTGCCCTGTGCCCCCCTCCAGACCCCCAGTGTGCCCTCCCAAAATCCCTGTCCTGCCCCGTGCCCCCCCGCGAGCCCTTATTCTACTCCCCAGCCCCCCAATATGCCCCCCTCATCCTCCGTCCCCCCCTCACCTAGGTGTCCCCAGGCCCAGAGGGGCCCCCACTGTGTCTGGGCAGGGGGAGGGAAAGCAAAGTGGGGGAGGGGGGCACGTGACATCACAGCCCCCCCGCATGACATCAGTGGTGCCCACCCCTCCCACCCCCAGGAGCAAAGCCCTCCCTCCGCAGAGCCCCAGCACGGCCATGACGTCACCACGGATGACAACACTCGCAAGGGAGAAGTGGCGGAGGAGCGTGAGGCCACTGCTGTCCATGATGTCATGATATACTGTAAAAAAAAAAACCCCACCACAGGATATGACCCCTACTAGGTCTTGCCCCTCCTTGTCACTGTCTCCACCTGACTTGTCCTTGAGGTATGGGGGGACAGAGGGGCTTGGGGAGGACCTATAGGAATGTGGAGTGGGGGGGACACAGGGGTGTTTGGGTAGGACTTACAGGAATGTTTACAGAGATGGGGAGTATAGGGGAGTTTTGTTAGGACCTGCAAGAATGTGAGGGGGTGGGGAATATGGGGGGTTTGTGTAGGACCTACAGAAATGTGTAGGAGTGGGGTATATGGGAGGTTTTGGTAGGGCCCACTGTCACGTCCCACTCAGACAAGGGGGACAAGTGATTCAGATTTGCAAATCCCCAATTGGAGCGGACAACAAGTCTCTAAGTCCAAGCATTTATTAACTACCCACAATGTACTAATTGAACGCATGATAGTTGGCTAAGTATATAGCAAGTTGTGGCAAGCGATACAATATGCCTTGCATTTCTTAATGGAAAAGGAAAAGAGGGAGATAGAGGGAATGGGGAAATACAGATCACCGGTCTGGGTTCCTGCGCTGATCCCGCCGGCGAGGGTTCCAGGAGGCAGCCACCTGCGTCCATCTTTTTTGCTTCACTGCTCTCTCCCGGGCTCCCCCTTGATTTATACCCACTTTCCTTGGGTCTGTCCCCTAGGTCGACCTCCACAGGGAGCAGGAGAGGCTGGGGCAGCTCTTGGGCTGTGGGTGAGGGTTGGTTGCTGCAGTGAGTTGCAGAGGTTTGGAGTTTTTTCTTGGTGTGTGGGAGTTCCCTGTTCTGTCAGGGAGCAGCCAGGGCACTGCTGAGCACGGGGGGTTTCGCCTTTCAGTCCCACTAGAGCTGAATCTGGGGGACTCACCCCCAGAAGGTTTCTCCTGTCATGCATTCAAACTGTGAGTTACTGTCAGCCATTTGTCCTACTTGACTGTAAGCTTCCCTTAATGTGCAGGGTATGCCCTGACCTGCTAGTTAATACTTGAAGCCTTTTGGCTGTTCCATACATTTCTTCTTATCTCTGAGGAGAAAATTGCCTTGCTCCTCAAACTATCAAATAGACCCATTGCCCAACTATCCAGATGTGTCCCGATCCCAAAGTGTCAGATGAATGATTTGTCCCCAGCAAAGATGTCGTCTTTCCTCCCAGCTTTTACTGCTGCATGATTAATATGCTTCAAAAGAGAGTCAGCTGATTAAAGATGGTGTGAGTATGATCTCTTTCTTGATCCTTCTGCAGAGATTTGTCCAAGCTGAAGGCAGAGCAGATGAGGCTTTCTGGATCTGCACTTGTAAACTACTCCTGCCTGAACTCCGGCGTGCAGCTCTGGGAACCCATCAGTCTGGGTAGACCTGTCAGCAAGCACGGCAGCAGGCACAGCAGCAAGCGCCCCAGGAAACAAGCCAGAAGACTTGGGAAGTGATGCACTTACAAGTCAAGGGGGACCTGGAGAAGAAGGAGCTTCAGGACAGGTAAATGTGTTTTAAACTTTGCTATTACCAACATTACCTTCTGTGGCTGCTTCTTGGGTTCATAGATGGGCTGTGCTCACATTTAAAACACACCTGCTCTGCACAGCCTTGTTTCTGTCCCTAGTCAAGCTATCGCCTTCAGCAGAACAGGGAGAAAATCACGTCTGACCGACAGAAGCTTTTGTAAGACAAGACTGGAAAAGAGATTGTTTATTACAGTGTTCTTGCTGTTACCTGATTCTTGGTGAGAAGTTGAGACCAGCATAAAGAGAGCTGTGTCTCTTGTACACCCTTTTGTCACCAAAATGGGATAAAAGAACTTATCGACACCGATGGGATGTAGGTAACAGACCCTCCTTTATTAACAGCCAGGTGTGCAGGGCAGCCGTCTCACCACCAACACACACCTAATTCATATAACATGCTCATTATATAGAATACAATAATACATATTAATCAAGTGCTCATACATAACCATGTTAATTCCTGTAAATCATTTTAATATCCAGCCTCTTCTCGGTCATGCGCACTGAGGTCCTGAAACGAGTCTGGGCTGTAATAAGAGTTGGGGGTACATGGGTTGGTGGTCGCCATCTTCCCCTGTCAGAATTACCTTTTACCGAGTTTCTCCATAACTTGGCAGACATAGGCAGGTTGTTACAGTTCATTTTCTCTAATTTCTATTAATCTTACCTAAGCTTCTACCTTTTGACATGCAAAACAATAAAGTATTATTTCAAGATTAATAATTATTGAACTATGTGGCCCAGATGGTCTTGGTCTGAGACTTTACAGATGAGCTCATAGCAGCATAGCTGGTTGCATGGTTTGCACAGTGTTCCATAGTTACTTAATATACAATGATTCTCTGAGTTTTATAAAACTAATATTCTTATAAAATTGTATTCAGTTATTTAATTATGATTATTTCTCATCATAAGATCCAAAATCATCCACTTAAATCAACAACAAATCAATGGCAATCTGTAACAATTAGCCTCCATGCCTTTTTAAACACTATAGGATTCAAAGACACACACTAGCTTAACATGATTACCCTGACTTCGATTCCTCTTCTTTAATCACTAGACCTCACTTCCATGGGCTATTTGTGATTTGCAGTTGGACATTGTCATTGAACAAAGAACTTTGATCTTTTTTATTTTAGTTTTCTCCTAAATCCTGACAGGTTTAAAAAAAAAAATTTAAAAATCCAGCACAAACAAAACTCCAAACTAAAAACTCCTAATGCTTTCATGAGAAGTTGAAATTTCTCAAGGAAAAGGAGATACTTCTGGCAAACTGAACGGAATAATTATAGGATAGCTGAAGGGAAAATAAATCTTTGACCTGTTTTTGTGATTATTGTTGATGCATGGTTGTTGTTATCATCATTGTCCGAGACAGTGCTCTATTGCTGCACTATTTGCTCTATTGCTCTATTTGTGCTATTCCGCACAAATACAGAACATCAGCAAAAGTAAAATCATTTAATGTAGTGTACTGCATTCAGCAGGAAAATTAGAAAAACCTTTCTTTTTTTATTCAAACGCTTGAGCACAAAGTAAAATTTCTATTTCCAGTGAAAAATGTTCAAATCAAAAAATTTGGAGAAGACATCAGAAAAAAAATAAAAAAGCCTTTCCTGTTTCTCCAGTCCTGCCAATTACTTGTGCTCTTTTGAAGCTATTTCTCAAACCATTCACTGAAAAATTCCTAACTGTTTTGCTGATTAAGGATACCAATTAAACTCAGATACCAAAGCGAAAAGAGCAGGCGTATTTTACTAGTGATAACAGTGTAATACAGAAAACATGCAGTAAGAAAAAGCAGGATAGTGGTCTTAAAGCAGCAAACAGCAAAAGACAGGGTAATGCATTAAATCATGGGGATGAAGAAAAATACATCACCGCTTGCATATATTATCATCATCCAGATCCGCAGTCGCTGGGGAGCCCCGGTCACAGCGAGGGTTTGCAGAGCCTGTCCCGGCAAGTGGGAAATCCTACACGGTGCGTCCACCCGTAGGTGAGGCTGCCAAAGTCGCTGCAAACGGGCCCAGCCTTATATACCAGGGATCGACAGGCCAGAAGAGCTGGCACCTTTGTTTTGAGCGGAAAATTTCTGGTTTCATTCTCCTGTTGGATTCCACTCAAAGCCTGGCCAGGGCTCGGGGGGGAAAACAAGGGAGTTTCTAACAAGGCCAAATACCTGGGTTCTCAGCCTTGAACAAGGCTGAGAAAGGAAAGTTGGAAACATTCTCTCCTCACTACCGACTATATTTTGTCTAAGCTGCGCCTCTCACTAGTGAGTTTACATACTTTATTAATGACTACACACTAAGTTAGCAGCTTCAGCTTGGGGCCTGTTGTTCAGGCTGCAGTACTTCAATGCTTTAGCACTTTTTACATCAGCATAAGTGGGTTGTTATAACTTGGTACAATACCTACTGGCACAATGGTTTTCAGTTATAAAATGTACAGGATACATCTATAGGTCAACTCTGGCTTGGGCCAGTTGTCCAAGCCTTAGCACTTCACTAACTCATAATTAAAACTGTGACACAAACCCAAATCACAAGGCTGGTTTTGCCAACCTGCTCACCTCCCTCTGGCAGAGTTGCAGGTGCAGCTATGTGACCTTTCCAAAAAGTTAAAATGTTGTTTTCAAAGCAAGGCACATTTTTCAAACCGCATTCCTTGTTTATTCCAGAAGGTCAAGATTTCGATTTGATTCAGCTTTGATTACACTGCTGATTTAAGGTGTTGGGAGGAAATTTCAGCTTTATTCTACCCAGAAGCATCAAGTGAACCATCTGGCCTACCTAAAGTACCTGTACTAAGAGGAGATTAATTGCTTTCTGAGCTGCCTGATTCTCTCCATTGCCTGTACAGATAGCCTAGCTCAACATGGGTTCAGATAACCAAATTAGGACCAATACATCTCACCTTTAGTGATGCTAACTCAGCCCTCTGGCTGATGACACTTCTGCTCTACTCAACTTTGCTGCCAGGTTGGTGAGTGCCCTTGGGCAAATTCATCACCTCTTCCTATCTCTTTTCCATTTTCTGCTCATCTGTCCTGTTACAGCTTCCTTGGGGCTCTGTGGCTGGGGGCATATGTTGGGTCTGTTCATAGCAAAAAGCTGAAAAAAAAAAAAAAAAAAACCACCAAAAAAACAGCTTGATATCTGAAATGTTTTCATCCTCACCACTCACCAGTGGTTACTGCTCAGGAGTGCAAGGATACGGGCCACAATAGGACAGTTCTGGATAATCCACGCACAAATTCAGCTTTACCTCCAAGATATCCCTGTGACTCCCAAGGGCACCCTAAAGTGTTGCTGTTGGTACCTACAGTAAAATATTTAGACTGGCTTCATATAAAGGATGTGATAGATTATACAGGCTGTTGCAGAAAAGAGATTGGCATATATAAAGTGTTACTCATGAGGTTGTTTGAAAGTCATAGGGGAAGCTGGTGTCATTTTACCAGTAAAATGGGGCCCTGCAGTGTGGAGGACCACAACCATGGAGCAGACTCTGGGTAAGGTGCAGTATTGCTGTAGCAGTTTCAAACCTGGTCCTGGTCTCTTGCTAGAGCACTGAGGTTAAGTTCTTTGCTTCAACAGGGAAAAATATTTTTAATTGCCATGTTGGATGAGGCTGCTTGGCCTTTGATGGATTCCCTGAAAGATGGATTTCAGTGGCTGCAGCTCCAGCAACAAAATACTTTTCTAAATACAAATAATACATTTCAGTTTGTAATCGTGCATTAATTAAGGTAGCCAAGCAATGCCCACATTTTGTCAGCAACTAGAAAATATCACAAGCCTCCCAGGTAATGAGTTTCACTCACATATACAGCAGTTCTCTGAAATAATGAGCTTTGGAAACAATCCATAGGTGCTGACTCAATATTGATGTTATGAACTCAGTGACTCTGTTCCAGACAGGTTGTGTTTTTCAGACAGCAGCTTCCCTTCAGGTGCAAGCTTCCTCTCATCAGGATAGTAACTCAAACACTGCAGTACACTGACACGCCTGCTTTGCTGTTGTGCCATACAGCCAGAACCTTCTCCCCCAGCCTTCCGCGTTCTGTTTTGCAGGATAAATTACAGCCTGGTTCTTAACCCCTCCCTCCCTCCCTCCCTCCTTTCTTGCTTCCCTGTGGGTTTTCACTGCTCAGATTAAACTGAATCATTGAGCAAAGCCAGAATTTAGAGAGGCCCCTGTTGTGTTGCAAGGTGGGATCATAGTTTGCACTTCTTCTGGTCTCTTGGAAGATGATGCTTCAGATAAAAGTGAATCCAGCTTACTGTTGCCTCTCTTCTCTCGGAGTCAACCAGCTTAGTGTGTACTTGCTGTGGAGGGACTTCTGCTTTTTATGTTCATCCCTCAGTATCCTCAGCTCTTAAGGCTACATTACACTGAAGGCTCTTTCCTGCCCATTTTGCTTAACAGCATGCAGTCCAGGGGAGAGGCTGGAAAAGTCTCTTTTGCCCATTTTCCACCACATTTCAACAAAAACAATTCTTAAGAACCACTGTAAAAAAACTTTAGGAGGTGAAAATGTCCACTGGTTATCACTAAGAGTGATTTGATATTTTCCCCCACGAGGAAATTCAAGATGCTTTAGAGTCAGACACATCACCTGCCTCAAGCTAAAACAAAGTCAGATGAAGAGTTTAGTAACCTGTGGTATCTGTGCCTGTTTTGCTTTGATTTACTGCAAGTTGCTACTGGCAGAAACACAGACTTTGCTGCCATCTTTCCCAGCATAAACTGATGCAACAGTATGCGTGCAAAAGAAGAGCATTTAAACTTTGGTTTGCTTGACCTTGGGAGGATGGATGACTCTTTGATCATTTCTGAGCTGGGTTTTGCCCAGAGTGTCCTTGCTTCTTCCATCAGAGGAAGCGTTTGAATGTGTTTAGTGTGAGTCAATGAGCAGATAGCAAAGGAAAAGGTCAGAAAGGGAGAGTGAGGCCTCCCCAGGATGGCACTGAGCCTTGGCAAGCAAGAGGGGTGTCCCGATCTGATATCAGGGAGGGTTCTTAAACGATCCTAAGAGCAAAATTATATATATATATATATATATATATATATATATAAAGGTTTAAATGATTGATACAGTGGCAGACTTTGATTGGCGAACAACACAAATCTGTTTTACACCATCAGGTGAGGCAGTAGATGTAAATTGCATGTTGGATTAACTGAACAAAGCAAGGAATAATACAGGGCAAAACCATCAAGGCAGCAAATGCACGTATAAGATAAAATAAATGCCGCTTTACCCATGGTGCTCCGGGTAACCAAGACCATAAATCACCACTCCAGCCATTCCATGTTTGAACAGGGACATGGGCCAGTTTCCTAATGTCTGTGGTCAGTTGAAGGACTACTTCACCTGCATCGTCTATTTCCAAACAACAATTAGAAACATGACTTTGTTAACCAATTTATGTGTGAGTGTCCATTGACACCTGCTTTCCATAGTAGGAAATTGAATTGGCCATGTTCCACTATCATCCCAGGTGGTATATTACTAGTTTTGCTATAATTGCTTACAATTTATGCTGGGGTGAGGGGTGCAGAGACCCACGGCCAGCTTGATAGGCTTGGCTATCCTCCACAGACCCGACAGTGATTTAGATTAAAGGTTTGGCTTACAGTTCTTGATAACAAAACAAAATCGTTATCCTCAAAGGGGTCATATGGGTTGCGGGAAGATGGGGGAATTGGTTTCCCTTCATTCTCATAGGTAAATGGACAGAATACTGTAATAAATAGCATACACATCCTAACCAAATTACACTAAGATCTGCGTCTGCTTCACTTCTTCTGTGGGTGCATCTGTGTCGCCTGCTTCCTCCTGAAAGTGAAACAAAAGAACAAATTTGCTTCTCTGGTTAGAAAGAGGGAACAATCCATCTAGTGTGAATCTTATGAGTTTTTCCACAGACATCTTTTGCCTTCCAGGTGTATTTATTAAAGGGTGTGTCCAACACCAGTGGCACTTTGTCCACTGTGAGGAGTTCGACCAAGACAGGTTGTCCTGGGAAATGGGATAGATTGTGGGGGGTGGAGGTTTGCCACCTGCAAGCTGTCCTCCAGGCTAGGCAGGAGGTGACTGACCTTGTCATCCTCCTCAAGGTCCTGGAGACCTTGTACAGCGACATTCGCCAGTTCTGCACAAGTCATTCTAATTTTTGGGTCAGGAGTCCGTCCATCAGGTCCTGGGGAATGCCTTTCTGAAGCACAGGCCTTGTCGAGTTAGGTGCCTCTCTCCCAGAACTCTGACCGCGAGGAGATTCCAAGTCTTGTCCCTTCCTCATGGATGATTGTTGTCCACTAATTTGCTCTGCAGCCCGTATGACCCTGGTTTCAGTTCTTTGGGACGATCCATCATATTTTCTCCTAAAGTTAATCAATTCCTGGGCTACGTCTCCCTATGTTCATACTTTCCTCCTGGCAGTCGATGGTCAGGGGTCACTATCCCCTCCAGAGCGGCCATTGTTCTTTCTCCATTAGGAGTGTTTTGAATCTTCCCTTGCAATTGAATGCCAGTGGGTTTCAGGTAGTCAGGGAGTCCTTGTATCAGGGGAGTCATCCTCTCTGGGTCCACAGGCATCATCATCGGGGAGCCTTGGTTGGGCTTGAGCTCCTGATCATACATCATCTGGAGACAGGCTGCCTTCTGCACACTTCCCACTAACTGATCCACTGTGTCCGTTATGGCAAGGGGCTCTCCCCTCTCTAAGGGGTTCAGCCCTCCGGCCCAGTATGCAACTCTCTGAGTCAATGACCACGGGGCTCAGCATTCGACAGTAGTTAGAAACACACCTGGACCCCAATATCCTTCTGCTTCTTTCTCTGACAACAAAATTCTGTCCCCTCGTGACAGAGACACTCTCCACACATACTCTGTCTCTGATTCTTTTGCAGTCCTTGCAAAATCTTTTTTCCGTTTTGCCAGTTCGATTGCTGTAAACGGGACTTCGTTGGTAATGACATGAGGACGGTTATCACTATCGTCCTTGTACATCTACTCTGTTTTAATCAGTGGATACATATGGGGGAGACTCTATACAGTTTCTTTTGCCTTCTGCAAATCTCCTTGGGGATAGATTTGCCGTATCCCCTTCTCCAAAAGCTTCACTTCTGCCTCTGCCAGTGTATCTATCTCCACCAAAAGGTGTTCTCACAACTCATTTTTCAATATTATATTTTGATTCCTTTCTTCTTCTAGCAATTATTTGGTGTCTCGCCACTGGTTCTGCAGGGTCTGTATGACTATCTGCAGAGAGTCTATTACAGCATCAGCTTGACTAGACTTCTTTCTCTCTTCCACCGCAGCTGCCAGGCTCGCTCCTAGCACAAATTATAGCTTTTTCTTTTCCCTTCTTAACCTTAGCTTCCTTCAGCAATACCCTTATCTGATCCACAACATCTGTGGTTGAAACCAGTGGTTTTTCACCCAGTCTCGCTGCTGGACTGAGGGATGGGATCAGTGCGCCTCCAGAAGATCATATAATTTATCTATTCCTTCAGCCCCTGAGGGCACATCATCTCAAGCATTGGTTGCCTTCTGGGTGGTCATTCTTTTTCCTTTTCCTAGTTCAAAGGGGTTTATTGTCCTGAGACGGTCACACCTTAATGTCAAATTTCCCCTATTCTCTACCAGGAGACCAGATCTGAATCTCACACAGAAGCAACTCAAAGGGGTTTTTGTCCTGAGAGGGCCACACCTTGGTACACAAGCTTCCCCTTTTCACTCTCAGGAGGCCACACCTTACCCAAGCACAAATGCAATATCACTGTCCAGTCTCCACCATTCACTCTCAGGAGGTCACACCTTAATGTAACACAAAGGGGGCTATTTCGTCCTGAGAGGTTTGCATCCAACACAGCAAGGTAGTACAGCACTCTCATCTCAAGGGATGCTGTCTGTGACGCCAATTTAAAATGTTCTGATCTGATATCGGGGAGGGTTCTTAAACGATCCCAAGAGCGAGATTAAGACACAAAAGAGGTCAGATGCTGTACAACCTTATGAACTGTATCTTCTATAACAACTGATAAGAACGATAGGACAGAGAGGAAAAGAAAGGAAAAAGTCAGAATCCCTATGGAAGAGAACAATAGCAATGCAGCTAATTACCACCACCATGACCGGGGATCCAGCGATGTTCTGTCAGCTTGGTCTCGGTGCCGATGATGATGGTCCGTCCTCCTTGCTCCGCCAAAGTCTCAGG